>NC_060119.1:1263260171-1263566421 GCF_021461395.2 Schistocerca americana
CCATTTATAAAACGTAGGTTTGTGTTAAAAAACATACTTCCGTGCATTTTTTTATGGTTTGTATTAACCAATTACACTAGCCCCTCTCCTCACGTTCGGTCTGTGGAATCGATTCGTCAGTATTTGATGTGGTTTACGAAATATATCCAGCGGTAATGTTAGGTGCCTCACCCTGTATATACTTACTTACTTATCGCGAATGGACCCAGAAGGATCACGCAAAGCTTTCTGACGTCGTTTCTTCCATACTTCTTTCATTCGTTCTCCATGTTTTCTTTTTCTTTCTTCTGTCCATTTTGTTCCTGGTCTCTTTAGTGCTTCCTTCTCCGACAATACAATCCACTTTTCCACCTTATTTCTAAAAGTTTTTCTATCTTTGACATCTTTAAGTTCAATATTTGCTTTTTGTAAATCTAATTTTACTTGGCTAATCCATGGTGTTGTTGATTTGACTTTTTGTATGTAAGTGAGAATTCTGTTGGTGAGTCGTGTGGGGGGAAGTCTAGTGACATGTCCATAAAATTTTAGTCTTCGCCTTCTTATGTCTGCTGCCAGGTTTGATATAGTTTCTGTGGTTCTTCTTGATTGTATCCGGTATCCTTCTTCTGTTAATTTTGGACCTAAAATCTTTCTCATAATATTGCGTTCTTCTTTTAGTATTTTTTCTAAATCACATTTTGTGTGGAGTGTGAGCGTTTCACTAGCATATAGTGCTGCTGGCTTAATTACTGCGCAGTAGTGTCTGATTTTTGTGTTCGAGGAGATGCATTTTTTATTATATATTTCATGTGTCATACCATATGCTCTCTTCATTTTCTGTTGTCTGACCTTCTGTGCAACTTTCTCTCCTCCGGTTGGCTCCAAAATTTCACCTAGGTATTTAAAATGTTTTACTCTATTTATTTTTCCATATTTTGTGTTCAAACTGTGTATCTGGAATTTCGTACAGAAAAATTCTGTCTTTTGAAACGAATTTTGTAAACCTACTTTATCCGCGCATTCCTTAAGGATCTCTATTTGGCCGGCCGCGGTGGTCGTGCGGTTCTAGGCGCTCCAGTCCGGAGCCGCGCTGCTGCTACGGTCGCAGGTTCGAATCCTGCCTCGGGCATGGGTGTGTGTGATGTCCTTAGGTTAGTTAGGTTTAATTAGTTCTAAGTTCTAGGGGACTGATGACCACAGCACTTGAGTCCCATAGTGCTCAGAGCCATTTGAAGCCATCTCTATTTGTTTGGTGGCGATTTCTTCATCATCTGCAAGTATAGCCAAGTCGTCCGCGAATGCTAAACAAGATATCTCCACGTTGTCATTGGTTCTACCAAGATGGATTGGTTTCCAGTAGGATTGATTTTTTAATTCTTTTTCCCATTCCTTAATGACTTTATCCAGGTCTATATTAAACAGAAGTGGAGATAGCCCGTCACCTTGACGTACTCCAGATTTTATGAGAAAAGGTTCAGATATTTCTCCCCTGATTCTTTGATAAGCCTTAGTGTTTTGGAGTCAAGTCCAAGTTCCTCTAAAATGTTAAACAAAGATTGCCGGTCAATTGAGTCATAGGCTTTCTTAAAATCTACAAATGTACAAATTATGGGGGCATTTCTAATTGCTTTGTGTTTTAATATTGTCTTTAGATTAAATATTTGTTCTATGCATGAGCGACTGGGGCGGAAGCCTGCTTGATAATCACCAATTTGGCGTTCCAGCTGCTCTTGTGTTCTTTTCAGCAGGCATGTTGAGAGAATTTTGTAGGTGACTTGTAAAAGTGAGATTCCCCTGTAGTTATTGACATTTGTTCTGTCTCCTTTTTTATGTAACGGGTGAATAAGGGCACATTTCCAATCCTCTGGTAATTTTTCTGTTTCCCATATTTTTGTTATTATTTTTGTGAGCTCTTGCAACGTCTTTGGTCCTAGGTTTTTTAATAGCTCTGCAACAATGCCATCTTCGCCAGATGTTCTATTATTTTTTAAGTTTTTAATGTGACATTTGATTTCTTCCTGTGTTGGTGGTAATGAATCCGGTTGAGCGTTGGCACTGATTTCTTTGGGAAACCTTAGACTAGGTTCTGGGCAATTTAGTATATATATATATATATATATATATATATATATATATATATATATATATATATATATATATATATAATACGAAGAGAAAACACTAAAAGAAAAATGTCTAAGCGATTTTCTTCAGATGCTTCGACAATATGCTTAAATAAAAGTAGTAACACATGGAAATAAACGCCACAGTAAAACAGATGTAAGCAAATCCATATTGTTAAGATAAATGGCTTCTGTACAAAAGCATGTCTATTGAGGACCTGTAACATTATCTCTATCAATTATATCTAAAAACATCTTTGTAACTGTTTGTTTTTTCTCTATGTGTACTGTTGTGAGTGATGTTTAACACGTATGAGACTCTACATAAATGGACCATAATAAAACTGTAAGTACGAGTTCTTCCAATTTTCGCCACTAACTGCATATGATAATCGATAACTGATTGAAAATTACGCGTTTTTTATATATTGTAGTAATGTCAACAAAACAAAGCAGAATCTCACACATCGTAAACAACTCGAAGAAATATCGTAGTACAAAGAAATACACACCTGAAAATGGGAGTCATTTCACGAAACGTGTGGTTCAAAACAAAAAAAAAAAAAAAGAAAATTGTGACTGGTGGCAGAAATTATTTATGAGCAAACCCATTGTTTTCACAGTTGCAGGGTTTCAAAAAAATCATATCCAATTAATAGTTCACTCCACTCTTAGGAACATGAGATGTGTATCTCGGCGAAATATTTTAGCACCAGAGATACCATTGCCCGCTTTTTGCACAATGCAAGCGCGCTACAGCAGGTGAAACTTCCTATTTGAATGTAAAGAAACACTGTGCTGGTAAACTTATGCGTTATTTGATACTCAAAGAGCTGAGTAAAACTGAATGTACTCAGACAGTTTTCTCTTTACTTATTCTGATCATCTCTAAACTGACACACAATATTTTAGCGCAACGAAGTCTGACTTTTTATAGTCCCTACAAAAGAATAGCCCTGAATAACAATAACGTATCCTTTATGAATCACTTATCTGACCAAAATCTTCGTTACTCGAACTACCGGAATACAGCGAGCGCCAATACTGGCAGCTAAATAAAAGATTCTAACTACTGGTTGTCGTTAGTCAGGGATATTCTTTTGTAGGGATTATTAAAAGTCAAGTTGCGTTGTTCTAAAATATTGTGTGTCAGTTTAGAGATGATCAGAATAAGTAAAGAGAAAACTGTCTGAGAACGTTCAGTTTTACTCAGCTGCTTCAGTATCAAATAACGTAGAAGTTTACCAACACAGTCTTTATTTACATTCAAAGACGAAGTTTCAGAGGCACCAGTGCCAGCCCACAACTTGGCCTCTGCGATCAGTGGCCTCCACTCTGTCCCTAGTCGACGTGGCCTCCGGCGCCCCAAACTTGCTGTTGCGCCGCCATGGCTCACCTCAGCGTAGCGCTGGGTCCACGACTTGCAGCCGACATGTGCCTTCTGATGCTAGTTCAGCGCCGCACCCGCGTAGTTGGGACCGACTGCGTGGACGGGAAGAGAAACGTGCCACGAATAATGCGCGGGTGAGACGCTGAGCTCGCATTAGTGGGTGCGTGTCGGTAGCAAGTCGTGGAACCAGGGCCACGTTGAGCTCAGCCGTGGCGGCGCAACAGGATGGGCAGGAGTCTAACAGTTAAGGCTGCGTTCACACTGCCGGCCGGGCCGAGCCGAGCCTGGCCGGGCCGCCGCCCGCTTCGATATCAAACACATGGTTTTGAATTGCGGTGTTCACACTGGCGGCCGGGCCGCGCCGACACGGCGTGAGCCTCCCGGAGCCGAGCCGACGACATTCGGAGTGTTTAATACTGCCGGCGCGAGCCCACCGCAGGCGCGAGCCTGTGGAGCAGCACTACAGCTTCTGCAGTACACGCGTCACACGTCTCCCTTCTGCTGGCATCACAAGTGTGACTGCACACGTCTTTTATTTTAAGATGTTACCTCACATTTCACAATCAGTGAGGAAAAATTACGTTTGTTATGATGATACATGCGAAATTACTTTTATTTCATTTATTTAATCTACCGTATTAACATGCATTTACAACAATAGCTTGCCAGCAATCGCGGCATTGCCGCCACTGAATAGTTCGCATTTACTTGTAAACGGAGACAGATATGAGTGTCACTGAGGGACGGAAATGTGTCCCTGCCAGATGATAATGCATTGTAAAGTCATGCTGTGGCAGTTCCTTATCAGTGGAGATAGAACGACTGAGTCAAAGGGCATTATCTCAAAACTCTTCGCCTATCAATCTATCTTACAAGGTAATGAAAAGAATTCTGTGAGGTCATCAGTGGCTCCACATGATGAACCATCACCACTGCCAAGCGCTGCATCATGAAGAAAAAAGAAGAAAAAAGTTGTAAAATTCTGAAGGAGTATTTCTGCGATTCTTCATTGAAGGCACAGCAAGACATTACCCAAAATGACGAAGCTAATTGCTTCCTAATGATTCTCAGGAGTCCCATAAACTCTCTTCCCCTCAGAGGTTAGCGTTTGTGAAATTTAAAATACAAAAGCATGACTACAATTAACTGGAGGTAGCGAATGCTGTACAAAATTCTACTGCAAACCAAAAAGTGTGTACTATCGAATCTTACCTTATCGTTATACACAATTTTTCTTCTGCTGTTATACTTCTGCGAAAATTTGTGTTCTGTTTAGAAATTTTGTCTTGAATGTTCTGCAGCACATACTGAAACGTATTACGATTCATTCTGTAATTTGAATAAAATTTTTCGGGATAGTTTTTAAGTTCTTCATATAAAGAAAAAAACTCTCCTAAATGTCTGTCGCTATTCATGGGATGAATCCATAACCTCCTAGTTCTTCTGTACTTCAAAACTCGACGAGTTACTGCAGAGTCAAAACAATATCAATAAAAGAGTGAAGGCATTGTTCTACACGACAGCACAGACTAGCTAAAGGCGAGCAACTGTTGACTGCAGCTGCGTTTTCTACTGACTTGCTTGTCAGCTGTCGAAGGGTGGAGATCTTTTTAAATTTATTTATTTGGCCTCCCGCCAGCCATTTAGCCAAAGAGTGGGGATTACCTTGACAGTGCAGCGCAGCCCGCCAAGGAAGAAAAAAAAACAATGAAGAACAATGAAACGCACATCTGTGCCGATCTACAGTAGTTTCATTAACTCTCCATTATTTTTTTCTGTCAAAGTAGACAACGAGACTACAGAATTGCGCTTCAGTTATCTTTTAGTTCGAAATACGAAATGTACATCATACTAATTGTAGGATGTTGATGACAAATAGTTGTTTGTCTTTTGTGATGCAGCGTGTGGCCAATTATAAAAGCATAGCAGATGAATTGTCCAGTAGCCGAGGGAAAAATTCTTATACATTTGGATTTATCTAGAGAATGAGACCATTAAAATAATAAGAGGGACCGGCACTAGGTCTGCGCTGATCACTAGTAATTAGTTTTTTTCTGTCCTGCATTATATGACTACACTAAACCAAGCTGTAACCGCGCGAACTCCGTGGCTTGCGGACGCGGCACTGACGCCACTGAATAGCTCGCATTACTTGAGACCAGAGACAGATATCAGTATCACTATCATTTCAAAAACTTTTTGGTACTTTTAGCTACATTTCATTCCCAACAATGTATGGTATAAAACGGATCTAACAGTAAGCTAACCGCTACATAACTTTTTCACTACAAGATTTGTAAATCAAGTGCACAACATTGACAAATAGCATCATTTCACAATGACTGTTAAGAAATATGGAAAGATAAATGATTCAATACGAAGCTAAGATGTTACACTACCACGTGTACAAAAATCAGATTCTTTAGCAGCATACTTTCTTCAAAATCGGTTGGGAAGCGTTACGAAACTAAGAAATCACACGAAACGAAAAGTAGACTTTTTCTTTTTTCACGACGTAAGTAACGCTTTTAAGGAAAAAATAAGTTCATAAAACGATGTGGCGAAGTCTTATATACCGCTAAGAATTTTTAAAACATGAAAATCGGAGAAGTGGATTTTTCCCCCATTTCGCCGTCCCGGCTCGGCGCGGCGCGCAATGTGAATGCACCACACGTCGGCCTAAGCTGGCTAGGCACGAGCCGAGCCAGTACGCGTCAGCCCGGCTCGGCCCGGCCGGCAGTGTGAACGCAGCCTTAGGATAACCAGCATCGACTTGGGGCACAGGTGGAGACCACAGGGGCAGCGACGGACGAGGTGTGGGGAAGCACCAGTGCTGCCCACACTTGTGCACTTCAGCGTGAGCGGCCCACGGAGCTGCTGCAACCAGAGTCTGGTGGAGAAGTAGTCAGCGGGCTGGTGCTGAGGTGGACACTGGTGCCAGCGCCGAGGGCCACTCTGTCGCGCCCAAGCGATGGATTCGGTGCTGGTGCCAGACAACGTGTCAGCTAGCATGCCTTCGTGTTCAGTGTGGCTAGCCGAGGCACGGCCGCAGGCGTCAGCTAGTGACAGCAGGGAGTTCGTTGACGACCAACAACCGAGAGAGACTGGAGATGACGCTATGGAAGTAAGAAGCGACAGAACAGGGCAAAGCCAGCTGTGTGCGGACATCGTCAAGTTGGCTAGCAAACGGTTTCTTTTGCTAGTGTCCAGAGGAAGAGGGTAGCTCACAGCCAGAGACGAGGAACAGTGGAAAATATAGTTCCTGCTAAACGGTGGAGAGCAAAAAGTGAAGTTTGCTTTTGTGAGCCGCATGTGATAGAGGCAGGCATTGATACTGTTTGGCTGAGAAAATTACAGGTGAAATCTGCTTGTGTTTGTTGTGCTGGTGTTGGAGCACTGTGAGATCGTGAGAACTTTTATCAAATGAATTATAGAACTACACTGTGGTGCCATGTTGTTTAAAAGCATTATGTTTTATTGTGGAAATATTGTACACACAGAGAATTGATTCCATCATTGTTTACTAGCGATAAGCTGTTGTAAATTGTACAGCATTTTTTTTGTCTGTATTGCACTTAACTCTGTGTACTTGTGTTATCCTCTGCGATTTGTTTGGTATAGGGTGAAGGCCAGTATTAATGAAGGTCTTTACAAAGGTGGTTGCTTCTCTTACTTATTCAGTGTGATGATGTAAGCCCGTTACTAAAGTTCTTACAGCTGATACTAGTGGTTGTCTTGGTGCCCACCTATATGTACAAACATATACAGATATATATATATATATATATATATATATATATATATATATATATATGTGTGTGTGTGTGTGTGTGTGTGTGTGTGTGTGTGTCTGTGTGTGTGTGTGTGTGTGTGTGTGTTTTATATATTACTCTTCTGACTTTAAGCAAGAATATTATTTCTCTACTTCGATGGAGTATTGTATATTTCTGCTATTAATAGTTTTTCCAGTATTATTTTTACCATCAGGCTCAAAGGTTTTAATTTTGTTATGTACTCCATGTACTCCAGGTTGCGATACATCGTCTAATAAATATAGTAATATAAGCCCATGTTTGCACAACCTCCACCGAAACTTTACTTCACGCGAATTCCGAGATACAGTACTTCTCACAATGTAAAGAATTTAAAGAATTTACACTCCTGGAAATTGAAATAAGAACACCGTGAATTCATTGTCCCAGGAAGGGGAAACTTTATTGACACATTCCTGGGGTCAGATACATCACATAATCACACTGACAGAACCACAGGCACATAGACACAGGTAACAGAGCATGCACAATGTCGGCACTAGTACAGTGTATATCCACCTTTCGCAGCAATGCAGGCTGCTATTCTCCCATGGAGACGATCGTAGAGATGCTTGCCATGCCATTTCCACCTGGCGCCTCAGTTGGACCAGCGTTCGTGCTGGACGTGCAGACCGCGTGAGACGACGCTTCATCCAGTCCCAAACATGCTCAATGGGGGACAGATCCGGAGATCTTGTGGCCAGGGTAGTTGACTTACACCTTCTAGAGCACGTTGGGTGGCACGGGATACATGCGGACGTGCATTGTCCTGTTGGAACAGCAAGTTCCCTTGCCGGTCTAGGAATGGTAGAACGATGGGTTCGATGACGGTTTGGATGTACCGTGCACTATTCAGTGTCCCCTCGACGATCACCAGTGGTGTACGGCCAGTGTAGGAGATCGCTCCCCACACCATGATGCCGGGTGTTGGCCCTGTGTGCCTCGGTCGTATGCAGTCCTGATTGTGGCGCTCACCTGCACGGCGCCAAACACGCATACGACCATCATTGGCACCAAGGCAGAAGCGACTCTCATCGCTGAAGACGACACGTCTCCATTCGTCCCTCCATTCACGCCTGTCGCGACACCACTGGAGGCGGGCTGCACGACGTTGGGGCGTGAGCGGAAGACGGCCTAACGGTGTGCGGGACCGTAGCCCAGCTTCATGGAGACGGTTGCGAATGGTCCTCGCCGATACCCCAGGAGCAACAGTGTCCCTAATTTGCTGGGAAGTGGCGGTGCGGTCCCCTACGGCACTGTGTAGGATCCTACGGTCTTGGCGTGCATCCGTGCGTCGCTGCGGTCCGGTCCCAGGTCGACGGGCACGTGCACCTTCCGCCGACCACTGGCGACAACATCGATGTACTGTGGAGACCTCACGCCCCACGTGTTGAGCAATTCGGCGGTATGTCCACCCGGCCTCCCGCATGCCCACTATACGCCCTCGCTCAAAGTCCGTCAACTGCACATACGGTTCACGTCCACGCTGTCGCGGCATGCTACCAGTGTTAAAGACTGCGATGGAGCTCCGTATGCCACGGCAAACTGGCTGACACTGACGGCGGCGGTGCACAAATGCTGCGCAGCTAGCGCCATTCGACGGCCAACACCGCGGTTCCTGGTGTGTCCGCTGTGCCGTGCGTGTGATCATTGCTTGTACAGCCCTCTCGCAGTGTCCGGAGCAAGTATGGTGGGTCTGACACACCGGTGTCAATGTGTTCTTTTTTCCATTTCCAGGAGTGTATGTCCAATTTTTCAATATAAGGAATCTGTTCATCATGACTTCCACAATAAATACACTGCCCGACCAAAAATGTAAAGCATCTAAAAGAGGAGGAGGAACTTCACACATTGAGTGTGCACAGCTTATGTTATATTATTGCAATGAGTACAATATCGCGCCAAATTTACAAGGAACTTTGGAAGTATGAGCGCACTTATCACCCTCTGTCCTGGATGCATACACTGATTCGGTTGGAAAGGGTTTCGTAAAGAAGTTGTATCCTCTCATGTGTCAACCTGACGCATAACTGTTGCAACTGGTCCCTTGTAGTCTCGATATTGGCGCTGGGAAGGAGTTGATGTCCGCGCTGGTCTCACACATGTTCTATAGGGATTAGATGTGGGGATTTTGCTAACCGAGGGAATACCTCAATACCACATGGACAGTTCATAGAGAAAAGTGTCATGTGTCGTCGAGCACTGTCCTGTTGAAAAATGGCACCATAATATTAACGGATGAGAGATAAAACATGAGGATGCAGGATGTCTGTGACTTAGTCTAGCTGGTGCTGGTCTCCAACGAATGCTGCTGGATGACACAGAAAATTGCAAGTGGTCCAGGATTTGTTCTCGGATGGCAGGTGCAGCCATGAAGGGGATACAATGTCCTCGACGCACAACGCGGCGATCCGCCCTCGTCTGGACAGACGCAGTCGACTAGAGCCTTGGCGATGAGTGGGCCTGCCCCCACGTTCCCACAGAGTCCATCGTCGGGCTTCCGTCACACCCGAACAGCCCAAAACGATTCGACAAGCTGGCCTAACGGAGACCCAGCATGAGGCCCATTTCAGAATCTGTCAGGTGCTGCTGATAACACTGCCCCACAAGAGTACGCTTCAATTTCGTGTTCTAGAAGGCGATCACTCAACATCTGACGCTGTTCACGCCACTTACATACCCAATGAGGCACGCAACAACACTAATCCCGAAGATCGCTGTGTACTCTGATGGCCGTTCTACCCGTCACAGAGAATGGCAACTGCGGTCACTTACAGACCCGGCGATGGTGTGTACATGTACGAAGTTACATTGACATCCGATCACTTCTTCTGCGTACCTCACTATATTTGTCAGTAAGTGAATTTTTCAAAAGAAACTTCTTTCGTAGTCACATTGTAAAATATGTATTAGCGATTTATAATTATTTTCACAGTGACTTCAACTGGGTTTCTTTTTACGAGAGATTACAATATTATACGACATATTAAAATCACAAACCAAATAATAAAAATAGAACTTACGACTTTATCGTTGCCAAACAGAGACTGCACATGGATTTTTAGAGCCATTACCTTTAAATTATTTCATTACGTAATCATAATTGCTAGAGGAGATGTGGTATAGTTTCGGGCTACTGTCTGCAGTGAACCGCCGTTGACGAGATGGGTACTGAATAACCAAGTGCCTCGCGAAGATCAGCCGTCAGTGTTCGTCAGATCTGGACGATGTGTACGTAATAAGAGAAAAAAGAAACATTCATTATACAAAATATAACTATGAAAAATCGCTAAATTGCTTATATGCCGTCCTATACACTGATGAGCCAAAACATTATTACCACCAGCTTAATAACATGTCGATCCACCTCTGGAACGCAGTACGCCAGCGATTCTGCGTGGCGACTACTGGGCAGCCTTCCGTAGGTATATGGTACAAGATGTCTACGTAAATTACGGGACAGTGGCTCGCGAGCGCGGCATTGTCGCGTGACAGCTTCACGGTTGCGTTCCATCGGGTTCAGATCAGGCGTGTTTGATGGCCATCGCCTTTGCGGAAGACATCATGCGTAGAGTGATGCGGATGGTCCGCAATAACGTACATGGTTTGGGTGGTGCCTTCGATTACTGCCACACTGACAACGGTCGAATGAAGGCATGCAGCCTTATAAATGTCAAGATCGCCTAATTACTACAGGTGTTACAATACTGTTTTCAGATTATTATTTACGTCTTCACACGTAATAAAAATCGCTAGGTCATGATGAATAAAGTCTAGCTGTGTCCACAATGAACATCATCTAAATAGTATAAATGTATTGCAACTACGCAATCTCGACATAATAAATTATTATACAACAGGAGCCATACAAGCCAAGTAGAATTTCCTCCATACCATTATAACGCCACCGCCCCACAGCGTTCGTGGCGCGGTTGTAATATTTCTGGCTTAGTCAGCCATCATAATAGGCTCCAAGAAGCTGTTCGCAGATCAGTGGAGATACAAGAAGTATATAGATGACGATATGTGATGTGAGGTACCTGTGACAGATGTTAGATTCGGTACCACTCCCGTGAGAAAGACCGCCTGCATAATGCTACTGCTCTGTGATTGGCTGCTGTGTTCGGAGCAAGGGCGCCAAAACGTTGAAGTATAGTTATTGTTATTAGTTAAACTACTCATTGGAATGACTTCACTTTTTAATATAAAAATCTCTCAACAGCTGACTATCAGTCAGTCATTTTAGAATTATTAAAAACAATTTCAAACAAAAACAAAAGACTGACGAAATTGCAGACGAAGCACTTCGGAAGCGTTCGGGTCACGCCTTTTCTGGGGTGGCGCGCGAAGTGTTTCGGGCTGTTCGTCACTCTGGATTAGGCAGTCGAGAAGAACAGACATGTTGTCTGTCGTAGGATGTGTTTCCAATTTTTATTTAAGTTCCTGTTCGTCACCCTGGATTAGGCACTCGAGAAGAACAGACATGTTGTCTGTCGTAGGATGTGTTTCCAATTTTTATTTAAGTTCCTGTTCGTCACTCTGGATTAGGCAGTCGAGAAGAACAGACATGTTGTCTGTCGTAGGATGTGTTTCCAATTTTTATTTAAGTTCCTGTTCGTCACTCTGGATTAGGCAGTCGAGAAGAACAGACATGTTGTCTGTCGTAGGATGTGTTTCCAATTTTTATTTAAGTTCCTGTTCGTCACTCTGGATTAGGCAGTCGAGATGTACTGCCATGTTGTCTGTAGCAGAATGTGTTTGCCGGTATTCAGTATTAAAAGATTCACTCCGGTAGTCATGAGGCACAGACACGTGCCACAAATAGTGTAAAGATACATTTTCGTAAACATTGTGTTTGAGCATGTACTTTGCTGTATCAGAAGGTGTTGTATTTAGATCATGTTGTCTCTTGTGTGGCTATATTAAAATACGCGAGTGGCATCCCAAAGAAGGGACACATTATTTCAGAATAGAACCTCGCTAAAAGTCAGTTTCAGCCTCAATATAAAGAACCTACGACCTGCGTGGTGTTTTCTGCGCTGGGGACATCAACTTGAAGACAGCAGGTTAGTGAATTATAACAAATCTTCGTATTCCACACAGTGCAGTGGAAACAACTAGGCGCCTCACGTGCACTGCATGCACAGAACAAATGTGCTCAGCGACACGTCATCTGCAGTAACGCAGAGGAGGTAAAGGAGGATCGTTATTAACACCAACAATCAATTCATTCTTCCTTTGTTGCCGCACGGTGCATGTTCTCATGGATGACGGCATCTCCGGACACTACCACTGACCGGACACTACCACTGACATTCATCCGACCAGGCTACACGTTCCCACAGACCCACGGTCCATTCTCGATGATCCCGTGCACACTGCTACCGTAACTGACGATATCGTTCGGTCAAAATGTGAACACGAAGGGATCGCCTGCTGCGGATTCCGATGTTCAACAGTGTGTGCGAAACGGTGTTCCAGGAAACGAGCTTACAGCAGCAATGTACTCTTCGTCAGATCTGTCATAGATCGCCGCCTATCCTGTTCTATAGAGCGGGAAAGACTCCGAACTCCACGTTCTGTGGTGGGGCGTGGACATCCAACACCTTGTCGACTACCCGTGGTTTCACCACCACCCCTCATCCACTTCCCATGAATGTTCGCATCGGTAACACGCGAACAGTCGATCAGTTTCATCGTCTGAGAGATTTTCGTTCCCAGGCGACGGATCATAACACTCTGCCCTTTCTCAAATGCGCTTCTACGAGTCGATTTCCCAGTTTACGGTCCGTTTGGTCTCTGCTCCAGTTATACTTTCCTAAACGCGTGAGGTGCCCGAATGTCATGAGGAGGATTGGAATGTCTTGGTGGTCAGCGTGAAAAATGTTTTGACTCATCAATGTATATTGACTAGACGACGAAGTTCTCAGTGGTGCTGCACAACTTCTGTACCACTTCGTCAGTCAGAATCATTCGAATGAAGTTTTATTGCCGATACCAGATTTTACTGAGCAGTCTGTTTAGCCCACTCTCGTCCAAGGAAATGGACGTCTCCGACAGCGGAAGGAGCGGCCTGCTAGGTTCGCACTTCATACGAAGCTGCACCCAGTCACAGAGTATCGATCTGTAGAAGACGAGCAATACGAACAAAACTGGAGAAATCACTATCACAGTATCCCAATCACTGGTAGTAGAGCTCTTCTCCTAACCTACTGGCCTCTTCACATGTCAAGCATTTCATCACCTAAATGACTAATTTAAAGAAAAACTGACAGATTGTAACCTGCAGAACAATGATACCTCGTAAAGCGATTAAATTTTAATGTAACGTATCCTGTCACATTATTTTATAGAAAGTATCCACAATTCTGGATGACTTGGCGAAACCCCGCCTTGCTGTACGGGAAAAAAGTGACTGTTTAAGAAAGTGTGTGTTGCTAGCCTTGCTGTAGGGGGAAAAAGTGACTGTTTAAGAAAGTGTGTGTTGCTAGGCATGAATTGTGTATCACTATTACAGAGGCAGGGGCCGAATGGCGGAACCTACCACTTCACGGTCAGTGGGTTCGCGATGCCGGATAATCGCGGTGGGAAACGGCTTGATCGCTCGAAAGCAACCATCACGAAAGCTGGACGTTTCCTAACAGGAAACATGCGAGAATGTTGCCTAAACCTGACGGTCTTAACACAAAGTTGCACCCAGGGTGGTAGAAGGCAACGGACTGATGTCGGACAGAGGCTCTCTGTACTGTTTGTAATCTCGGACGCTCCACCGTCGCTTGAGCAATAGTCCCTCGTAGCCAACATAAAGAGCGTTGGAAGTGGAACCGTTTCTGCACACCTGGCGTGGCGGGGCAGTGACATCCATTGATGCTGTAGGTGGGACACCTGCGTGGCAGAAAATTTTCAAAACGGGGGATGGGACTGGTATACCTCCACCACAGCATGGTTCCACCTTAAATACAAATGTAACAGCGAGGAACTTCTACGGAAAATTTGCGATCTTAATCATTTTCTATACTGAACTAATGGAGAACGTGTAAATTACTTCGCCTCTTCCATTCGATGGTCCTTCGTGTTCATATTCTATCAGTGATACTCGTTGAGCAGGGAAAACTGATCTACTTGCACAAACTGATCGATTAAATTTCGCGACTTTTTAATTAATGAGCCGTACGGTCCGAAATTATCATCAGTAAGTTCGAAATTTTGAAGATAATCGTGTATGTGGTTGTAATTACCAAATTAATTTTATTTGGATCTCTTTCTTTATGTTAAGGACTAGCTCAAACAGTCGTGGCAGCAGCCGCGTTCGCTACTTGCAAAAATCTTCTAAAAATAACCAGAATCCCCAAAAGCGCTGCAGTCGCGGGATATTTTGAACCTTTGCTTGGACTCCACATCGGTAGTAAGATTCTGATAGGCAGAAGTGTATTGTTACTTTTAAGTACACAGTTCGAACTTAATGTATTTATCGGTGGATATATATACGGTACTTAGCCAATAACCTTGCCACAGGGGTAACACTGGTTCCCGCGTGATCACTGAAATTAAGCGCCGTCGGGCTTGGTTGGCACCTAGATAGGTGACGGTCTGGATCTGTCAAGCGCTGTTGGCGAGCAGTGTGCGCTCAGACCTCGTGGGGCCAACACAGGAGCAACTTGACTGAGAAGTAGCGGCTCCGGTCTCGTCAACTGAAGACGAAGTAAATATTCCAGAATTCGAATCGAGAACAGCTGCCAACATGAGTAACGTAGAAGTAAATATGCTCGGAGTAGTGAAACAAATTAAATCACTTAATAAAAGCAAGTTTTCTGCTCCAGGCTGTATACCAATCAGATTCCTTTCGGAGTATGCCGATGCATTAGTCCATACTTAACAATCATATACAACCGTTCGTTCGACGAAAGATCCGCACCCAAAGACTGGAAAGTTGCACAGCTCACACCAATATCTAAGAAAGGTAGTAGGAGTATTCACTAAATTACAGGCCCATTTCGTTAACGTCGATATGCAGCAGGATTTTAGAAAATATATTGTGTTCAAACATTATGAATTACCCCGAAGAAAACTGTGTATTGACACACAGTCAATATGGGTTTAGAAAACATCGTTCTTGTGAAACACAACTAGCTCTTTATTCACTTGAAGTGTTGAGTGTTACTGACAAGGGATTTCAGATAGATTCCTTACTTCTGGATTTCCAAAACGCTTTTGACACTGTACCACACAAGCGACTTGTAGTGAAATTGCGTGCTTATTGAATAGCGAATCAGTTATGCGACTCGATTTCTGATTTCCTGTCAGAGAGGTTACCGTTCGTAGTAACTGACGGAAAGTCATCGAGTAAAATAAAAGTGATTTCTTACGTTCCTCAAGGTAGTGTTATAGGCCCTTTTCTGTTCCTTATCTATATAAACTATTCGGGAGACTATCTGTGCAGCCGTCTTCGGTTGTTTGGAGATGACGCTGTCGTTTATCTACTAATAAAGTCATCAGAAGATCAAAACAGATTGCACAACGATTTAGAAAAGATATCTGAATGGTGCGAAAATTGGCAGTTGACCCTAAATAAATAAAAGTCTGAGGTCATCCACATGAGTGCCAAAAGGAATTCGTTAAACTTCTGCTACACGATAAATCAGTCTAACCTAAAAGCCGTAAATTCAACTAAATACCTAGACATTATGATTACGAAGAACGTAAATTTGAAGGAACACATAGAAAATGTTGTGGGGAAGGCTAACCAAAGACTGCGTTATATTGGCAGGACACTTCAAAAGTAGAACAGATCTACTAAGAAGACTGGCTACACTACGCTCGTCCGTCCTCTTTTAGAATACCGCTGCGCGGTGTGGGATCCTTACCAAATAGGACTGACGGATTACCTAGAAAAAGTTCAAAGAAGGACAGCACGTTTTGTATTATCGTGAAATATGGGAGAGGGTGTCACAGAAATGATATAGGATTTCGGGTGGACATCATTAAAAGAAAGGCGTTTTTCGTTGCGACGGAATCTCCTCACGAAATTTCAATCACCAGCTTTCTCCTCTGAATGCGAAAATATTTTGTTGACACGGACCTACATAGGGGGAAACGATCACCACGATAAAATAAGGGAAATCAGAGCTCGTACGGAAAGATACATGTGTTCGTTCTTTGCGGTCGCTATACGATATTGGAATAACAGAGAAGTGTGAAGATGGTTCGATGAACCCTCTGCCAGGCATTTAAATGTGATTTGCAGAGTATCCATGTAGATGCAGAACTGAGAACGGTTGAGAGAGCAGTGTGCTGACCACATGTCCATCCATTGTCGCAGACAGTGGCGGCTATGGGCTGAGGATGACACGGTGGTCTCTCGGTACCGTTGGGCCTTCAGTGCCTATTCGGGTGCAGTTAGTTATTTTTATAAGGTATTTGTTTGCCGTAATTGTACTACCTGCACATTCCAGAGTAAGTGAATAAAACACGAGGAGTTGCGCAGCGTCTAACTGCAAAATAAATTCGAGGGAGGAACCAATATTTTCTTTCACAACTACGCGGATATTTCCAGACGTTTCGTATGTCAGTGCACTTGTCTGGTAAATGTGGTTACAACGTGATAATCTAGATCTACATATACATACATACTCCGCAATCCACCTTACGGTGCGTGGCGGGGGGTACCTCGTACCACAACTAGCATCTTCTCTCCCTGTTCCACTCCCAAAGAGAACGAGGGAAAAATGACTGCCTATATGTCTCTGTACGAGCCCTAGTCTCTCTTATCTTATCTTTGTGGTCTTTCCTCGAAATATAAGTTGGCGGCAGTAAAATTGTACTGCAGTCAGCCTCAAATGCTGGTTCTCTAAATTTCCTCAGTAGCGATTCACGAAAAGAACGCCTCCTTTCCTCTAGAGACTCCCACCCGAGTTGCCGAAGCATTTCCGTAAGACTCGTGTGATGATCAAACCTACCAGTAACAAATCTAGGAGCCCGCCTCTGAATTGCTTCTATGTCCTCCCTCAATCCGACCTTATAGGGATCCCAAAGTCTCGAGCAGTACTCAAGAATAGATCGTATTAGTGCTTTATAAGCGGTCTCCTTTATAGATGAACCACATCTTCCTAAAATTCTACCAATGAACCGAAGACGACTATCCGCCTTCCCCACTACTGCCATTACATGCTTGTCCCACTTCATATCGCTCTGCAATGCTACGCCCAAATATTTAATCGACGTGACTGTGTCAAGCGCTACACTACTAATGGAGTATTCAAATATTACGGGATTCTTTTTCCTATTCATCTGCATTAATCTACATTTATCTATATTTAGAGTTAGCTGCCATTCTTTACACCAATCACAAATCCAATCCAAGTCATCTTGTATCCTCCTACAGTCACTCAACGACGACACCTTCCCGTACACCACAGCATCATCAGCAAACAACCGCACATTGCTATCCACCCTATCCAAAAGACCATTTATGTAGACAGAAAACAACAGCGGACCTACCACACTTTCCTGGGGCACGCCAGATGATACCATCACCTCCGATGAATACTCACCATCGAGGACAACGTACTGGGTTCTATTACTTAAGAAGTCTTCGAGCCACTCACATACTTTGGAACCAATCCCATATGCTCGTACCTTAGTTAGGAGTCTGCAGTGGGAAGTCAAACGCTTTCCGGAAGTCAAGGAATATAGCATCCGTCTGATACCGTTCATCCATGGTTCGCAAGATATCATGTGAAAAAAGGGCGAGTTGCGTTTCGCAGGAGCGATGCGAAGTATGAAATTTAACTGAAGGTTTCCTGATTCGCAATAACAGCTTTTAGAAAAATTGTTAAATACCGTCAAGAGGCAAGGGCTTCTACAGACAGGAAACCATGTTATATGTTCGAAACATTTCAGGGAAAGTTGTTTCCTTGCAGAGTAAAATGAGAATACATTGACAGAAAAAAATGACAAATCGGAAAAAAATAATTAATGTCGAGTAATGAAATTTCGGGAATACATTTGTCTAGGTAACATATTAAAGTGATTAATGTTGCAAGATGACAGGTTAATGTGAGCGTGAGATAAGCCACTGCAAATGTGAAATCCTGGTACATTAATAAACGGTGTAACCACGAGAATGTTGAATGCAAGCATAGCATGCAAACGTGCATCCATTGTGTTGTACAGGTGCCGGATGTCAGTTTGTGGGTAGGAGTTCCACGGCTGTTGCATTCGATCGCTCAACACATGGACAGCTACTGCTGTTTGAGGATGACGCTGGAGTCATCATACGATGACGTCCCATATGTGTTCGATCGACACAGATCTGAATATCGAGCAAGCCAAGGGAACATGTCGACACTCTGTAGACCAAGTTGGGTTTCAACAGCGGTGTGTGGGCGAGCGTTATCCTGTTGGAAAGCATTCCCTGAATGCTGTTCATGAATGGCAGCACAAAAGGTCGAATCACCAGTTTGACGTACAAATTTACAGTCAGAGTGCGTGAGATAATATGGGAGAGCTCCTGCTGTCATACGAAGTCGCACCCCAGACCATAACTCCAGGTGTAGGTCCGGTGTGTCTACCAAGCAGACAGGTTGGTTGCAGCCCTCAACTACGCTTCTTCTAAACAACATACGGCCATCACTGGCACCTAGGCGGTACCATATTTCATCAGAAAACACAACAGTCTTCCACTCTGCAATGAGCTCTCGCTTCACTCGGCTGAAGACGCAGATGGTGGTGGTTTGTGGTCGGTGGAATGTACGCCACAGGGCGTCTGGCTCGGAGCTGTCCTTGAAGTAAGCGATGTGCAGCAGTCCGTTGTGTCACTGCGGTGCCAACTGCTGTTGCAGACGCAGCACGATGCGCCAGAGCCGTACGCTAAACACGATGCTCTTCCCTTTCGGTAGTGCCACTTGACTATCTGGAGCCCAATCTTCTGCCCCCGTACATTCTCGTGATCACCGCTGCCAGCAGTCATGAACAGTGGCTATGTTCCCCAAGTCTCTCTGCAGTATCGCAAGAGGGACATCCATCTTCTTGTAGCCCAGCTACAAGACCTCGTGAGGTGCTGGTAATGGCGTCTTTGTAGCCTTAAAGGCGTTCTGGATTAACATCAGCTCACGGTGTCCAATCTCAAAGGTAAGTAACGCCCAAGACCGTTACCGCGCGTATTTAAAGCAAACATGATTTGTACCCCTATAGTAACGCCATCACCCCCACTCCTATACCACTGGCACGAAACCTGAACACACATCATCTTTCAGATGTAGAAATACGTCTACAAACTTTCGTTTATGTCCCATACCCCCTTCTTGGTTTCGTTTTGTAAACTACTGGGGTGAATGATATTTTATGTTGACTATAGAACATTAAGCGCACTGAGGTGCAAGCAGCACCAGTTTTCATGCGCAAGTTTACCAGCGCAATGGCCGCTATTCAATTTTTCCGTTGTTCACTGTAGACCACTTACGCCGATAATGGAGCTTTCTGTGCTTTTAAAAGCCACTGTGTTACAAGGGGACGGGGTTTCTCAAACGCTTCTCCTTTCTCTCCGCCTCCATCGTAAAAGAGTCAGGATAAAAATTTATTTCCTTTTACTTCACTTTGCTTACAAATCTTACTCGGCCCCATATATTTTGTGGTAGCAAATACAGTGCGTAACGTTAATATTTGGATACTATGAGGTACTTACTTGGTAGGATCATAATTTTATTCTTAACAAAGTGAACAAAAAACAACGAAGTGTTAAGTTACATGTCTTCCAAATACAGCATCAACTTTATTAACCTAACTTACAAAATTTCTTTACTAATGCAATTTAAATAAAGCTCTGTCCATTTGCGTTACTTTAATATTCGAACATTTCTAAAAACTAATTATTTGAAGCAAATTATTGTTAAAAATGTATGTTTTAATATGTTATCGGGTAGCCATTCTGTTTCGTCACTTCTTTCAAAAGCTGCTGCGTACTGCTATTTATCACCTCCCATTCTTCTATTAATCGACGCATCAGAATTTCTTTGGTAGATTCGTCTTTTTTATAGTATTGCACTCTAATTCTCCCCACACTTTCTCAATAGGCTTGAGGTCAAGTGATTGAAGTGGTGGATGTAAGACTTTTGGTAACCGTACAGCAAACATGCTTGCAAAATGCGAGCATTATGTTTCGCGTCACAAGCCTTGTAAAAGTGGAACGTGTTTGATATCTCCATTTCCGTCAGGACTTTTGCGTAAATCGTTTCCTAATATGTTTACACAGACATATTTGTCCATAATACTGTCGATAAACACCAATTCGCCTGGTCCCAAAGTCGATATTCATCCCCAGACCGGAAGACTGTCGCCCCTCCATGCTTTACAGTAGGCTTAGCGTTTGTGACTTTAAATTCTTCTTCCTCATTATATGTAAACGAAGATGTAGGGGGGGGGGGAGAAAAGAAAGGAAAGGGGAGCGATTACTGATATCAGCTGCATCGGGACATTACGTGGAATCGGCGGCGACCAGTCATAATGTGCTCCAGACAGGGATTCGAGCCCGGGATCTCCTACTTACTTGGCAGGGCCATCCGGGACACAGTGCTACCGCCACTGCGCGGACTATCTCTGCTCGCCTCACGGCCCACCCACATTCCCACTGAGCGCCGCGTCCATTTCCTCCATGCTCGCTACTCTGAGTTTCTCGCAGGAGGTCGGATGTACTTGCGCATCCGCAATAAAGAAGGTGTAACCATTGCCACGTACGTGAATCAGTTATATGAATTTTTAGATGAACACACTGACTTTTGACTGTATGTTGTTTCTTTAATTACGACCCAGGTATCAGCCTTTTATGCTATTCAGTTTATATCAATAACATATATCGGAGGACATCAATATATGTTAATGACATAAACTCAGTCACTTGAAAATAGCAAAAAAGGCCGAAACCTGGGTCGTAATTAAATACACAACAATACAGTCAAATGGCGGTGTGTTCATACAAAAATTATTGTTTGACTGTTGCTCAGCAACATCGAAAACAGTTATACGAATGCCCGAAAGAACAGACAGCACGCATTCATACAATTCGTATAAATCTTCTTCCTCCACAACACCATCCTTCCTCCAGCCGACCCTAAAATATTAAATTTACTTTCATCGATAAAAGATGATGTAGGTCCACCATGTTTCTTGCCTCGTAATAAACTCTAATCTAATAGTCATGAGGGATTGGAATTCAGATGTATGGTAAGGTGAAGAAGAAAAGGTAATGAGATAATATGGGCTTGGTACTAGGAATGAGACTAATTGAGTTCCGTTATAAATGTCAGCTAGTAATAGCGAATACTGTGTTCAAGAATCACAAGAGGAAGAGGTACACTTGGAAAAGATCGGAAGATACGAGAAGATTTAAGTTGGATTAAGTAGCGGTGAGGCGAGATGCCAAAGTCGGATGTTGCATTGCAGTGCGTACCCAGGAGCAGATATAGACTCAGATCACAGTTTGGTAATGACGAAGGGTAGGCTGCAGTTTAAGAGAGTAATCAGGAAGGATCAGTGTGCAAAACAGTGGGATACGAAAGTACTAGGACATGAAAAGATACGTTTGAAGTTATCTGACGTTATACAGGGTGAAAAGTATTTAAACCAACAAACTCTGGGAGGTTGTAGGGGACATCAAAACAAATACTTTTCTCTAATGTCATTTTTTTCCTATGAGGATTATTTAAACCGGTGGAGGCCGTATTACGCTCTTCAGTTGTTAGAGTCGGTATTACGCTCTTCAGTTGTAGGCAACTGCTGTCCACCAGTGTAGTAGTGCATTGTCTCTGTTTACTAATGGAGCGATACACCTGGAGTGAGCATACTGATATGGTTGGTGCGTACTACGTAGCGCACCACAGCGGACGAGCTGCACAGCGGGTTTATCAACAACAATTTCCTAATCGCCGTATCCCGCATCATACGACCTTTGCCGCTGTGTACCAACGTCTGCTTGAGACCGGGTCATTTAGCAGATTACCTGGACAGGGACGCCGTCGCACGGTAAGAACACTGCAATTTGAGGAAGCTGTCTCGCAGCATGTGGAGCGGGATCCTTCAATCAGCACTCGTTCAATTGCACGCAACATGGGGACGAATCAGAGGAATGTAAGAACAGTCCTTCGAGAGCAATTGTTACTTCCATTTCACTTACAGCCTGTTCACAACCTGGAAGCAGTTGATTACCCACCCAGAGCACAGTTTTCACAGTGGTACCTGGAACAGTGTGAAATACATCCTACATTTCCAGCCTCTGTGTTGTTTACCGATGAAGCAACGTTCGGGACTGATGGGGTCTTCAACATGCACAATTCGCATGTTTGGAGTGAGGACAACCCACATGCCACAGTTACTAGCGCTCATCAATTGCGGTTCTTCGTTAATGTGTGGATCGGTGTTGTTGAGGACTGTTTAATTGGGCCGTATCTGCTACCTAGGCCATTAAATGGCAGGCACTATTACAATTTTCTCGCCAGCGCATTGCCAGAATTGCTGGAAGACGTCCCGCTCCCTACAAGACAACGCATGTCGTTCCAACATGACGGGGCGCCGGCACATTTCAGTCGTCGTGTGCGTCGGTTCCTGGACCGACGGTTCCCAAAAACGTGGATTGGCAGAGGTGGTCCTTTACCATGGCCTGCTCGATCCCCAGATATGTCTCCTATGGACTTTTTTGTGTGGGGAGAGATGCGCAACCTTGTTTACGTAGCTCCTGTTGCATCAAAGAGGATCTGGTTGCCCGGATAGTAGCAGCAGCAGGATACTCCTGGGGTTTTTGCCCGTGTCAGACAGAACATGATCCGACGGTGTAATCTTTGTTTACCTGTCAATGGAGGCATTTTTCAAAATCTACTGTATTTTAAATTGGGTTGTGTTAATGTGTTATGTCTTGGTCATAAAAAATGGAAAACTGTTTGTTGGTTCAATTAATTTGCCGCCAGAGAAATCTTCCTCTACCGGTTTAAATAGTCCTCATAGGAGAAAATGACATTAGGGAAAAATATTTGTTTTGATGTCCCGTACAACCTCCCAGAGTTTGTCGGTTTAAATACTTTTCACTCTGTAGATACTGCGATAATGAATAGTTTAGTAGGCAGTAAGTTGAAGAGGAATGGACATATGTAAAAAGAGCAATCAGACAAGTTGGAAAGAAAAACATGGGGATAAATACCTTAGGCAACAGAAGAAAAATTCAGTTGATAGATGAAAGGAGGTACAAAAACGTTCAGGGAAATCCAGGAATACAGAAATACAAGTCACTTAAGAATGAAATAAATCGGAATTGCAGACAAGCTAATGTGAAATAGCTGCAAAATCGAAAAAGAAATGATTGTTGGAAGAAATGACACAGCATATAGGAAAGTCGAAACAAACTTCGGTGAAATAAAAAGCAACTGCGGTAACATTAAGAGTGCATTGGGAATTCCACTGTTAAATACAGAGGAGAGAGCGGTTACCTGGAAAGAGTGCACTTAAGGCCTCTATGAGGGGGAAGACTTGTCTGAAAACGTGACAGAAGAAAAAACAGGACTCGATAGGAAAGAGACAGGGGATCTAGCACTAGAATCAGAATTTAAAGGCACTTTGGAAGACTTAATATCGAATAAGTCAAATTAGATAGATAACATTCCACCAGATTTTTTTAAAATTATTGGGTGAAGTGGCATCAAAACGACTATTCACGTTTTTGTGTAGAATATATGAGTTTGGCGATATTCCATCTGCCTTATGGGAAAACGTTGAAGACAGCAAGAGCTTACGAGTGTGAGATTTACCGCTTTTAAGCTCATGCATCCAAGTTGCTGAAAGAGTAATATGTAGAAGACTGGAAAAGAAAATTTAGGATGTCTTAGATGACGATCAGTTTTGCATTAGGAAAGGCAGGGACACCAGAGAGGCAATTATGATGTTGCGGTTGATGGTTGAAGCAAGATTAAAGAAACGTCAAGGCACCTTCTCAGGATTTGTTGACCTGGAAAAAGCGTTCGACAATGTAAAATGGTGCAATACGCTTGAAATTCTGAGTAAAATAGGGGTAAGCAATAGGGAAAGACGGGTAATACACAACATGTAGAAGAACAAGGAAGGAACAATAAGACTGGAAAACTAACAACGAAACTCTTGGATGAAAAAGGATGTAAAACAGCGATGCAGTCATTTGCCCCTATTGTTAAGGAATTATGCTAGCTAAGCAGCAAAATAACCAATGACGGATGCAGCAAGGAGGACATAAAAGGCACGCGAGCTCTGGCAAAAAGAGCATTTCTGGTGGAGAGAAGTCTACTAGTATACAACAAATCCGTAATTAGAGGAAAAAATATCTCAGAATGTGGGTTTGGAACACAGTCTTATATGGTACTGAAACATGAACTGTGGGAAAACAGGAAAGAGGAGAATCGAAGCATTTGAGATGTAGTGCTACAGCGGAATGTTCAAAATTAGATGGACTGATAAGGTAAGGATTGGAGGTGTTCTCCAGAGAATCGGCGGTGAAAGAAATATGTGGAGACCACCGACACGGAGAAGGCACAGGATGATAGGACGTCTGGTAAGACATCAGGGAATGACTTCCACAGCAGGAGTACTAGAGGGAGCTGTAGAGTGTAAAAACTGTAGAGGAAGACAGAGATTGCAAAACATCAAGAAATAATTGAAGACGTAGGTTGCAAGAGCTCCTCTGAGATTAAGAGGTTGGCAGAGGAGAGGAATTCGTGGTGGACTGCATCAAACCAAGCGGTTTATTTTTCGTATTAGATTCCTCTTGTCACGTGCATCCAAGTTCTTTGACTGGTCATTCTGAGATATGGAACCTTTAGGGTCTTCAAGTTTTAATCGTCTGACGGTATCTGCCACAGTATTTTTACTCATGTTGAGCATGGCAACAGTTCGTCTATATAATTTCCCTTTTGCATAATGAAAAATCACAAGCAGTCGTATTCGAGATTGCTATTAATTTTGGGTGGCATTATACCGTTGACAAGCAAACACTTTCTGTTAACTCAGAGTATATAATTTGGCATGAACGATCAAAACAAATGATACACTGCGAACTATCCGAAAATTAAACTTACACGAAAATCGAACAGTGTTTTAATCGAATCGTATTATTTAAGAGCTATTATAAGTTGTGTAAAAATCGTTCGTGCATGTTTACTTGATATTTATCTTAAGGGGACATTGTATGTCCTATGCCGCCAATGTTAAATTATCGGATATTGTGACCCATTATCATGGAAACTTTTTAAGAAACCAACTTACAATTTTCCATGATTATTGAAAGCACCTTTCTAGATACACTGAACTAGAATTATTACTAAAGTTGTATTGTTGGGCATGTTATCTTTTTTTTCAAACGCTAAATTTTTTGACAGAATTTTGTAAATAAATGAACATAAAAACAAAACAACTCCAGATATTTTAATTATTCTAGTTCGATATGTGTTGAATCTCACACTTGGCATGCTGTGAAAATCTTATACCTGTAACATCAGTACTTTTTTAGAAAACGGGTCATTTATTGCAAAAAATGTGGTTCAAAAATATTGAGGTTTAAAACTTCTTTTATTACGAATTCTTATACAGACTTACATTTCT
Source organism: Schistocerca americana (assembly GCF_021461395.2). NCBI lineage: Eukaryota > Metazoa > Arthropoda > Insecta > Orthoptera > Acrididae > Schistocerca > Schistocerca americana. Next base: position 1,263,286,082 of record NC_060119.1, read on the forward strand.
GTGTCTTTTATGCACTAGAATTGCCCTGGCCCATAGTCTGCGTCTTCTTCAGCATCACGACAGCCCATTGCTTGCCTCCTCCTTTTCTTCCTTGCTTCTTTTGTCATTTGTTGAGCAGCTAACTCTGCTTCACGTACAAGAAGCTCACCCAGATCCCGCAGTCCTTTAGCTTTCTTCTGTCCAAATCTTACCCCTGACTTCCCCAGAACCTTAAGTGTTTCATTGTTCCCACCATTAAAAGTTATTACTGCATGAGGCAGTGCTAACTAGAGCCATAAGGCCAAGAAATACATTTTTATGCAGACGGCACCACACAACATTATGAAGGACTCATTCATATTCTGGGTCTTCCCACGTAAACACTTCTTTAGTAGCTCAGGATTTGCCAAATCTCTTAAATTGGTTTGATTGCCTCCATTACTGCCAACGGAAGAGAATGATTATGTGTAAATTCATGCAGGGTGTCAGAAAATGCAGCTTGCCTGTATTTACACCAAGTGTTTGGTGGAGGTGGACACAAAGCAAGACATGGCTTTTCATCGGTTGATATTCGATGAAAGAAAGTACTCCACACAGCAATTTTCATCTACCCTAAATTGTCACAGTTATCTCGAATGGCATTCCCATAACATTCCTGTAAGTCATCAAACTACAAAGCTTACTACAAAAATAGCCGACAATCACATTACTTTCAACGAAAACTAGTATCAGAAACAAAGGACTGATCTGTTTATTCGTAATGCCAACTTCTGAGACGTAGTAGTAGACACAAGACTAAGCAATTCAATGCCTTCTAGTCTGTGTAGTTCCCAAGATATGACTGCTCAAGTGTGGCAGTATATGGGTAGCCGAGAAATTTGACCATCACACGTCAACATTCAAAATATTATTTGAAAGTCTCACAATTGACTGATTTTAATATATTATATACCAAAATGTTCAGGAAAGCCCAAAGTATATTATGGAAACAGGAAATGTCAAATTTCAACGAATTTCACGTACAATGCCCCCTTAATATGATATCCGTTTTTTTTTGTTTTGTTAAGAATAAAGTTATGATGCCACAAAGCAAAAATCTCATAGTGTCCGAATATTAGCGTTACGCACTGTATGTAACATCGTCCACTGTGAGTCGCGTTGAATAATGAATTCCTTTCGTCAGACGGCCTACTTTAAATCGTTTCCGTGCCGTCGTCTGCCTCGTAAGTTCCGTGCGTATCGAGTAGTCGTTGCGCTGCAAAATGCGCCCCGTACTCCCGATGTTTACAATGCGGAATGAGCGCAAACCGTGGGCACGTGCGGAGAATTGCAACCGGTAGCGGCTCTATACAGACGCGCGCACTGTTCATTAACAAAGAGCTGCGGATTTGGTGTAAGCACTTCATTCCGCGAGAGCTCCGCGTCGTTCTTTGTGCTGGGTGAGATACGATTTTAATCTTCAGAGTACGGTGTGTGAGATGAACATTCGTTTCATTTCGTCGCTACCCGCAGCATGAAACACGGTTTGTTACGGCAGCGTTCTAGTCTGCAGGAGGAAATTGTAGTCTTGTACCTTAAATTCTTTATGTTCTGACGTATCTACCAAATGCCTCAGCGCAGGTTCACTACCCTGATGAAAATCCTTGTACTACCTCGAAAACGATGGGTTAAACTCCAACGACAACGCATACGGAAATTCTTCTGCATTCACACGAAGTGTGCAGGGCTCCCTAATACAGGAGTTTATAACACTCACTTGCTATTACACAAACCAATGTTACCCTCTGAGAGGATTTACGTCTGTAATTTTAAATATATTACAGTTTAACAGAAAACTAAACAGTCTTAAACCTTGAGGTTTCATGAAAGTAGAAAAGTTCATACGAATGAAACAATAACCGGTCGCCAGCCCAATTAGGCACATTAATTTGAAATATTATTGAATAAAATGTTCTCGGGTTTCCAACCGCGTCAATTGGTTAAAACTACACGAGCTTTCGGCCAAGCACTCCTTGGCCATTGTCAAGTGTTATGACTGCCAGTGGGCTGTTGGTTATATACGCTAGCTGCCGGCTGTGACGTCACTGGTGCCCGTGACATTGCCATATATGGGCATGTTTTGAGTCGGCGTTAGATGTGCCCTCTTCAACCGCGCGATCGCTGGATCCCACGCAGCGCTGAGCTGTAAGCCACCGTCTCTATTCATGGTGTTTGTAGTAATTTTTATTTTAATAGCTTCCTGTATTAAACTGTCCCAGAAGCCGTTAGTGCGAGCCACGACAGAGGTATCGTCAGATTTTATGTGGTGACCGTTTTCTAACGCATGCTCAGCTAACGCAGATTTCTCTGGATAGCGTAGGCGATAATACCTCTCATGTTCTTTCCTGCGTTGTTCCACAGTGCGCCCTGTTTGTCCGATGTACTTCTGGCCACACTCACAAGCTATTTCGTAGACTCCAGGTGTTCTGAGACCTACAGCGTCTTTAACTGGTCTCACTAATTGACGGATTTTCGTTACAGGCCTGAAGATCGATTTGATCTTGTGTCTTTTCAACAGGCGGCTTATCTTGCCCGACACAGAGCCACAGAATGGCAGCAAAGCAAGTTTCTTTTCCTGCTCTTCGTCGCTGGTCTTTTTCTGATATTTCCCAGAAACCACTTCTTTCACTTGATGGGTGCTGTAGCCGTTATTCCTGAAAACCTTGCGTAGGTGGCTCAGTTCGTGGGGCAGGTTGTCGTCGTCTGATATTACTCTTGCACGGTGCACCAATGTTTGCAATACTGTGCGCTTCTGTGCTGGATGATGATGGCTGGTAGCGTGCAGGTACCGGTCTGTGTGGGTGGGTTTTCTGTAGACGCTGTGGCCAAGGCACCCATTTCGTTTTCGGTGGACAAGGACGTCGAGGAAGTTCAATGCATTATCTTTTTCCACCTCCATGGTGAACGGGATATTACTGTTGATGCCATTGAGGTGTTCCAAAAACTCGTCAAATTTCTCGCGTCCGTGTGGCCAAATGACGAACGTGTCGTCAACGTATCGAAAGAAACACTTAGGCTTCAATGGCGCAGTGTCTATGGCAATATCCCCAAAATTCTTCATGAAGGGGTTTGCAACAGCTGGAGCCAACGGGCTACCCATTGCTATGCCGTCTGTCTGATCGTAATACTGGCCGTTGTACACGAAGTAGGATGACGTAAGAGTGTGCCTAAACCGAGAACATTTTGTTCAATGTTATCGCCGCGAGGCTCTGCATTCATACAATTTGAAATATTATGTTTCAGAAAATTGAATATTAGTTGTTGAAGTGACTTTTATTAAGATTCCCTTTGAATAGCATACTGGATACACACGAATACAGGGCAGTCTGAGTTGTGGGTAGCAGTAGTTACCATTAATACACAAATCAGTAGTCATAGAAAGCAAAATTATACCCAACTCATAATAATAACAGTTACAATCACGATCATTACATGACTCAGTATCGAGACGTTGCTGCAGGAAGCACCGAACTAAAACTGGGCATGGAGGGGCTTCTGACTTAACTGACATGTAAATACCGCAAATAAAATTAAATAATACTACAGTTACACTGTTTATACTCCCATTTATAGCAATGTATCAGATTTCTTCAGAAGCAATAATATTGCAATTATCTTCCTAATATGAGAAGAATATAGTGGGGACCCGTAAACTGATACTGTATCACTAATCAAACTCTATGATTATTTCAGTAGTAAGATTCAATTCAACAAAATTTAATTCGTAGCCTCAATTGGAATAGTTTATGTTTTGATCCTCCACAGCAAATTACCCAACACTGAGCTCGACTAACCTCAAAAAATCGTTCACGATAACAATCAAGGCTAAATTATGTTTCAAATAATTTTAGCTTATGTGCCATTTTCATCATCTGTGAAGCAGATATTTTAGACAGCAACATTTACACAGTGTGGCACTGAATTTTTGCACATTTAATACACAGAAATAAATTACTTGTTTGTTTGAAACAGGATACTCGGCTTTCTGCACACTTGAGAGGGTTCTAAACACACGTTTATAGCACTTGGATTATAATGAAATCACTCACACAAATTAACTGGTCCATGCTCTGACTCATATCTGTATGCATGAAGTTGGTGGAGCAGTGGCGACGTAATGGTGGCAAGCGACGTGGCGGCTAAATGCTCTTTACAATTTCTTCTTGGTGACGGATTTTTAATGTGTTAGGGTCATTCCTTATTGCCAAAAGTACCATGCAACAGCCAAATCCACATCCGAGGCAAAATTCCCTGCAAAACGGCTTCCAATTGCCTCCTTGGCACTCTCGATGTGTACCGTGCAACGGCTAGCCACTGACTGCGTACGGTTCCCACCAAGGGGCCGCCCAGTTCGACCGCCAAAACCACCTTTTACATCGCTCCAAGCCACTTCCGCTGCGGAGGGACTTCCCTACATCTTTTACGTTATACAATACAGTGTGTTTATAACTGAATATCGGGGTTTTAATGCTTTATAATATTTATTACATTAAACATACAGTTGTAAATGATTTGTCAAATGAAAGAGCTACTCAAACAGTTTTACCAAAAACCTTATAAATGTTCAATATCAACACCATTTGTCACACGGCACACATCACGTCTATAGCCGAGTTCTTCCCAAACGTTGATAAGTGTGTCTTCAGCGATTGTAGCAACAGCTCCTTCAATCCTGTTTCCTAATTCAGGGAGGTCCGCTGGTAGCGGAGGCACGTACACACGATCCTTGATGAAGCCCCAAAGGAAAAAATCGCATGGAGTTAGGTCGGGTGAACGTGGAGGCCATGCAAAGGAAGCCCTGTCATTGGGACCCTTGCGGCCTATCCACACTTGATGTGTGCCGTGTGACAAACGGTACTCACATTGAACATTTCTAAGGTTCTTGGTAAAGCTGTTTCAGTTGCTCTTTCATTTGGCATATCATTTATAACTGTACGTTTAATGTAATATATAATATAAAGCGTTATAACCTCGATATTCATTTATAAACACCCTGTACAAGTGACCTACGCATGAACCAACTTTCAATATACAATGTTTTCTTTATAAACATACATATATTATAAAATTTCATTATTTTAAACATTATTTAGTTTTTTCCATACATGCATTACAAACTATAAATTTCCTGTCACCAATCAATGACCTTAAGTAACAAAGAACAAACACTTCATAATCACAGATACACAGTTACATAGTATAAACCTACTTCTAATCGCTATAGGTGTTACAAGTTGGACTAAAATATGGGAACACCGCGAGATACGTATGCTAGAACATAAGAGCAGGTGCTAGACAAGCCTGCCGATTGTGCCGTTGTATTTGACCATGAACGGCACCTGCGCTATATTCTCAATAAGCTACAAGTATCGATCGTGGTCAGAACAGTATTCTGCATAGTTCTGAGTGCACTGTGATAGAAGCGAGTAATTCTAATGTCGGCGAATTATTGTTGCTAGTGTGGTGACTCTTTCCGTAACCAAAAGAGCCTCAGTGTTTGGTGTTTGTAGAGGAATTCGTGGCAAGTCACCTCAAACCAGTAAGAACACTGATGTCTGACAAAAAAAGGCGCCGTATCGAAGATTTACAGCACATACAGGCAAAGAAAGCCGGTGTTGACAGATGTGAAAATTAACGAAATATTAGTTTAATAAGTCACAGCTGCAAAATACTAGTGCGAATTCTTTACAGACGAATGGAAAAACTGGTACAAGCCGACCTCGGGAAGATAAGTTTGGATTCCGTAGAAATATTGGACCCATGAGGCAATACAGACCCTAAGACTCATCTTAGAAGAAAGATTAAGTAAAGGCAAACCTACGTTTCTAGCATTTGTAGACTTAGAGAAAGCTTTTGACAATGTTAACTGTTTTGTGGCGGCGTTCGTAGCGACAAACAACTCGCTGTAGAAACGGCTTACGAAGTCACCGCCACACGTTTAATAGCGGGCCGACCGGTCAGCTGGAACAGTGAACAGAAAGATGAAAACCCAAACACTCTGGTTAAATAAAAGTCGGTACTTATCTTTATTAACGAAGATACAGAAACACAGTAGTGAACTCCGTGTCTACAGAAATCTGTCTAGTCCGAGTCGGAGCGGCTAGGTCAGCGTCGGCTGACGACAAACAACAACTCTGCTGCGATGAACACACAACTGACTAGCAAGTACACAATTCGGTGGCGAGTATACCACTGAGCGGCGAATACAGAACTGTCCTAGCGCTCGCGACTCCAGCGCTTAAGAAACCAGAAGCCAGCGGTGGCGCGCGCTGTCTCGCTGGCGCTGCTTATGCGGACGGCGTCCGGACTTTGATGCTGCCAACCTTTTGGCAGCGGGCTCGGGTGGCATTACTGGCTAGGATATAACAAACTGGATACTCTCTTTCAAATTCTAAAGTTGGCAGGGGTAAAATACAGGGAGCGAAAGGCTATTTACAATTTGTACAAAGACCACTAGGCATTTATAAGAGTCGAGGTGCACGAAAGGGAAGCAGTGGTTCAGAATGGAGTGAGACAGGGTTGTAGCCTCTCCCCGATTATGTTCAATCTGTATATTGAGCAAGCAGTAAAAGAAACAAAAGAAAAATTCGGAGTAGATATTAAAATCAATGGAGAAGAAATAAAACCTTTGAGGTTCGCCGATGACATTGTAATTCTGTCAGAGACACCAAAAGACTTGGAAGAGAAGTTGAACGGAATGGACAGTGTCATGAAAGGAGGATATAAGATGAACATCAACAAAAGCAAAACGAGGATAATGGAATGTAGTCAAATTAAGTCGGATGATGCTGCGGGAATTAGATTAGGAAATGAGACACTTAAAGTAGTAAAAGAGTTTTGCTGTTTGGGGAGCAAACTAACTGATGACGGTCGAAGTAGAGAGGATATAAAATGTAGACTTGCAGTGGCAAGGAAAGCGTTTCTGAAGAACAGAAATTTGTTAACATCGAGTATAGATTTAAGTGTCAGGAAGTCGTTTCTGAAAGCATTTGTATGGAGTGTGGCCATGTACGGAAGTGAAACGTGGACGATAAATAGTTTAGACAAGAAGAGAATGGAAGCTTTCGAAATGTGGTGCTACAGAAGAATGCTGAAGGTTAGATGGGTAGATCACATAACTAATGAGGAGGTATTGAATAGAATTGGGGAGAAGAGGAGTTTGTGGGACAACTTGACAAGAAGAAGGGATTGGTTGGTAGGAATGTTCTGAGGCATCAAGGGGTCACCAATTTAGTATTGGCGGGCAGCGTGGAGGGTAAAATCGTAGAGGGAGACAAAGTGATGAATACACTAAGCAGATTCAGAAGGGTGTAGGTTGCAGTAGCTACTCAGAGATGAAGAAGGTGGCACAGGATAGAGTAGCATGGAGAGCTGCATCAAACCAGTCTCAGGACTGAAGACCACAACAACAACACAGGGAAAGCGGAGAAAGATCGTCCATTAAGTCACAATGGGGGCAGAAGTGTGTGTTGTGAGGTCGTGACGGATGATCATTGAAGCCGGTTGTGACGAAAAATACGACAGCAGCAAAAGTTGCTGCTGAACTGAATGCAGCGCTTGCGAACCCTGTCAGCACCGAAACAAAAGGAAGAGCGCGCCATAAGCTGGGAATGGCAGGGCCAGCTGGAACTCCAAAACCACTCATTTGTGATGGAAATGACCGTATCAGGCAAACGTGGTGCCAAACATATAAAATCTGGAATATGTATCAATGGAAGAAATTTGGAAATTTGTGGTAAGGTCTTATGGGACGAAACTGCTCAGGTCATCGGTCCCTAAGCTTACATACTACTTAATCTAACTTAAACTAACTTACTGTAATGACAACACAAACACCCATGCCCGAGGGAGGACTCGAACCTCCGACAGGGGGAGCCGCATTGACCGTGACAAGATGCCCAAGACCGCGCGGGTGCCCCGCGCGGCAATGGAAGAAAGTCATTTGTCATTTGGACGAGTTAGTGTCGTTTCGCACTGTTTCCGAGTCTATGGTGGCAAGAGCATGGGGGGGGGGGGGGGGGGGAGACGGTTCGGTCGCTGATGATTTGGGCACCCATATCGTGGTATTTAATGGGCCCCATTATTACTGTGCAAGGTCTCATTATTGCCAAGAACTATGTGCCCGTTTTCGTTGATCACGTCCATCCCATAGTACAATGATTGTTCCTCAACTGTGATTCTGTGCTCCAAGAATGCAGAACCCCTGTCCACACAAGTAACATCGTCCAGGACTGGTTTTGTGAGCACGAGGATGAATTTTCGCATCTCCCCTGGCCACGACAGTCACCAGATCTCAGTATTACTGAGCCTTTGTGGTCTTCCTTGGACAGAAGTATGTCTTATCTTTATCCACCGGTATCGTCACCACCTGAACTTGCCGCTGGTTTGCAGCATCAATTGTATAACATTCCCTGGAAAACCATATGGGACTTGTTATCCATTCCTAGAAGACTGGAATTTGTTCTTAATGCAAAATGGTTTCCCTACAATGTTGTGTTCCATGTGATTCCATATTATTGTCCAACTCCTGCACTTCCAGAACTATGAGCATAACGACCGGTGGAACAGAATTAACTTTAAACGGAATCGTGACAAGTGCAGTTGGAACAACATCAGGAGAATAGACCTTGAGCACGCTTGATGTTGCCTTTTCTGGATTCTGAAGACTTAGCCATTTTTTGCAATGATTTTTGGCGATGAATAAGTATCGAAACCCTTACAGTGCGATAAAACATCGAAAACTTGAAGGCCCTGTCTCAAAAACAGCACAAAGGTAATGTTCAGAAACGTAAAATTAGAGAATGACTGAGAATTTCCGAAGATATTATCCACTAGTGACAGCTGGTATGTATGAAATTCCGTGCAATTGTGGCCAAGTCTACAGGCCGTTAAAAAAAAAGGGGGGGCGGTGGGAAACAAATGAGGACACATGAAACCCGCTTGCTATTATAGCGCACGGGCTCGACAGTTGTTTCCGTTTGCCAGACAATAACAGAGGATGTTGATGTTGTCTGTCATTTTCTTCTGGAATGATGCACTTCCATTGTGCTGGTAAGTGCAAAGATAAAACTGGAGTCAAAAAGCATTTAATAAATATATCAAAGCGCAACTGGTTCCATTATAACTAAGCGCTGCACATAGCCAGAACTGTTAATACGCTTTAGAGTAAGACACTAATAAATGTTTACTGCCTGCTATATCGATAGACAGTAAAAGAGAAATGTGTTGACATTTGTTTACTGCATTCTCTAGATCGTTCGTAATAGCAAAGAGATGACAGTAGAAGAGATGTGCTTCGCAGTAGCGAAGATGTACATGTGCTGATAGCTCTTAATATATGTATCTTAGTCCCATGTTTACTGGATATTTTTGTCTTGTTTCGATTAATGCTATCACATATCGAAATATGGAATAATATTTTTTTAACTCTCATTTAGCCGAACGTACGACAAACTGACGCTTTGGTCAGAGTAGTAAGTCGGCGGCGCTGGTAAATCTTATTACACTGTGGGAAAAAAATGATGTGACTTAAGCCAAGAGAATTTAGCCCAGATTTTTACTGGAAACAGGGGCATGTGTAACAACAACGACGCTGTCGTTAAAAAGGATGTGCGAATTATAACAATGATGTTTGATTGACAATAATCGAGACAGATATGACAGGTTAGAGGCAATCAAAGATTCGATATCAGTAAGCTTTCGGTGCAGTTGCCAGCTTTATAGCTGAAGATAGTTTGCTGCAGAAACAGCTATAACCAGTTTCATAGATCGAACTCTCAGCTCGGAAACTGTGACCGAAGTAAACACCTGGCTTGCAAGTCATCACAGTTTGCTAGAAGTCAGTAAAGCTGCGGTATTTTCTAAAATGGCTCTGAGCACTATGGGACTTAACTGCTGAGGTCATCAGTCCCCTAGAACTTAGAACTACTTAAACCTAACTAACCTAAGGACATCACACACATCCATGCCCGAGGCAGGATTCGAACCTGCGACCGTAGCGGTCGTGCGGTTCCAGACTGTAGTGCCTAGAACCGCTCGGCCACTCCAGCCGGCTGGTATTTTGTAGCTGTATTGGATACCACGTGATACTGTAGTGTGACAGGGTTCGGTGCCGTCAGCCTGAACAGGGCGTCCTCCAGCGGACAGGCAGGGTGCAGCGGGCCGGCTCTTTGAGTACACAGCACAGCAGGGCCGCGAGTGAGCGCCGGCTGGCGTGCCCGGGCATCGATCGCTGGCCCCCAGCCGCCGGCCTCCACCCCCCCCCCCCCCCCCCTCTCCAGATCCAACACCGCCACTGTCCGGGGCCCGCTTAATTGGTGGCCGCCGTCAGGGCTGCCTTACCAGCCGACACCTGCTACTCACACCAGCCAGATCAAACGACGGACACCCGCTAGGTGTTAGGCCGCTAGCTCAATGACACGAGGCGTCTCGAACCTCAGAGCTACGAGGGTGAGCTGCAAGGGTCATTCAATAGGTTACGCAACAAGTTTTCTATTTATTTGTTTATAAGTCTTTTACATACCTCCTACAGAGGGCAGGCTGGCAGCGGCCGAATTGCGGCTCATTACTCATTGCATCACATAACTTACAATTTTAATACAAAAAATTTAGCAAACCAAAATAACTAATGCTTATGACGTTGATGATGGCTGTTGGTAATGAAAGCAACGTAGGTGTGATTGGATTGAAGAGTTCCTAGACAACAGAACGCAGCATGTCATTCTCAATGGAGAGAAGTCTTCCGAAGTAAGAGTGATTTCAGGTGTGCCGCAGGGGAGTGTCACAGGACCGTTGTAAGAGGTATGCGCTGCCTGCGATATGCAAGGTATAAGAGAATCGCTGACCAGAGAGCAGTGTTGTATGCAGTAGGAACTGTGTAGCAGTAAGTTGTTGCTAGTCTGCGCTAGTCTGGTGTCTGCTCCTGTCTGGTGTATGGAGTTGGCTGGGCCGGTCGTGGTGCAGCGATGGCGGAGCCTGAGCTTTATACTATAAGGTAAAAGCAGCCTCGCGCATATCTAGTAATGTTATGTGAACTCCCATGCAAATCTTTTAAAAATGTCCTAATAATAATCTTTGTGATATAAAGTAATTTCTAACAACCATTCATTTCAATTTAAAGAATTTGCTAATTTCTCCAATCCATGATCATTCCGATTGTTGCAAAAGAAAAATCAGTTGCTTCCTTTCATAAATGACAAATCTATGGGCCAGCATTGCATAGAGCTGTGCCGGAAAAAGCTATTGTAAGAGCAGATATATTCGCCGTTTTTATTGAGGTAAGAATTTTTGCTTTTTTATTCAGAATGATCTTACAGGGCCATGACGCAGCACTGCTGTCGTCCAAAAATTTACCAGGTTACTGAATTTATTTTTTTATTACGAGGTTTAGGAATTTTTCTGTTTCAAGCTTACATTAAATGAGAAAAGAATTTTTGTGTGTACATTAAATGGGAAACAAATTTTGTGTGGAGGTTAAATGTGAATGAATTTGTGTAAGGAGGTTATAAATGGGAACCAATTTTGTTCTGAGGTTACACGAAAATTAGAATCATTAACCAAATAATATTTATTCAATTTTGTGGGGAGGTTACACATGGCGACAACCGGCCAGGATCGCATTTCTTCGTGAATCTCTGAGAAGTAGTCATATATCTGCTCTTATTTACGTAAATGTAGTTTGCATCTGGAGCAATGCATTTACTAATTTGTCACTTTTTCTTTCACAGATCATCGGCAATTTATTGCTCTTTGTTGTAATTGTGTTTGTTCCATTTCGCTTTGTCTTTGTTTCATTTTGTGCTTAATTTTGAATTGTGGAAAATGCCGCGAAAAACTGTTAACAGTACATCGCGATGTCCAATGAGTGAAATAGCCGACTCGAATAGTTTGACCGATAATACTTGCAACGCCCAGTGTAATAGTGATAATCCCCTAATTACAGATAATCAGTGCCTATCGATCACTAGTAATGATTTTGATCCTAATGATGAACAAACAAATTCAGTTATGTCCACAGTAAATGTAACAATTGATGACGTGGCACGTTCTGTTACAATGAACGCTGCCCAGCTTGACACACCCGATTTGCAAAATTTACGTAACGAAGAGATAATTGTTTCTGACGAAGGTGAACAGTGTACTCAAGGTATGTCAGATTTATTTTATTCCGGTTGTAACGTGCGCGTGGGGCACACACAATACTCATTAAAGCCTGTACTATGGTAAGTGAGTGGGGTTCACCTTACAATACAGGATTTTTGTATAGATATTGACCGCGTGTACCTGAATGGTGGCAAATCAGACTTACACCCACTCTGTAATAGCAATGATATGTCAAATAAGTCCGAAATGAAACTACACGTCAGGACGGACAAGAAACAAAGCAGAAGATGCTACCAATTTGTTAATAATACGGTCGCCAGCCTAATTAGGCATTAACTGAGTTTCTTCCCTGTACAAGTTGGCAGGTATTCGTGCAAACCAACACGTAGTAACACTGCTTAATATAGTAAATTCTAGAACCAGAAAATCTATTGATCTGATAGTTTCACGTTCTGTACTGATATAAAAAAACCATAAATACATAACACTACACTATAATGTATACTACAAAACTTCGTACTGTCTATTGATCTGATTAAAATCGGGTATAGGTTATCCTAGAAACAGCACTTTCGAGTCACATTCACAATGTCAATTTTGATAAAGATAAAACACTGATAAATTTTGGCTTTTATATCGACTTTAACTTTTGCTGGTCAAATCAATTTAGAACACTACAGAAGTCAAATGAATAAAAAAAGGGGGGGGGGGTGACCCTGAAACTGTTATGATCACTGTATTAAAAAAATTAATTACTGACACCATTATGCGCTCAAGATTTCCATTATATGAGTTACTACTCTCTTTATCTTATTTCCTACTCATTTAAATACCTTTATATGTGTCTCGAAATAATTAAACTTCATTACTAAATCAATATTAAAGTTATCTTCCAACTTTATCAGACCTTCGTTATTCATTTACTGGTTCATTAACAAAACAGTTCTTTAAACACCACTCTAACATAGTTAGGTCTGCAAGTAATTATTAATAACACAAAATTTAATTTTTAATTTCGGGACACTCGGATTGCACAACATTTGGAAAGGACCCTGTCTAGGTTAGTTGTGAGGATAATTAAATGATAGGAAAGTTCTGGTAAAATTTGAGTTGTTGTTGAACAGTATGGAACAAAAGTAACACCGGTCCATACGAATACAGTAGCAAAAGTTTCAACCTGTTTGTATCGATGCGGCGGTTGGCGGGGGCGAGATGGCGAGGCACAGAGCACACATACAACCACAGCTATGGCTCTTGACGTATCGGCACTTTAATTCTTCTTAGCATCGCAATACTTTTCCGTTTAGTGCCTATGGAATTTTGCCATGCTGTATGGGCGTTGGAACGGCATACCCGAGGGTCAATGAAACTATTTCTTCCAGGAGAGCCTCCTCGCTCCAGAAGGTGTTGCTCAGACCAATGCCAAACTCCAACTACAACTGCTGAGCCCGTTGTGCCGTACAGTGCCCGCGTGCATTTTCCCGCGCTCGCCTGCCATCCACCTTTCACCGCTCCCTTACAGGCCGGGTATTCACCCGACGTTTTGCATTCTACATATCCTAACGCATTGCCTACATATGGACCAGACGCATAGTTACAATCTTAAACATGTTACAACAGTTTCAACATTTGTTACCTTTCAATTGTATTACAATATTGCTTGGCATTTGACATAAACATTAATTTTCACATTGAAATTTGTTTACAGTTTTCTTAACATAATGGCATGAAACAAAAAAGAGATGAAAGGAGAACATCAGTTACTCAAGTTTATCGAAAAATCAGGGGAAAAAAATTACTTATTTGTACAATAGTACAGCGTCGTTGTTACACATGCCCCTGTTTCCAGTAAATTTCACTAACTGCAAATTTGATGGGAACACTGAACTTTATATTTATAGAGGGGTTCTGAATCTTTGCGTGAATATGCCATCATAAAAGTTTATACCACAAAACTTCCTTTCACTCACTTCATATGGGTCTATACTTTTTAATATATCGAGAACATTTACCTGTCATTTACTTAAGTGCCTTTGGCACAGTCCAACCTCCTATCAGAACATGATTTAAATAGCAAATTACTTATTATTAAATTTCTAGAGAAATAAAAATCAAAATCTGGAACACTAATACTAACTACAAAGTAGATACAAATACCTATATACACTATAAAACAATTTATTGCTGCTTGCATTGAATGGCAGTCCATTTCGTTATTTACTAATAAACACACAATACTATTTAGAAAACTCACTACATCTATTTGCTGCCTATTATTCATATTTGGCAGTCCACTTCGCATCATTTTATCACATCACCTGTACCACACTTACGATTCTCCTTTGACTATTTATCTGCCCTCTTTGGTGTTTGGCAGTCCTTTTTATTATGACTCATATACTGCCCTCTTTGATTTTTGGCAGTCCCATCGTTTATTTGGCTTGCAGCATTTACCCTTTCTTTTCAGCCCTTTTCTCCATACATCTTTACATTTATAGTACATTTGGTAATCTTAAACTTAGATAAGTACATTAGCACACTGACATTAGTATACATACATTTACAAAGATTTGACGCATTTAGAATAAAATAGTTTCAGCATAAGATACAGCATATTTACTGCAAATTGCTTTCTGATTGTACTTAGGTCACCCACTCCTAGGAACATACAGTTTCAGGTCCACAACGTTTCTTACACATAAAGGTCTTTTGGATTTTGGGTAGATCAGGTAGTAAGCATTATCGTGTGAAATGTTCTGTATTAGATACAGTCCATTATAAATGTATTTAAATTTGGAAATTTCATGGTTCAGTTCACTAGATTTTTCCTGGCTTTTTAAAAGAACATAATCCCCAATTTTAAATTTTGAAATTTTCAGATTTTTATCATGTCTTTTAGATCTAGATACAGCTTTTTGCTTTGCCCTTTTTCTGACTAATTCTTTCTTTTGACCCAACCCCAAGCTTGTACAAGGTGGAAACTCTAGTTTTTCCTCAATTAAACTTTTACTTCTGCTGCCTAACAAAATTTCTTCCGGTGGGAACCCAGTAGTTTCATGATGTAAGGTGTTCATGACATTCTCAAAGTCCAATATAAATCTGCCCCTGGCTCTAAATTATGCCCCTTTCTGTTTTTTACGTAACGCACCTTGGTCGACTGTGACATCATCCCAAGATACGTTCCTGACCTGTGAATCATTTATATCTGGTGGCTTTCTAGGTTTCTGGGGTTCAAAGTCTTTACTTACTTGAACTCTTTGCAAAATATACATTGAGTCGTCAGGCGACTCTGTCTTTCTGTGTTCAGTCTCAACATCTGGATTTTGTTTTGAAACTTCGTCATCATTAGATACAATGTCGCAATTAGCTGTATTACCATTATTTCCACTATTACCGAAATACTCGTCATCTGAGCTATCGTCAGAATCCGACCATTCTGGATCGCTTTCAGGTTCTAACATAAAAGCTTTTCTGAGACAGGCACTGAGTTCTTCCTCTGCATTTTCGTCAGACTTTGATTTTAACTCAATATCCTCTTTTGGCAAAACGGCCTCATTATCAGCTTTACTCACATCCACTGTTACTTCATGTTTAGTGTAATCCTCGTGAACTTCAGTTGCTCTTAGGTCATTACCTGCCCCTTCCCCACGGTGCCTTTCGGTAACAGCTTGTACTGTTGGCGGATCGTTAACAGAAGTTACTTCCGCGTCAATGCTTAGGATTTCATCCTCCAATTCCTTCCCATCTTTAACCATCGTCCTATCGGCAGCACGCGTACTTTGCGCGGCGCTATTTACTCTCTCCTCTTTAAATTCGGGCCACGTCACCTTATCGACTTCCCTACTATCTCCTTTTTCACTAATTAACCTCCTTGCCTCATACACCTTCTTAAAATCCTCCCACTCACATTGCTTGAGGCCCTTGTACAGATCGTCGATCTGCACACGCCAATCAGTTACTTCTGCTAATTCCTTCTCGCCATTTACTTCATTACTAACACTGCTAGCCGCACCTCTCTGTGTATCCACTGTTCCATCGACTATTTCCTTCGCCACGGAATTACCACTCGTAATGTATTCACCAGCTCTTACGGCAACGTTCGTACCTAATGCTGCCGCCTTGCTAGCGGCTTCTCTTTGAACAGCTGTTCTGCTAGGCTGGGCCGTTGCCCTCTGATGCTCCACTCGTCTGTTAACATGTATCTCTCTGTGCGGCGAAGATGAGTCATCTGCGCTCGCACCTGACGCTTGTTCCGCAACAACACGTTGCGTCGTTCCACGCCTGTCTCTAAGCTGTCTCATAACTTTACTGTCGGTCGGGTAATGTTTCTTAAATCGGGGCCAGTATGTTCTGTCCGCTTCCGTTTGGCCTGCATCGTTCGCGGAAATCAGTTTCCCGCATCGTTATTATTTTGCGCGGTGTACCCTCTACCGCGACCTGGATAACCCCCTCTTCCTCTTCCTCTGCCTCTACCTCTCTGTATCATGTTGTCACGAACCACATCGCCATCATTTCTCTCGTCATTATTGCGATTATTTCTGTTACTAAAATTCTGATAATTGGCACGACTTTCGCGCCAATGATCTTCGTCTTCGACCCTTTCGAGAAATGCTTGGAAGCTACGATGATTGCTTCCCACATATCTCTTTGAATCTTCTGGAAGCTTTTTATATAGCTCCCATATGATTTCAGAATCGGATCTTCTCCCTCTTAAACGTGTCAACTTTCGGTACCAATATTCGCAAAAATCTTTCAAAGAATTCCTGCCCCTGTTATCGTGAAGTTTGGCCATGATAAACTCGCACCACAAATGATCCTGTTTTTGTTCGGACCAATATTCTTCCGTAAACTTTTGTTTAAACTCTTCGAACGTCATTAGTTCAGTATTCAATTCCCCAGCGCTTAGCGTCACCTGCTAAGGCGCTAATTACTACGTTTATCTTCTCCTGACCAGACAAGTGTTCAGGAAACATCCTCTCGCAATTTTTGATGAAATCCAACGGATGCAATCCATTGTGTTTCTTGCCGGGATCGAAGCACTCCTCACCTTCCAACAGCTTCGTAAGTGGCGCGTCATTACAGACAACACCAGGCCTATCTTTGATTTTACTCTCGAGATCGAAAATTTTGCCTTGAATTTTCGATGTATTTTGTTCACACTTTTGTACACATCCGGTAACTTTTTCGCCTAAATTTCTTTCAGTATCTGAAACTGCCTTTTTCAACTGTGAGATACCATGTTGGCATTCGTTTACGATCTCAGTTTTAAGACCGAAAACTTTTTCGCCTACTTTTGTTTCAACTAGAGGCTCTACTTTCTCTTGGATGTTGAGAATTTCAACATCAAACCTATTGTTAATGTTGTCAATTTCCCCCTGCATAGTATTCATATTTTTATTAATTGTGTCAATTTCAGACTTCATAGTATTTACTACAGATCTACTTAGTTGATATGTCATTGCCAGGAGATCCTATGGATAGTCTGGCTGCCTGTAATCATATGGGAGGAAAAGCTAAGAAATGTCTGGCAGAATTCTTCACTGACATCCTGCTGACTGGTCAACTTCCATCTGAGTTTAAAAAGGTGAAGATAATATCTGTTCTGAAACCTGGCAAACCCAGCAATAGGATAGAAAACTATCGCCCCATTTCCCTACTCAGCTGCTGCTACAAGCTTTTTGAAAGGCTAATGTATAACAGAATAAGTAGCGCTATCTTAGAGAACGTTCCAGTTGATCAGGCAGGCTTCAGACCAGGGCGTAGCTGCTGCGACCAAGTATTGTCTCTCACATCCTTCATAGAGTCAGGATACCAAATGAAGCAGAAAACATCTGTGGCATTTGTTGATCTAACTGCCGCCTTCGACACTGTGTGGAGGGAAGGCCTTATCTACAAATTTCTCCGCATCATACCCTGCAGAACAATGGCTCGACTGATTAACAGCATGCTAAGTGATCGGAAGTTCCAGGTAATCACTGGAAGCAACATAAGTAAGGAGAGGAAGCTGAACAACGGATTGCCTCAAGGATCAGTTCTCTCGCCCTTACTGTTCAACCTATATCTATCTGATCTACCTGACACTTCGTCCAGAAAATACTGCTATGCCGATGACCTGGCTCTAGCCGTCAAACACCAGGAAATGAAGACAACAGAAGAGATTTTAGCCAATGACCTGTCTGTATTAGACAATTACTTCAAAATCTGGAGACTCCAACCCAATGTGAGTAAAACAGAAGTGTGTTGCTTCCATCTAAATAACCAGTTGGCGAATGTAAAACTGGAGGTAAGTTTCAGAGACAGAATTCTTCGTCACAACTGGAACCCAAAATATCTTGGTGTCATCCTGGATCGTACACTATGCTTCAAACAACACCTTCTTAACTTAGCTCAAAAGCTGAGGACTCGAAACAACATCCTCCATAAGCTATGCGGAACTACCTGGGGATCTTCAGCAACCACCCTGCGAACTTCAGCTCTGGGCTTGGTATACTCAAGTGCTGAGTATTGTGCACCTGTTTGGATGAATAGTCATCATACAAGGCTTGTTGATACCCAGCTGAATACGACAATGCGCATAATATCTGGCACAATCAGATCTACTCCAGTTTATTGGCTTCCACTGTTAACCGGTATAATGCTTCCTGATCTACGCAGATGTACTGCCCTTATGAGAGAATTCCACAAGATCTCCAGGAATTCTAACCTACCCGTGCATAGCGACCTGCCACTTTTAAATCGCAAGAGACTAAAATCACGTCATCCAACTCTGTGCGATGCTGCTGACATGGTTGCTAAGAATTTCAAACCTCTTGAAGAATGGAAAGGTCGGTGGGAAGCAGTGACAGATGTGCACCTGCATATCATCTTCTCAGGTGCTAAACTTCCAAGTGGACTCGACTTACCACGCAAGACGTGGTCTACTCTCAACAGAATCCGCACCAGCCATGGGCGATGCAGGGATGCTCTCTTTAAGTGGAAGAAGCTGCCTGATCCAGCTTGTGAATCCAGCTTGTGACTGCGGGGCTCCATACCAGACTGTTCACCACATTGTCAGCGAATGCAGGATTCGAGCCTATCACGGCGCCAAAGAGGACTTCCTGCTAGCAACTCCAGATGCAGTGCGCTGGATTGAAGGACTGGATATTCAGTTGTAAAGACAAACTTAAGTTTCTTGTGTGTCAATATGTACATATGTATATGTAATTTCATGATATGTCTGTATTAGCCATACGCTAAATAAATAAATAAATAAATTACAGAACTTAAATTACCCACTTTTTGTTCTACCTGTTCTATTTGTTTACTAATTTTAATTCCTTGTTCTTCGACCTGTGCTTTAACCTGATCATTCTGTGTTTTGAGCTGCTCACCCTGTCCTGCAATTTGTTTGGTTAATTGTTCAAATAAATCGTTCATGCTTAAAATTTTCACGCTGTTTTGTTCTACGAAATCGGTGTGTTCCGATCCTACATCAAAATTTTCTTTCGGTTCTTTCTTTATCTGTGGTGAATCAAACATCTCAGTGGATTCGTTCACATACCCACTATCATCTACTAAGTCATCCTCTACTTTCTGTTTCATTCCTTGCTGTGTTCGAGGCAATCTCGACATTTCAATCTGTTCGTTAACATGTTCGTGATTGTATGCACGCCAATTGTCTTCCGCTAACGCCATCTGTTATCTGGCCGCGTAAACTCCTGTCATTGCCAGCCGCATTTTCCATTACGCTCGTCCCATCTACTGTGTCTACGTTCTTGTCCATACAGGATTTTTGTATAGATATTGACCGCGTGTACCTGAATGGTGGCAATTCAGACTTGCACCCACTCTGTAATAACAATGATACGTCAAATAAGTCCGAAATGCAGGACGGACAAGAAACAACGCAGAAGATGCTACCAATTTGTTAATAATACGGTCGCCAGCCTAATTAGGCATTAACTGAGTTTCTTCCCTGTACAAGTTGGCAGATATTCGTGCAAACCAACACGTAGTAACACTGCTTAATATAGTAAATTCTAAAACCAGAAAATCTATTGAACTGATAGTTTCACGTTCTGTACTGATATAAAAAAACCATAAATACATAACACTACACTATAATGTATACTACAAAACTTCGTACTGTCTATTGATCTGATTAAAATCGGGTATAGGTTATCCTAGAAACAGCACTTTCGAGTCACACTCACCATGTCAATTTTGATAAAGATAAAACTCTGATAAATTTTGGTTTTTATATCGACTTTAACTTTTGCTGGTCAAATCAATTTAGAACACTTCAGAATTCAAATGAATAAAAAATGGGGGGGGGGGGGGGGGGTGTGACCCTGAAACTGTTATGATCACTGTATTAAAAAAATTAATTACTGACACCATTATGCGCTCAAGATTTCCAATATATGAGTTACTACTCTCTTTATCTTATTTCCTACTCATTTAAATACCTTTATATCTGTCTCAAAATAATTAAACTTCATTACTAAATCAATATTAAAGTTATCTTCCGACTTTATCAGACCTTTGTTATTCATTTACTGGTTTATTAACAAAACAGTTCTTTAAACACCATTCTAACTTAGTTAGGTCTGCAAGTAATTATTATTAACACAAAATTTTATTTTTCATTTCGGGACACTCGGATTGCACAACATTTGGAAAGGACCCTATTAGGTTAGTTGCGAGGATAATTAAATGATAGGAAAGTTCTGGTAAAATTTAAGTTGTTGTTGAACAGTATGGAACAAAAGTAACACCGGTCCATACGAATACAGTAGTAAAAGTTTCAACCTGTTTGTATCGATGCGGCGGTTGGCTGCGGCGAGATGGCGAGGCACAGAGCACACATACAACCACAGCTATGGCTCTTGTCGTATCGGCACTTTAATTCTTCTTAGCATCGCAATACTTTTCCGTTTAGTGCCTATGGAATTTTGCCATGCTGTATGGGCGTTGGAACGGCATACCCGAGGCTCAATGAAAATACTTCTTCCAGGAGAGCCTCCTCGCTCCAGAACGTGTTGCTCAGACCAATGCCAAACTCCAACTACTACTGCTGAGTCCGTTGTGCCGTACAGTGCCCGCGTGCATTTTCCCGCGCTCGCCTGCCATCCACCTTTTACCGCTCCCTTACAGGCCGGGTATTCACTCGACGTTTTGCATTCTACATATCCTAACACATTGCCTACGTGTGGACCAGACGCATAGTTACAATCTTAAACATGTTACAACAGTTTCAACATTTGTTACCTTTCAATTGTATTACAATATTGCTTGGCATTTGACATAAACATTAATTTTCACATTGAAATTTGTTTACAGTTTTCTTAACATAATGGCATGAAACAAAAAAGAGATGAAAGCAGAACATCAATTCGAAAAATCAAGGGAAAAAAAATTACTTATTTGTACAATAGTACAGCGTCGTTGTTGTTACACGGTGTAGTGACTAACAGTGCACGTCCAATTAGCAAACATTTTCGCGAGTCAGACAATGACCAAATGGTTTCACAAAGCGTGACAAATGCAGATACACCATCACACAGTATAGAGAATAGAGTCGGTAATTTTGACTTGCAAAAAGTTGTAGCATTATTGCTACAATTTAATGAAAAACAAGACAACAATTATAAACAAATTAATGAAAATTTCTAACAACAACTTAATGAAAATTTCAAACAGTTGAATGAAAAACAGGATAACCTTAATCAATTGAACAAACAACTTAATGAAAAACTAGACAGCAATTCCAAGCAACTTAGTGAACAGATTACAGCCATTGCCGCACAATGTCACGATACTAAAGAACAATTACGTGAGGAAATTAAGGCTTGTGCTAGGAGCAGTAGTGAAGAAATTAGATCTGTGGCTCATGAATTAAGGAGTACGCAAGCAGCTACAACGAAATTACTTAGAGATGAAATTAGTGCAGTCGCTAAACAATGTTCTGAAAACGCAACACAGTTACGCGACGAGTTTAAATTAATGACAGCAGAACTTTCACGCACACTGGATGCAAAAGTAGACGCGAAATTTGACCAACAGAACAGCCAAATTAACGAACGTTTTAATCTTTTAATCACAACCTACAAAACAGTGAAACGTGTTACCGTAAATTTATACAGGAACAGAATGAAGTAAAGCGACAAGTCATGGAATCAATTACTGCACAGAGACAGGAAGATAAGTGTAAAATGTTTACGAAAGCAAAAACATACATAGACAACAATATTGCTACAGTATCAGACGAAATGAAACAGTTGAACGTCGAATTGCATGATGAAATCTCCGATCTTAAAATAAAAACAGACACACACACATTAGACTTTCAGACAATGACCAACAGACTTGAAAAGTTGGAACTAATACAGGATCCCGATGCCATCAAAGCAGAGGTTAGAAAATTGAACGATACCACACGTAAAATACAAAAACAAATTAATGCTTGTGATACCAAAAACGATGATCAGGTAAAGGTACTGACTGAAAAATATGATGAATTGCCCAGTCGTATTGACCTTATCGAAAGTAATAATGGCACCAAATCAGACGATACACCACCAATTTAGTTTAATCAAACACCCGAATTCCAAAATTTACAGCAGACAATCAGTGAGATAGGTTCGTCCAATAATACGTAACGCGGAAAATTGTCAATTTTACAGCAAGAAGTGACAGAGATGAAAAATGTTTCAGCCTTTAATACATCACAGCATACGCCACATTCCGAACATTTATCACACCAACACAGCCAGTATAACTTAAGTAATTTACAGAGACCACGCGACTTAGAATCCGAAGAGACACAGACAAACAGATTCTCATGCAATCCTGAACCTGCTAAGACATACAGAGACGATAATTTTTATTACAAACACTTTCTATCTGTTAGGAAATTTAAGGTACTTAATAATGACAGAACACAGGTACACGCTTTGGACTGGATACGACAATTTGCTTTTGTATTTTCTCCAGCTTGGCCTGCAATGCAGAAACTAGAATTGGATTGGATACAAAAACTTGCTTTTGAATTTTCACCGGCATTGCCAGTAACACAGAAACCAAATTTTTTTTGCAGTGCGTAAATGACCTCAGGGGATTCATTACGCTTCGATGAATATGTGCCGTAGCGTGCGCAGGACCCCGAGCCGTTGTAGTGCTATTTCATCTTTAGTTTTCTGCACTGCTGCCTTCTCTTCTACTATCCTTTATATCCATCAAAACAGCACTTCGACTATCGACCTATCTATAATTAGGAATTAGTAAAGAAAACCACATATGACAAATTTCACCGAAAGTGACAATTTTCATTAGACGCTCCAGAAATGACAACCACGAGAACTTTAATACCAGACAAAAATTTAATCATCAGTATGTGTAAAATTATCAGCAACAGCAAACGCATTTTGGTAACAATAGAGGTTTTTTCCCCACAACAGCAACAAAACCAGCCGGTTAGCATACCTAACCAACAATGTAGTGTGCAAGGTCAACTAAGCTTTAATGTTTCGCCGCCTACACGTATAGCGCCGGCTCCGCCAAATAGTAACGCACAGCGACAAGGAAATAACTACGTACAGAAAACACATCATTTCAACTCATATCGCAATGCACCGTATAGAAATGATTATCATGACAGGTAAAAGTAATGAGCACAGTTTTCAGCGTAAGTTTAATAACAGACGGTCTTACCAGCAACAAAATCATCCGCAACAACAGATTATCATGAATGAACCAGACAGTCGGTATCATCTCGAACCTAATGCATCAGGACGAAATAACAGAACAGTACAAATAGTCGAAATGCCACAGCATCCTCCCGCAAATAATAGCACGTCGGATAGAATTTGACTAGATACAGTACAGGTTGCATCTTCTAGCAACGCAAGCAATACTTTTGACACGCAGAATCTTGTTCACGAAAATGTTATTACTTTTGACGACATCCGAGACACTCTTTTGCAGGAAAGACCAGTTATTCAAAAAACCATTTCCCACCCTGTCATTGAGGTAAAGATTGGATCATCCAAATTTTCAGCAGTAATCGATTCTGGATCACCTATGTCAGTTATAAATGAGGAAACTTTCAACGAATGTAACAAAGAGAATACCTATCCTACGTTACCATTAGGTAAAACTAAAGTAAAAGGAGCAGTATCTGGTAAAGGAGTAGATGTAAAATTACAGACACATTTATCATTTTGTATTGCAGGTCACACATTTCACTCAAATTTTTGGATTGTTCCCTTGTTGACAACAGACGTTATTTTAGGTACGAATTTTCTGGTACAACACGACGCAATTATTGACTTTCAAAACTCCTATTTAATGTTAAAGGATGAAAATGTACAACTGGCTTTAGAATTTCAGCACTCTTTATCTGCAGAAGAACAAACAATTAATCGTACAGAGGTCATTTCCGCATCACGTAACATAGACTGTCATTCCACATAGTTCACAGATACGTACGTACACAACTATAATACTCCAGTCGAAGCCGACTATGACGTTATACAAATGATTTTGATAAAGTTAAACAGAGCAGTGCAAATACAGACGACGAACGTACGCAACTACGCAAAATTCTTTTACAGCAAGCTCCAGTTTTTGACAACATCCCTGGTACTATGTCCGGTTTTATGTATGAATTTCAAGTTAAACAGCACGACACGTTTAAAGCCAAACATTATCCCATTCCGTATATTCACAGAGAACAAGTTAAGAAAGAATTGCAAGCTATGCTTGACCAAGGAATTATTGAACCGGCAGTTAGTCCGTACATAAACCCACTCCATATTGTTAAGAAAAAGGATGGTTCACTTCGCCTCGTACTTGATCCGCGTCACATCAGTGACATTATTATTAATGAAACAGATCGCCCACAGACACTAGATGAACTTCTACAGAAATTTTATGGTACTGCTTTTTATTCCACGTTAGATTGGAAATCGGGATTTTGGCAAATTCAACTCCATCCTAACTGTAGAAAGTACACAGCTTTTCTCTGTTTTGGTGACTGTTACCAGTTTTGCAAATTACCGTTCGGTTTAACAATTTCTTCAGCAGCAGTTATTCGCGGTTTGAATACTATACTTCCGATAGAACTTAAAGACAGAATCACAACGTATGTAGACGACATTCTTATTGCAGAAGCTAACTGGTCTGAACACAATCTGATTCTTGAACAACTGTTACGAACTTTTCGTGCATAAGGACTCACAGTTAATCTCAGTAAATCGCACTTTGGGAAAACTTCTATAAAATTTCTTGGACATGTAATTTCAGCAGAAGGCATTGCGCCTGACCCGGAAAAACTTCAAGCTTTACGTGATATTACTGTTCCTACGACGAAGAAACAACTACGCAGCTTTTTGGGTTTCATTAAGTTTTTTCGTAAATTTATTCATTACTCTGCTTTAGACACCCCAAGATTATGTCAATTGACGGGTAGAGACACTATTTGGTCCTGGGATAGCCAAACACATTTTGAACTTGTGAATCTGAATGAAGCTTTGTTGAATGCACCACTTTCATCACATCCAGATCTTACTAGAAATTTTTCCATTGCCACCGACAGTTCTAACATCGCTTTAGGCGTACACATTTTTCAGGAAATTGAAGAAGATAGTTGTTCAGTAATTAAAAACATCGCCTTTGCAAGTCGCATTCTGTCACCTGCTGAACGCCATTATTGTGTTACAGAACTTGAAACATTATGTGTTGTATGGGCATTTACGAGATTTAGGCATTTTCTTTATGGAAGACACACTACCGTTTACACAGATCATAGAGCTATACAGTTTTTACTTTCCGCAAAATTTACACACGACAGGTTAAGCAGATGGAAACTTTATTTACAGGAATTTATTTTTACAATTGCTCACATTCCCGGTACACAAAATATTGTAGCAGACGCACTATCCCGTCCTCTCAGCAACAATCAGCAAGACATCGCAACCAACTTCTGCAAAGCAAATTTCAGCGTCATGTATATTCAACAAGTTGCATTTGAAAATTTCATTTCGTCGTCATTACGAGATATAGCACAAGAGCAGAGTAAAGACAACGTATGGAAAGAAATTAAACACCTTTGGCAAGATAGGAATAATGTTACCATTAGAAACCATAACACTGTATGCAATAATATTCTGTATCGCCGCTCTCACCCTGACAGCAACAATTGGTTACTATGTATTCCTGACGAGCCTGTGAACAAATTAATTTGGTACACTCATTTAAGTTACGCACATTACGGAGCCAGAAAATGTTTTCTTATACTGAGACAGAACTGTTATTTTGCCAATATGGAGAAACGTATTCGACGTGTTTTAGCGTCATGTAAAATCTGCCAGAAAGCTAAGTCAGATACGACTTCACCTATTCCTCCGTTACATCCCATTGTACCTGTTAAATTGAGACACATGGCCGCTGTAGACATTTTTGGTCTGATTCCCAGAACTAATAGAGGTTTTTGCTACATCTTTGTCGCAGTTGAACTCACTTCGAAATTTGTTACCTTCAGTCCGCTACGCAAAGCTACTGCAAAATCTGTTTCGAATGCATTTGTAAAACATTTTGTATTTCATGTAGGGCATGTATTGAAAGTAATTTCCGACAATGGATCACAGTTTCGATCTGCTATATGGACACGTATGTTACGAGCTAGAAACATTTCTCCAATCTATATATCCAAGTACCATGCTTCTTCGAACCCTTGTGAACGACTAATGAAAGAAATTGGTAGACTATGTAGAATATACTGCCATAAAAAACATATTGATTGGGATACATATATACTGTCATTCCAGGATGTAATTAACTCGATACCAAATGAATCTACTATGCTATCTCCGACGGTTATAATGAAAAATGTTGAACCACCTAACAAAATTAAAGAATTAGTATCCTTTCCTACATCTCGTCGACTGCTACACCATGAAATAATTGTCATTGCGCTGAACAACATCAAACGTGCCGCAGAGCGCCGGAGAAGACAGCAAAAACAGGTTTGTACACGCCGTGACTTTCACATTCGACAGAAGATATTAGTACGTACACACTATCTACCCAACAGAGGAAAGAATAGATGTAGTAAATTTGAGCTTCTATTAGCAGGTCCATATCGAATTCGCAACATTCCTCACCCCAATGTAGTTCACGTCGAAACTCCGAGAACCAGAAAAAGTAAAGGCAATCACCATGTCTCCAATAGGGACTGCAACTGCTGTGTTCGGATGCAGGCTGAGTTGGCATCCCTTCGCTCTCAGCTTCAGGCAGTGTTGGCTTCGGTCACACAGCTTGAGGCTGTTGCCAATGGGCATCACTGTGGGGGTCCGGATGGGGGTTTGTCGGGGACGGCCAGCTGTTCCCACGCATCCCCCGATCGGACTACGACTGTGGTTGCCCAGGATACTGCCCGTATTGAGGCTGATCCCTCACCTGTTGTAGAGTGGGAGGTCGTCTCAAGGTGTGGCAGGGGGCGAAAGACATTCCGGAGGGCTGAACGGAAGGCCTCTCCAGTTTGTCTGACGAACCGGCTTCAGGCTCTGTCTCAGGCTGATACTGATCTTCGGCCTGACATGGCTGCTTGTCCTGTTCCAGAGGTTGTCCCTCAGTCGCAGAGGGTGGGCTTACTGGTAGTTGGGAGCTCCAACGTCAGGCGCGTATTGGGGCCCCTTAGGGATATGGCAGCAAGAGAGGGGAAGAAAACCAATGTGCACTCCGAGTGCATACCGGGGGGAGTCATTCCAGATGTGGAAGGGGGTCCTTCCGGATGCCATGAAGGGTACAGGGTGCACCCATCTGCAGGTGGTCGCTCATGTCGGCACCAATGATGTGTGTCGCTATGGATTGGAGGAAATCCTCTCTGGCTTCCGGCGGCTATCTGATTTAGTGAAGACTGCCAGTCTCGCTAGCGGGATGAAAGCGGAGTTCACCATCTGCAGCATCGTCGACAGGACTCACTGCGGACCTTTGGTACAGAGCCGAGTGGAGGGTCTGAATCAGAGGCTGAGACGGTTCTGCGACCGTATGGGCTGCAGATTCCTCGACTTGCGCCATAGGGTGGTGGGGTTTCGGGTTAGGCTGGATAGGTCAGGAGTCCATTACACGCAACAAGCGGCTACACGGGTAGCAGGGGTTGTGTGGCGTGGGCTGGGCGGCTTTTTAGGTTAGATGGCCTTGGGCAAGTACAGAAAGGGCAACAGCCTCAACGGGTGAGGGGCAAAGTCAGGACATGCGGGGACCAAGCAGCAATCGGTGCTGTAATTGTAAACTGTCGAAACTGCGTTGGTAAAGTACCGGAACTTCAAGTGCTTATAGAAAGCACCGAAGCTGAAATCGTTATAGGTACAGAAAGCTGGCTGAAGCCAGAGATAAATTCTGCCGAAATTTTTACAAAGGTACAGACGGTGTTTAGAAAGGATATATTGCATGCAACCTGTGATGGAGTGTTCGTCGCTGTTAGTAGTAGTTTATCCTGTAGTGAAGTAGAAGTGGATAGTTCCTGTGAATTATTATGGGTGCAGGTTACACTCAACAACCGAGCTAGGTTAATAATTGGCTCCTTTTACCGACCTCCCGACTCAGCAGCATTAGTGGCAGAACAACTGAGAGATAATTTGGAATACAATTCACATAAATTTTCTCAGCATGTTATAGTCTTAGGTGGAGATTTCAATCTACCAGACATAGACTGGGACACTCAGATGTTTAGGACGGGTGGTAGGGACAGAGCATCGAGTGACATTATACTGAGTGCACTATCCGAAAATTACCTCGAGCAATTAAACAGAGAACCGACTCGTGGAGATAACATCTTGGACCTACTGATAACAAACAGACCCGAACTTTTCGACTCTGTATGTGCAGAACAGGGAATCAGTGATCATAAGGCCGTTGCAGCATCCCTGAATATGGAAGTTAATATGAATATAAAAAAAGGGAGGAAGGTTTATCTGTTTAGCAAGAGTAATAGAAGGCAGATTTCAGGCTACCTAACAGATCAAAACGAAAATTTCTGTTCCGACACTGACAATGTTGAGTGTTTATGGAAAAAGTTCAAGGCAATCGTAAAATGAGTTTTAGACAGGTACGTGCCGAGTAAAACTGTGAGGGACGGAAAAAACCCTCCGTGGTACAACAACAAAGTTAGGAAACTACTGCGAAAGCAAAGAGAGCTTCACTCCAAGTTTAAACGCAGCCAAAACATCTCAGACAAACAGAAGCTAAACGATGTCAAAGTTAGCGTAAGGAGGGCTATGCGTGAAGCGTTCAGTGAATTCGAAAGTAAAATTCTATGTACCGACTTGACAGAAAATCCTAGGAAGTTCTGGTCTTACATTAAATCAGTAAGTGGCTCGAAACAACATATCCAAACACTCCGGGATGATGATGGCATTGAAACAGAGGATGACACGCGTAAAGCTGAAATACTAAACACCTTCTTCCAAAGCTGTTTCACAGTGGAAGACCGCACTGCAGTTCCTTCTCTAAATCCTCGCACAAACGAAAAAAATGGCTGTCATCGAAATAAGTGTCCAAGGAATAGAAAAGCAACTGGAATCACTCAAAAGAGGAAAGTCCACTGGACCTGACGGGATACCAATTCGATTCTACACAGAGTACGCGTAAGAACTTGCCCCCCTTCTAACAGCCGTGTACCGCAAGTCTCTAGAGGAACGGAAGGTTCCAAATGATTGGAAAAGAGCACAGATAGTCCCAGTCTTCAAGAAGGGTCGTCGAGCAGATGCGCAAAACTATAGACCTACATCTTTGACGTCGATCTGTTGTAGAATTTTAGAACATGTTTTTTGCTCGAGTATTATGTCGTTTTTGGAATCCCAGAATCTACTATGTAGGAATCAACATGGATTCCGGAAACAGCGATCGTGTGAGACCCAACTCGCTTTATCTGTTCATGAGACCCAGAAAATATTAGATACAGGCTCCCAGGTAGATGCTATTTTTCTTGACTTCCGGAAGGCGTTCGATACAGTTCCGCACTGTAGCCTGATAAACAAAGTAAGAGCCTACGGAATATCAGACCAGCTGTGTGGCTGGATTGAAGAGTTTTTGGCAAACAGAACACAGCATGTTGTTATCAATGGAGAGACGTCTACAGACGTTTAAGTAACCTCTGGCGTGCCACAGGGGAGTGTTATGGGACCATTGGTTTTTACAATATATATAAATGACCTAGTAGATAGTGTCGGAAGTTCCATGCGGCTTTTCGCGGATGATGCTGTAGTATACAGAGAAGTTGCAGCATTAGAAAATTGTAGCGAAATGCAGGAAGATCTGCAGCGGATAGGAACTTGGGTGCAGGGAGTGGCAACTGTCCCCTAACATAGACAAATGTAATGTACTGCGAATACATAGAAAGAAGGATCCTTTATTGTATGATTATATGATAGCGGAACAAACACTGGTAGCAGTTACTTCTGTAAAATATCTGGGAGTATGCGTACGGAACGATTTGAAGTGGAATGATGATATAAAATTAATTGTTGGTAAAGCGGGTACCAGGTTGAGATTCATTGGGAGAGTCCTTAGAAAACGTAGTCCATGAACAATGGAGGTGGCTTACAAGACACTCGTTCCACCTATACTTGAGTATTGCTCATCAGTGTGGGATCCGTACCAGATCGGGTTGACGGAGGAGATATAGAAGATCCAAAGAAGAGCGGCGCGTTTCGTCACAGGGTTATTTGGTAACCGTGATAGCGTTACGGAGATGTTTAACAAACTCAAGTGGCAGACTCTGCAAGAGAGGCGCTCTGGATCGCGGTGTAGCTTGCTCGCCAGGTTTCGAGAGGGTGCGTTTCTGGATGAGGTATCGAATATATTGCTTCCCCCTACTTATACCTCCCGAGGAGATCACGAATGTAAAATTAGAGAGATTAGAGCGCGCACGGAGGCTTTTGTAAGAGCAGATACATTCGCCGTTTTTATTGAGGTAAGAATTTTTGCATTTTTATTCCGAATGATCTTACAGGGCCATGACGCAACACTGCTGTCGTCCAAAATTTACCAGGTTACTGAATTTATTTTTTTTTATTACGAGGTTTAGGAATTTAACTGTTTCGAGCTTACATTAAATGAGAAAAGAATTTTTATGGGTACATTAAATGGGAAACAAATTTTGTGTGGAGGTTAAATGTGAATGAATTTCTGTGAGGAGGTTATAAATGGGAACCAATTTCGTTCTGAGGTTAGACAAAAACTAGAATCATATTATTATTATTAATAATTAAATTCTGTGGGGAGGTTACACCGTTGCTATTCACAATATACATAAATGACTGTTGTGGGTTGGCAGGAGAGCCAATACCGTATTACTAGAGGAAGCCGAAAGGCACGCGTTTTAGCTCACGCAGGCTGGCTGGCGTGAGGTCTGGAACATAACAAGGAAATTGGAATTTAGAAAAAACGGACGTAGCTGGTGGAATACTTAACTTTAATCGATTAATGGTGAACTTCGCTCTTGACGGTGCATTATTCACAGTATCAATAGTAACTGGTAATGGCGCCTTGCTACTTCGTAGCAAATGACGTAGCTGAAGGCTATGCTAACTATCGTCTCGGCAAATGAGAGCGTATTTTGTCAGTGAACCATCGCTAGCAAAGTCGGCTGTACAACTGGGGCGAGTGCTAGGAAGTCTCTCTAGACCTGCCGTGTGGCGGCACTCGGTCTGCAATCACTGATAGTGGCGACACGCGGGTCCGACGTATACTAACGGACCGCGGCCGATTTAAAGGCTACCACCTAGCAAGTGTGGTGTCTGGCGGTGACACCACAAATGACCTTGTGGATGACATCGGAAGTTCACTGAGGCTTTTTTCAGATGATGCTGTGGTGTATCGAGAGGTTGTAACAATGGAAAATTGTACTGAAATGCAGGATGATCTGCAGCGAATTGACGCATGGTGCAGGGAATGGCAATTGAATTTCAATGTAGACAAGTGTAAAGTGCTGCGAATACATAGAAAGATAGATCCCTTATCATTTAGCTACAAAATGGCGGGTCAGCAACTGGAAGCAGTTAATTCCATAAATTATCTGGGAGTACCGATTAGGAGTGATTCAAAATGGAATGATCATATAAAGTTGATTGTTGGTAAACCAGATGCCAGACTGAGATTCATTGGAAGAATCCAAAGGAAATGCAATCCGAAAACAAAGGAAGTACGTTACAGTACGCTTGTTGGCCCACTGCTTGAATACTGCTCAGCAGTGTGCGATCCGTAACAGATAGGGTTGATAGAAGAGAGAGAGAAGATACAACGGAGAGCAGCGCGCTTCGTTACAGGATCATTTAGTAATCCGGAATGCATTACGGAGATGATAGACAAACTCCATTGGAAGACTCTGCAGGAGAGACGCTCAGTAGCTCGGTACGGGCTTTTGTTAAAGTTTCGAGAACATACCTTCACCGAAGAGTCAAGCAGTATATTGCTCCCTCCTACGTATGTCTCGCGAAGAGACCATGAGGATAAAATCTGACAGATTAGAGCCCACACAAAAGCATACCGACAATCCTTCTTTCCACGAACAATACGGGACTGAAATAGAAGGGAGAACCGATAGAGGTACTCAGGGTACCCTCCTCCACACTTGCGGAGTATGGATGTAGATGTAGATGTACATGTATGAGAATACAGGCTTTCTCGGTGAATATTCGTGATAAAATCTTTTCGGGTTCACAGCCGAGTCAATGCGTTGTTCTGCAGCAACGTTTCAGCAGGTTTCTTACTTGCCATCTTGAGGCACGTAAGAAACTTGCCGAAACGTTGCTGGAGAGCAACGCATTGACTCGGCTGTGAACCCGAAAAGATTTTATCTTTAAGATAGAGAGTTTATGGTTGGAAGAAAGGGTATGGTTCAGGTATACATGCCGCCTTCACAAGCAAAATACACTGACGGAAAAAGACGCTACACCAAGGGGTTGTGCGACAAGTTGGTAGGAGTTTGTGTTTCTATATCTAAACGATGATGTCTGTTCATATTTCTCGCTAGTCGCATAAAAGGAGCCCTTGTAGCGCGACTATGAGGATGCAAATCAGGTTTGCTTTAAATAGTGCTGTAACGGTTGTGAGCGTTAGTTACCTCTGGCAATGGACGTGGTGTTGATGTTAATCAAGAATGCATTTAAGGTGACAAACAAGCCCTTACCAAGACCTCACTGAGTTTGAACGGGATCGTTTAATAGAGCTATGAGAAGCCTCCTGAGAAAATGCAGAAAGACTTGGCAGGAATGAAGCCACTATACATGATTACTGACAGCGGTGGTCACGAGAATGTACAGCCACAAGGATACCGGCCTCCAGACGGCCACGTGGCACTACAGAAAGGGACAACCATCATGTTCGGCGTATGGCTCTGGCGCGTCGTATTGCATCTGCAGCAGCAATTTGAGCAGCAGTTGATACCACAGTGACACAACGAACTGTTAGAAATTGTTTACTTCGAGAACAGCTTCTAGTCAGACTCGTTCTGGCGTGCGCTCCACTGACCCCAGACCATCGCCATTTGCGACTTCAGTGGTGTCAAACGAGAGCTCATTGGAGTGCAGGATGGAAGTCTGTTGTGTTTTCTGATGACAGCTGGTTCTGCCTCGATGACAGTGATGACCATGTATTGGTTAGGAGGAAGAGGAAGAGGCCAGCTGAGAGCCTGCAACCAACCTGTATGCATGCTAGACACACCAGACCTACACCTGGAGTTACGGTCTATGGTACTATTTCGTATGACTGGAGCAGCACTCTGGTGGTTATCCCACGCACCCTGACTGCAAATTTGTACGTCAGTCAGGTCAATCAACCTGTTGTGATGCTATTCAACAACAGCAATCCAGGGGTATTTTCTGATAGGATAACAGTTACAGAAATTACAATTCTATAGTATAAACAGAATAGCATATGAGTGGTTTAAGTCATACCAACAGAACAGGAAGCAAAATGTTTCATTATATGGGTCAAGTGCTTTAAATCAGTTTGCCACGTCATCTAACTGGGGTGAAATTTCATTAGCTGTTCCACAGGGTTCAATCATGGGTCCCCCTCTGTTCTTGATATATATGAACGACCTCCCTTCCTATCTGAGACAGGAAGCTGAACTGACACTATTTGCTGATGATACAAGCATCATTATTAATCCAGTAAAAGAAACACCAATTGAAAATGATACAAATAAGGCCTTTGGAAAAGTCATTAATTGGTTTCCTGCAAATGGGCTTGCTCTAAACTTTGAAAAACACAGTACATCCAATTTTCTGCTGCTAAAAGTACAGTTCCTTCAATAAATATAACAGATCAACAGAAATCAGTAGATAGGGTAGAGCATACTAAGTTTTTGAGTGTACATATAGATGAGAATCTTACTTGGAAAATTTATATTTTCGATCTTCTAAAGCGACTAGGTTTAGCATCTTTTGCAATCAGAATAACTGCCAGTTTTGAGGATATAGAAATTAGTAAGCTAACACACTTTGGATACTTTCACTCTCTGATGTCATATGGAATAATATTTTGGGGTAACTCAACATTTAGACAAAAAGTATTCACTGCCCAAAAGCAAGTGGTTAGAATAATGTGTGGGGTTCGTAGTCGCACATCTTGGAGGCATCTTTTTAAAGGATTGGGAATTCTTACTACATCCTCACAGTACATTTACTCACTAATGAAATTTGTTCTCATCAACATGGACCAGTTTAAAAACAACAGTGACATTCGTGATTATAATACCAGAAAAAAGAAAGACTTACACTATCCTTTACTCAACCTATCTTTGGCACAGAAATGGGTAAAATATGCTGCTACAAAAACTTTCGAAAAATTACCAGACGAAATAAATGTCTGACAAACAGCAGTAATAGCTTCAAAAATAAACTGAAATAATATCTTCTTGACAACTCCTTCTATACCATAGATGAATTCTTGAACAGGAATAAATAAATATAGAAATATAGTATACGCATTTTGTGCCATTTAAGGGAAGGGATGGGGTAAATAATATAAATATTAATCTTTAACTCTGCATATATACGAGGGCCGTTCAGAAAGTAACCTCCGGTTGATTTAAAAAAATACACCAAGTTAAATAAAAATATTTTAATATATACATCTTACAACTACATCTTTGCACTATTTTTCTACATAGTCTCCATAGCGATTGAGGCACTTATCGTATCTCTTCACAAGCTTTGAAATTCCTTCTGCATAAAAATCACCCGCTTGTGCCTGGAGCCAGCCTGTGACCGCATCTTTGAGCTCTTCGTCGTCATCAAACCGCTGTGACCCGAGCCATTTCTTCAAATGCATGAAGAGGTGATAATCACTTGGCGCCAGGTCTGGGCTGTAAGGTGGATGGTTGATAACGTCCCACTTGAAGGACTCAAGAAGGGCCGTTGTTCTGCGAGCAGAGTGAGGACGGGCGTTATCGTGCAAAAAAAAGATACCGGTAGTCAGCATACCACGGCGTTTGTTCTGTATAGCCCGTCGTAACTTTTTTATTGTTTCACAGTACTCGTCTTGATTAATGGTCGTACCACGTTCCATGAATTCAACCAACAACAGCCCTTTGGCATCCCAAAACACCGTTGCCATCAGTTTTCTGGCAGAAAAATCTTGCGAGGCTTTTCTTGGTTTGGTAGGCGAATTTGAATGTGCCCACATCTTTGATTGTTCTTTTGTCTCAGGGTTCACGTACGTAATCCAGGTTTCGTCACCGGTCACGATTCTATTTAACAATGGTTCTCCTTCGTCCTCATAACGTGACAGAAAGTCTAATGCAGAGGCCATTCTTTGAGTTTTGTGGTGGTCGGTAAGAATTTTGGGCACCCATCGTGCACAGAACTTACGGTAACCCAATCTTGCTGTCACTATCTCGTACAAGAGAGTTTTAGAAATCTGTGGAAAACCAGTAGACAACTCCGACATTGAGAAACGTCGATTTTCACGAACTTTTGCATCAACTGTCTGAACGAGTTCGTCAGTCACCAATGATGGTCTACCACTCCTCTCTTCATCATGAACGTTTTCTCGTCCACTTTTAAATAGACGTACCCATTCACGGACAACTCCTTCACTCATAACTCTTGGTCCATGCACGGCACAAAGCTCACGATGAATAGCTGCTGCAGAATATCCTTTGGCTGTAAAAAACCTTATGACAGCACGCACTTCACATTTGGCGGGGTTTTCTATTGCAGCACACATTTCAAACTGCCACAAAAACTAAACTAGCGCAGGTACGACGTTCACTTGACCACGGCTTGATGCTGACTGACCTGTTGAGTGCGTGAACGCACAGATGGCGTCGCTACTCCCCCCACAACCCGCACTGTGACCAATCGGAGGTTACTTCCTGAGCCGCCCTCGTATATATATATATATATATATATATATATATATATATATATATATATATATATATAAAATCTTGTTTCATATGTGCATTTCTTGTGCACTTGACACGTTCCACATCATGACGGCTACCGTACTGTGCGATTGATCAATGGAACACACAACCAACTAACTAAGTAACTAACTATACCGCTGTTGTGACCCAATATGCTCTACTTGAATGTTGACCTTTTGTCTTGGCGTTCTCGATCACCAGATCTATACCAATCGGGAACATGTGGGACATCATCGGATGATAACTCCAGTGCCATTCAGAAACAGCATTAACAGTCCCTGTATTGACCAAACAAGTGCAACAGGCGGAACTCCGTCCCACAAACTGACATCCGGCACATGTGCAAGACAACAAGACAACGCATGCATGTTTGTGTGCTTGCATTCTACATTCTAGTGGGTATACCCGTTACTAATGTATGACTATTTCACATTTACAATGGTTTAGCTCGCGCTTACATTAAACTGTGATCTTGCAATGTTAGTGATTTGCAAATTTTACCTAGACAAAAGCATTAGCGAAATTTCATTTCATTTTTTGGTGCTGCAATTCTTTTTCCTCGAGTATATGATGAAACATGGTAAGTACGTGGAAACATTGAACGAATACTACAGTACGTAAAGGGAGATGAGTCTAATAATCAGGGGGAATTGGAACCATGTAGTAAGAGAGGGCCTAGATGAAAGGGTTGAGTAAAACGTGGGCTCACTAGGAGGAAATGGACAGGGGAAACGTTGACTGATTTCTACAATACGTTTGTGCTAGTAACTACTGCAGGAAATATAGGACCAGGAGATATATTTGGAAACGGCCTCGAGACAGCGGAAGATTCCAGTTAGATTACAAAATGGTGACAGAGAGACTCCAAAATCAGATAGTTCATTGTAAGGGGAACCCAGAAGCAGATATGGACTCAGCTCGTAATTTACCAATAATCAAATGTTGACTGAAGGTTTAGAAAATCGACCGGAAGCATCAGTGTAGGAAGAAGTGGGATAATGAAGTAGTGAGGACTCTTTGTATGTGTTTCAAGTTCTCTAAGCCGGAAAATACTGGGGTAGCGAATACCACCGTAGGCGGTTCAACTGAAGAAACATGTGCTTCTAAGGAAAGGCAACGAATGTAACTATGAATAAACTTTTGGTAACCGATGACATGTTTCAACTGATTTAGCTAACAAGGAAGTACAAGAAAATTCAGGGAAATTTAAGACTAGAGTAACGTAAGTCATTTAGCTATGAAAATGTCCTGGAAGAGGCAGTAATACAGCACTACACTGTCAGATCAAAAGTATCCAAACACCTATTAGGGGACATTAATAGGGGGGATGGTAGTCCATTTCCCGCCTTTGTGACGGCTTGATACGACAGACGACTCTTTCAACGAGGTGTCTGAACGTCTGTGGAAAAATAGCAGCCTATTCTTCCTCAAGTGTTGAAACCAGAGTAGGCAGTGATGTTGGAGGCTATGGCATGGGGCGAAGTCGACGTTATACATCATGCCTAAGGTGTTCCATGGGTTCTGATCGGGACTACATTTACGTGCTGATATCATCGTCTCCGAACTGTTGTGAACACAACACTGTAAAAATGTGTTCGTATCATTCCGCATGTAGCGGTTTCTTAAGTTCAATAAGGGGACCAAAACCTAACGACGAAAAACACCCCCATGCCCTTGCACTACGTCCCCCATATTTCACTGTTGGCTCTACACATGATGGAAGATATGTTGTCCAGGCACTTGTCAAACCCAGACCCTTGCATCGGATCGCCAGATATACAGGGTGATTCAAAAAGAATACCACAACTTTAAAAATGTGTATTTAATGAAAGAAACATAATATAACCTTCTGTTATACATCATTACAAAGAGTATTTTAAAACTTTTTTTTCACTCAAAAACAAGTTCAGAGATGTTCAATATGGCCCCCTCCAGACACACGAGCAATATCAACCCGATACTCCAACTCGTTCCACACTCTCTGTAGCATATCAGGCGTAACAGTTTGGATAGCTGCTGTTATTTCTCGTTTCAAATCATCAATGGTGGCTGGGAGAGGTGGCCGAAACACCATATCCTTAACATACCCCCATAAGAAAAAATCGCAGGGGGTAAGATCAGGGCTTCTTGGAGGCCAGTGATGAAGTGCTCTGTCACGGGCTGCCTGGCGGCCGATCCATCGCCTCGGGTAGTTGACGTTCAGGTAGTTATGGACAGATAAGTGCCAATGTGGTGGCTCTCCATCCTGCTGAAATATGAATTGTTATGCTTCTTGTTCGAGCTGAGGGAACAGCCAATTCTCTAACATCTACAGATACTGTAGTCCAGTTACACTAGCACCTTCGAAGAAAAAGGGACCAAAAACTTTATTGGCTGAAATGCCACAGAAAACGTTCACCTTAGGCGAGTAACGTTCATACTGAGTTGTGTCCCGCGGATTCTCAGTGCCCCATATACAGACATTGTGACGGTTGACTTTCCCGTTAGTGTGGAAAGTTGCTTCATCACTAAACACAATCTTTGAAACGAAAGATTCATCTGTTTCCATTTGAGCAAGGATAAAATCACAGAAATCGATTCTTTTAATCTTATCAACTGCAGACAGTGCTTGAACCAATTTCAGACGATAAGGTTTCATAACTAACCTCTTTCGTAGGCTGCGAACAAATGCTTGCTGGATGCATGCTACATTTTGATCACTCGTTCTCGGCCGTCCAGAACTTTTCCCTTTGCACAAACACCCATTCTCTGTAAACTGTTTATACCAACGTTTAATACACCACCTATCAGGAGGTTTAACACCATACTTCGTTCGAAATGCACGCTGAACAACTGTCGTCGATTCACTTCTGCCGTACTCAATAACACAAAAAGCTTTCTGTTGAGCGGTCGCCATCTTAGCATCAACTGACGCTGACGCCTAGTCAACAGCGCCTCAAGCGAACAATTGTACAACTAAATGAAACTTTATAGCTCCCTTAATTCGCCGACAGATAGTGCTTAGCTCTGCCTTTTGTCGTTGCAGAGTTTTAAATTCCTAAAGTTGTGGTATTCTTTTTGAATCACCCTGTATAATGTGACAAGTCACTCCAATCCATCGTCGCATGGCGTCGCTCTCTACACGACCTAAAGCGTCGCTTAGCACTGACTTTAGAAACGCGTGGCTCATGAGGAACTGCTTGACCATTTTCCCCAATCCATTCACACAGCGTGCCAGCAGGACTACTGGCAACACTTTCAAACTTATTGTTTCTTACAACCACCCAATGAAGTGGTCGGCGGTGAACGTGCGTCAGGTCTGCTTGGTCTTAGCAAAGCTGTGATTGCTCCATCGCGTTTCCACTTCACAGACACATAATCAATAGTCGAACTGGGAACGAGTTGAGATGTCCATGATGGATTCGTCTCTCAGGTGTCTCTAGTCAACGTTCTAAGTGACGGAGCTCTCCTGGCCGACCCATTCCGCTTCTCTCCTGAGCACACAGTGCTCCACACATCCCCTTATACTGGTGGGGCCATCGCTCGTGACATCTAGTGGTCAGTTCCCCATTACACACCTTTTATCAGACAGTCTATAAGACAAATGAATAAAATGAATAGTGCGCGCACGGAAGAGAAAGCGAAATAGTTCCAGGAAAAATGAGAAAATATCGAAAAAGGACAGATTCAGCACATAGAAAAGTCAAACAAACTTCGCTGAAATTAAAATCAAGGACGTCAGTATTAAGACTGTGAAAGGATTCTGTTATTAGACGCAGAATGCGGTGTTGCGATTCCTTTCGTTCTGTGCCTGCCTGCCTGTGAACTCGTCTCAGCAGATCGCCGGTAGGAAAGCCGAGCAGAAACCTACCGTACTGCCACTCGCACCAGGCTACATACAACGTAACTATTTTAAAAATCGGGAAAAGGTCTTAACTTTGAATGGAAGATGCAAATACTGGCAAAACTACACTATATTCTGAAGCTTGGAATCACAAGTTCACTGCCAAGCCCGTGTTAATCCTAACACAGTCATGCACGAGCCCTTTCATTCACGTTACCAAGTTTATGGAAACGTATTTCCCGAAACCTGAACATCTACTAAACACGGAGTGTTCTTAAATGAGAATGCTCGCCACACTATTAAGTTTATGGGTGTCTAATGCACTCTCGTTTGTGGTCACCGATCTGCTCAATATGCCACGCGGAATTACTGTCTTTTCTCGTACAAAAAATTACTTAAAAAACTCGTAATTTCTAAAACAAACACCGGAATAAATTTGCCTTCACTTTAAAGCACTTTTGAGGCATGTAGCATAACTACAATTGGCAAACTATAACTTCCTTATGAGCACATACTGCACACGACCGTACCATTGAAAGGCTGGGCTCCGACTACTTTAGACTGCTGTAAGCGTTCTCTATCTCCAAGAGAAAAGACGCGCGGAGAATACTTCGTTCTACTTGGTCAGTTTTCTTTAACACCTATAGAAAAATATCATTCTCCCGCGTTAGTCAGAGCTTTTCATGACTAACAAATAAACAAATAACACACTTTCGAACTGTACTTTTTCCCGAAATAAGTATTTAGGATTCTGATATTTTATTTATACATTACGTTATTAGCTATTTTCACTTGTACTCGAATTAAATTTCCTTTTACCATAAACTTACTTAACATATTATGATACAAAATTACCCGTCGTCTGCATTCACACTGTCTTAAATATTTCTCACGCTAGCTCGTACAGAGATGATCAGTATAACAATGATCTATATATTTACTTTAGACCACGTTCACGCATCATTCACACTGCAGAAACGTGGTCTCTAACTGAACAGAGAAGTGTGTTAATGCTTTTGCCTTTAAATAAAATCTCAGTAAGAAGAGTTCTCACGGTTGTCTAAATACTCCGTGAGAATGAAATTATATGTCCAGTTTCAAAAAGAGACGGCCATCGCTTTCAAACGTC
The DNA here is from genome assembly GCF_021461395.2 of Schistocerca americana. Classification (NCBI taxonomy): domain Eukaryota; kingdom Metazoa; phylum Arthropoda; class Insecta; order Orthoptera; family Acrididae; genus Schistocerca; species Schistocerca americana. The sequence goes on from NC_060119.1 coordinate 1,263,327,572, forward strand.
CCCAGCAGAGGGAAACAGCCATGCTGTTACGCCTCTAAAAACAGTATCAAGGTATAACCATTAACAGAAACACGATCACTAATTGAATTGCAAAGTGTAATAATGCTGCGTCTAAATAAAACATCTCAGTTGAAATAAATTGCCAATTAGTTAAATTTTCCGTTGGCAGTGGCATGGGTATCATGAATAAGACAACGAATGCTCTACCGGAAGACGTCTTCTCGGTGAGTGCTACGGCAACTCTCTACAGCACTTTATGGAATCTTGAAACGTCCGCTAAGAAAAATTCTACATGACTGTGCTTAAACTGACACACAATATTTTTAGCGCAACGCAATCTGACTTTCAGTAATCCCTACAAAATAATGGCCCTGGCTAACAATAACCTATACCTTTCATGAATCACTTACCTCACAAAAATCTTCGTTACTCGAACTACTGCAATACGGCGAGCGCCACTGCTGCCAGCTAAATAAAAGATTCAAACTACTGAAGGCACTAACTACTGATAGGCATAGCTAGCAAATGAAAGATTTTAATAGAGAACAAACAATGTATTTACCTTAATAGTGTTCAAAAGTCATAATATATATAGCAGTTCATGACATCCATTGTTACAAATGTACTGTTTCTGATGGACACACGTCCAGATCATCCACTCTCAAAAATCCGTCATCTCACTTCCCCACATCTACCACTGCTGGCGGCTCACCTCCAACTGCGCAATGCTACGCGCTGTTCACATCCAGCTGCCCAACACTACAATGGCAGACAACAATGTAAACTAGCCACAAACTGCACACAGCACAGCCAGTGATTTTCATAAAGAGCGCTACGTGGCGTTACCAATAAGAAAACCTAAACAGCCTACTTACATAGCCCCCATGCTCCCCACAAAAAATTTTACAAATTGTTTTGGGCAGTGGTCAATAATGATTAGACAAAATTTTTCATAATTACAATAACAAAGATATCAAACGCACACACTTTTTGATACACTGTTGGTCCTGATCATTTATCGCAATAGTAATTACAGCATTTTTCACAAAGTCTCATTAGTAAAAGAAAATGCACATGGAAGTAGTGGATTTCCATGCAGTCTTGAAGAAGTAGTGTTGTCCTTCCAACGGAAAGACAGTGATGACTCTTGACATGCAGACAAGTAATGGGCCACAACAGAGCAAACCCACAGCAGAGTCAGTCGACATTGAAGAATATTGGTAGGTAGGTCATCACAGAGCAGACCACTGTAGTCCTGGTAGAGATTATGGTATTGGTGGGCCACCAGAGGTGCAGACCCACTGCAGTCCTCGTAGAAATAATGGTATTGGTGGGCCATCAAAGATGCAGACCCATTGTAGTCCTTTTAGAGACGGCCAGCAGCCATCTGTTGCGACTGTGCAGGTGCACAATCACTATCAAAGAGTCTTGCGGAGAATGTAGCAAGTCCATGAACCTCCACTTGTGCACTCACAAAGTTTTTGGAATTGTCCTTAGAACCAGCAATGCTGTTAACCAGTCCCTTGCTGAATTATCAACACACGTGGGAGCACTAACAGTCCTCTTTTTTTCGCATATTGTGCATATACTATGACCAACAGAAATGTGTGCAGTGAAATGAATGCTTACAAGTTACTTAATTTGATGAACTGGTCTCAATTACAATATTATAACATGAGAATACACTAACAAAGGTACATAATACATCATTAAAGAACATAACAATACAGATAACATTTGTGGTAATGCAGGTATTACAAAAGAATCGAAATAACATATACATCAGTGTTACAGGAATTATGATATAAGTAAATACAAAAAAAAATCAGAATAACTTTCGAAACATCAACTTAACATGTGAACATTAAAACAAAACAGAATAAATAATGTCTAAACATCTTTACAAAGTAAATAACATAGTATCAGAAAAATTCTACAACATAACTCTCATCAGAGAAACACATAAAGACAGTAAGAACACAAATACACAAGGGTACACAAACACATAGCGGAATAACACGAAAGGAAACGACAGGGTTTGTTTTACTGTAGTATTTTCCAAACAAAACTTTCTTTACTTCATGGAGATCTCCCTTCAGTCATCATTATTCCCAAAAAGTCCTATCTATACCTGCTTTCTGTACTTTCTTTGTATGCCTTCTCAATGCATTTCTTCCAATTCATCGCTACTCATTGTCTTATATAGCCTACCCCCTCTTCATCTAACTCAAATCTACTGAGCTCAGATACATAAACTAAGGGACGAAGCAATGCAGCAGTACAAAACAATTAACACAAACAACAATGACAAAAAATGCAAATTGGCAAAGCAAGCAGCAGTATATCTAAATTAGCAGAGCAAATGCAACATTATCACTAATATGAGCAAATGTGCAGCAAAAAGAAAAATAAATCAGTAGTAAAACTGGCTTAACAAAGCAAAATTCAGTAGCACTATGCCTGGCAAACAGCAGCAGCAAATGATATAACTTACATCTAAACATGACAATGCTCAAGCAAAAAAAATATTACCTTAAAGATGGTCATGTCTAATACCTATGTCACATCTTAACACTAGAGTGAGACATCACCTTGAATTACACTACTAAAAAGTTACCAAATCATTGAAAAAATTATATATGCAATTCCTGTGAAGGGAAATGTCTTTTTGTGCTCCCTCGTTGTTTTGGAAGTAGATCATAAAATCATTATTTACTGGATCTGTAGGCATAAAATATCTATATTAGTACATCTATTAAATTTTATTCTAACCAATGCTGCAGTGCAGCTAGAAACTAGATATTAAACAAAATGAGCAATCTCTCAACTAGAAAGACAATAGATGTAAATGTTTCTCATTATTTCATTAGGCATTTTAGTCAATATCATAAATTAAGAGCTCCACAGTGTAATCATATGTTTTCAAGTTTGAGCGTGCCGTACTTGCGATGGTTTCTACAAAGAAATGTCGGTAGCAAGGATAATGGCCTCTATTTTTTTCTCCACCTAATGGCTTTTTTTTTTTCAGGCAGCTGGGACAGCTGGCCGCTCACAACGCATTACTTCAAGGTCACTTGGCTTTCTTACCGAAATTTACAACAGAAGTTTCTGCTACAGTGACAGTTTGATGCAAATAAAATTTCACAAGTCGAGAAATTATAGTAGAAATGTGTAGAAACAAAATCCTATAAATACAACAGTATCCAAAAAATTTTCATCGGCATTTGATACATTCACGTATGTACACACATTTCATAACTCTTAAAGTATGATTCTAGGTTTCCAACATCCTTTTTCACAAATTTAAGTCCCTAACCAGTATTCATTACTCCTTACCTTATTACACATATACATATTCGTCGACACTTCTTCAATATTTCATCATTATAAATATATAGCATAATCAAATTCCTCATATAGCATCAGCTTATTGATCATAAACATACCTCAACAGCATAATACACATCGTCGTCGTAATAATAACATCATAACACCTCAGTCAAATCTCAAAAACGTCGTAACTTTCTGCAATAATTTCAAAACCTAAAAAAAATTATCTGCTCATTTAAATAGTGTCATCTACATCAAAGGTACTTTAAAATCATGATACCATAACAAACACGTCATTCAAAGCTCCTATAGTACCACAATGGTTCCGAAAAAAATATGAACAGTTCACAAAGTACAGACAAAACATAATTTCATAAGTGTGAAGTTATCCAAATGTGTAATTGTGTAAACATGTGTCAAAAATGGCTCTGAGCACTATGGGGCTTAACAGCTATGGTCATCAGTCCCCTAGAACTTAGAACTACTTAAACCTAACTAACCTAAGGACATCACACAACACCCAGTCATCACGAGGCAGAGAAAACACCTGACCCCGCCGGGAATCGAACCCGGGAACCCGGGCGCGGGAAGCTAGAATGCTACCGCACGACCACGAGCTGCGAACCATTACTTAAGGGTAAAAAATGTGCCAAGTGTCGGAATTATCGTCGTCCGTAAGCAAAGTTCTGTGGAAATCAATGTACTTACCTAGTAATAAACAAAAGCGAAATGCAATGCGTATAGATATCGTAGTTATTACGTACAGTGCCGTGATCAAGAAAGTACTATACTGTAATGTATTGTTGCGCTACGAAAAAGGCTGTCTCATTGTAGCTATACCACAAAAGTTACTACTAAAACATGTTTTACTTTCCAGAAGAATTCAGAAAAACTGTGCAGATATAAAACAGATACGCCGCAAAAGCAACAATGTAAATTGTGTCACACATTAGTAGCATCGTGATATAATCGTATCGCTGTCAAAGAAACCTAATGCTAAGTCATCTTTAATCCCACAGAAAGTACTTCAAATAAAGAATGTATTTTGAAGTAAACCAAAATGTTGCATTAAAATCTCATTAGCAGTACCTGTATATGTTCTAAGTATATAAGCCTTATAGTCGTTATGTAACCGTGCAACTAACAAGCAAGAATGTACAAATAACAACACTATGTCGTCTGTTCACTATAACAATGCATTAGTAATTTCTGTTTAAATAAGTTCTCTTGGTTCTTGACTCGATATTTAACTTCAAACATTGTTGCATGTTAACAGAGTCTAAGTCTGACAAAGCATACTAGTAATGGAAAGTGAAAAATTTTATAGCAATGACTAAGTTACAAAGCAGATTATCTCTCAATAAACGGTTTTACATGTGAAATGTGGTGCAATCCTTTACTCTTCATAGTACTCAGAGTTTCAACTTGAACGTAATTTTCATGTGGTATATGTCGGTAAGGAATACTGGAATTTTTCTCAAGGTTAGCGTCATTGTTATTTTTCGCTGAGCCTGCCGGCGCACGTGGCTACCTGTGGTGCGAGTCATTGTCTGTCTCTTTGTTGGCGCGGGTCGTTATTGGGATTAGGAGAACTAACTTCTACAAATTCACCCTGTCGACAGGGCCATGCCCTGTTTGAATCTCGCCAATTCTGATGAAACTCAGGTCTGTCGTTATGATTATATCGTCTGTCGTCATGTCGGTAATTTCTGTAATTAATTTCTTGTCAGTCACGTGGTGGAGAACTTCTCCCTGAGTCGTAACTGTGCAGAGGACTGTGGTGTCTGAAGTTATTCTGTCTCCCTTGATAAGAATTGTTTTGGTTCCTATATTGTCTGTTTCTGTGGTTGTCTCTGTCACATTCATTACTAAGGAAATGCGATCTTTCTCTGTAATTATTACTACTCTGCCAACGGTTGTCACACGGGTGGTGTCTGTTTTGGTCACGATTTACGTTGTAAGAATAGGCTTGTCATGTCCAGTTATTATTTCTGTCATCACGGAATTGTGACTGATGTGACCTGTAATTGTTGTGCTCCTGTTTTCGCGTTCCGCGATTGTCAGTGTCAATTTCCAATACTTGTAACAGTCCCTGAAAAGCTTCAATGTCGTCTTTGCAACGTCCTGCCAAAATAATATGTCGTAAATGTTCAGGCAATTTGATTAAGCAAATGCGGATGAGTTCTGAGGGGCTGTATGGGTTTGACAGGTACTGATTCTTGTGCAACATATCTTCAAAATATTTCACAAGATGGGAAAGTTCAGATTCTTCGAAATGTTTCATCATTATGATGCTCTGTTTTACTCGGTCTTGTGTAGCTTGAGACCAATATGCTGAGAGAAAGGCATAATAAAATTCTCCTTCACTGTGACAATTGTGAATGACCGATCGCATTCTTACAGCTGGTTCATTCTCTAAGTAACCACACCTAAATTCTAATCTGTGCTCCAATGATCAGTTGGGAGGAAAACAATGAGAGAATTGATGGAGCCACGCATGTGGATGAATGTCTTTGCCAGAATTCTTAAATGTTTTGAATTTACGTGTAGTAATGAACAGCTTATAGTCAAAATCATCATGTCGGCGAGTCGCATATCGACCATTGTTACTTCGTTTCAGCGGTTCCATCTCAAAATTCGATGTACCTTGCCAATTTCTTTCATAATTTCCGAAGTGCCTCGTGTTATTATTTTGTGGCTGTTCCATATTTCCCTGTCCCTCTTCCCGTATTGGAGCGCGAGTGTCCTCTGAAATATGTAATTCTTGTATTACCTGTGTCAATTGATCTTGTACTTCCCGGATTTCTCTTTAGTACTGTGTATTGATTTGATTTTGATTTTGTTCCAATTTTCTAATTTGTTCATACTCTTGTGTGTCAGTGAAGGCTACGGGTCTTGTGTCATTCAGATCATCATCTACTTTTGTAGATAAGTTAGTGAACTGATCCGAAAGTTTGGCTACTTTCTCCGATAGTGAACAGATTTCCTCAGTGTGTTTCTGAACCAAGTTTCAGAGTGTCCATTTGTGTTTAAATTGTATCTACTGTGTCCTTTAAGTTTTCCTGAGTTTTTGCAAGTTGCGTAACCAATTCGGTAGATGCAACTGAATCAATTTTAGCTTGCAAGGTCTCATGATTTTCATGAACAATAGTTTGCAGTTCTTTTATGGCTGCTTCGTGATTCTGTAATGTATTTTCATGACGCGAAAAAATATGTTGGAAATGCTCACAAATTTGTGTTTTTATGTCATTACAGACTTTTTGACATTTAGATTCGATTTTATGTAACTCAGAAGTTAAATCTTCACGTGTTCTTTCAAGCGTGGTGTCTAACTTTTGAAGATTTTGTTCCATTACGTCCAACTTTTGAAGATTTTGTTCCATTGTGTCTAACTTTCGAAAATTTTGTTCCATTGTGTCTAACTTTTGAATCTTTTACTGTGTTTGTCCCATTTGTTGTATTAATTGTAATAACAATGCACTGGTGTCTGGAACATGTTCCTCAGTGCTTTCGGCAGTGAATTTGCACCGGCAACATTCACATTTAGACAAGCAGAAAATGTGTCTTGACTTATTTGAGAAAAGGGTGAGGACCCAAAACCTGGATCTACAGTATTTGCGAGATTGTGTCCTGTCATTTCGGATTCCTGAGGCGAGCTGTTGCCGACCGATCGATCGATAATGCTTCCCTGTTCACTAATTGTTTCACTGTCTACGCCATTATATGCCGCCGCTCCATATCCCTATGCACAATTACCAAATTACTACTTTGAACATTAGTTAATTCATTACACGGTGGCGCTAACACACAGCTTTCGTCTTCACTGTCATTTCTCACTTTACTTTGGAGCCTAGTATTACGTTTTTCACACGCCATTATTGTCACAATATTTCACACGATAACACAAAAAAGCACAATTTGAAGAGCAAAATAAGAAAACACATTAACAAAGCACTAAAAATAATGTCTCATTAATTGCAAGCGCAGCTGCGAAATACTTGGTGCAAATCTACATGCATGCCACAACTGTTTCACAGTTCAACAATGAAAAACTACAACTACAAAGGAAATTCGCTCTATAATTACGCGCTAGCAATAAACAATAGCTACACTAATTACCAGACGGCTTCCTCTTTCATTTCTTACCCCAATCCATATTCACCTACGTTTCCTTCTCTCCCTTTTCCTACTACCGAATTACAATCACACATAACTATTAAATTTTCGTCTCCCTTCACTATCTGAATAATTTCTTTTATTTCATCATACATTTCTTCAATTTCTTCGTCATCTGCAGAGCTAGTTGGCATATAAACTTGTGCTACTGTAGTAGGCGTGGGCTTCGTGTCTATCATGGCCACAATAATGCGTTCACTATGCTGTTTGTAGTAGCTTACCCGCATTCCTATTTTTTTATTCATTATTAAACCTACTCCTGCATTACCCATATTTGACTTTGTATTTATAACCCTGTATTCGCCTGACCAAAAGTCTTGTTCCTCCTGCCACCGAACTTCACTAATTCCCACTATATCTAACTTTAACCTATCCACTTCCCTTTTTAAATTTTCTAACCTACCTGCCTGATTAAGGGATCTGACATTCCACGCTCCGATCCGTAGAACGCCATTTTTCTTTATCCTGATAATGATGTCCTCTTGAGTAGTCCCCGCCCAGAGGTCCGAATGGGGGACTATTTTACCTCCGGAATATTTTACCCAAGAAGACGCCATCATCATTAACCATACAGTAGAGCTGCATGCCCTCAGGAAAAATTACGGCTGTAGTTTCCCCCTGCTTTCAACCATTCGCAGTACCACAGCAAGGCCGTTTTGGTTAGTGTTACAAGGCCATATCAGTCAATCATCCAGACTGTTGCCCCTGCAACTACTGAAAAGGCTGCTGTCCCTCTTCAGGAACCACACGTTTGTCTGGCCTCTCAACAGATACCCCTCCGTTGTGGTTGCACCTACGGTACGGCTATCTGTGTCGCTGAGGCACGTAAGCCACCCCACCAACGGCAAGGTCCATGGTTCAACTTAATCATAGCTAACACTTGGTTCAAGAATCATAAAAGAAGGTTGTATACATGGAAGAAGCCTGGAGATACTGACAGGTTTCAGATAGATTATATAATGGTAAGACAGAGATTTAGGAACCAGGTTTTAAATTGTAAGACGTTTCCAGGGGCAGATGTGGACTCTGACGACAATCTATTGGTTATGGACTGTAGATTAAAACTGAAGAAACTGCAAAAAGGTCGGAATTCAAGCAGATGGGACCTGGATAAACAGACTAAACCAGAGGTTGTACAGAGTTTCAGGGAGAGCATAAGGGAACAATTGACATAAATGGGGGAAAGAAATACAGTAGGAGAAGAATGGGTAGCTTTGAAGGATGAAGTACTGAAGGCAGCAGAGGACCAAGTAGGTAAAAAGACAAGGGCTAGTAGAACTCCTTGGGTTACAGAAGAAATATTGAATTTAATTGATGAAAGGAGAAAATATAAAAATGCAGTAAATGAAGCAGGCAAAAAGGAATACAAACGTCTCAAAAATGAGATTGACAGGAAGTGGAAAATGGCTAAGCAGGGATGGCTAGAGGACAAATGTAAGGATGTAGAGGCTTATCTCACTAGGAGTAAGATAGATACTGCCTACAGGAAAATTAAAGAGACCTTTGGAGAAAAGAGAACCACTTGTATGAATATCAAGAGCTCAGATGGAAACCCAGTTCTAAGCAAAGAAGGGAAAGCAGAAAGGTGGAAGGAGTATATAGAGGGTCTATACAGGGGCGATGTTCTTGGGGGGGCAATATTATGGAAATGGAAGTGGATGTAGATGAAGATGAAATTGGAGATATGATTCTGCGTGAAGAATATAATAATTCGAATCCCAAAGAAAGCAGGTGTTGACAGATGTGAAAATTACCGAACTATCAGTTTAATAACTCACGACTGCAAAATACTAACGCGAATTCTTTGCAGACGAATGGAAAAACTAGTAGAAGCCGACCTCGGGGAAGATCAGTTTGGATTCCGTAGAAATATTGGAACACGTGAGGTAATACTGACCCTAAGACTTATCTTGGAAGCTAGATTAAGGAAAGGCAAACCTACGTTTCAAGCATTTGTAGACTTAGAGAAAGCTTTTGACAATGTTGACTGGAATACTCTCTTTCAGATTCTAAAGGTGGCAGGGGTAAAATACAGGGAACGAAAGGCTATTTACAATTTGTACAGAAACCAAATGGCAGTTATAAGAGTTGAGGGGCATGAAAGGGAAGCAGTGGTCGGGAAGGGAGTAAGACAGGGTTGTAGTCTCTCCCCGATGTTATTCAATCTGTATATTGAGCCAGCAGTAAAGGAAACAAAAGAAAAATTCCGAGTAGGTATTAAAATCCATGGAGAAGAAATAAAAACCTTGAGGTTTGCCGATGACATTGTCATTCTGTCAGAGACAGCAAAGGACTTGGAAGAGCAGTTGAACGGAATGGATAGCGTCTTGAGAGGAGGATATAAGATGAACATAAACAAAAGCAAAACGAGGATAATGGAATGTAGTCGAATTAAGACGGGAGATGCTGAGGGAATTAGATTAGGAAATGAGACACTTAAAGTAGTAAAGGAGTTTTGCTATTTGGGGAGCAAAATAACTGATGATGGTCGAAGTAGAGAGGATATAAAATGTAGACTGGCAATGGCAAGGAAAGCGTTTCTGAAGAAGAGAAATTTGTTAACATCGAGTATAGATTTAAGTGTCAGGAAGTCATTTCTGAAAGTATTTGTATTGAGTGTAGCCATGTATGGAAGTGAAACATGGACGATAAATAGTTTGGACAAGAGGAGAATAGAAGCTTTCGAAATGTGGTGCTACAGAAGAATGCTGAAGATTAGATGGGTAGATCGCAAACTAATGAGGAAGTATTGAATAGGATTGGGGAGAAGTTTGTGGCACAACTTGACCAGAAGAAGGGATCGGTTGGTAGGACATGTTCTGAGGCATCAAGGGATCACCAATTTAGCGTTGGAGGGCAGTGTGGAGGGTAAAAATCGTAGAGGGAGACCAAGAGATGAATACACTAAGCAGAATCAGAAGGATGTAGGTTGCAGTAGGTACTGGGAGATGAAGAAGCTTGCACAGGATAGAGTAGGATGGAGAGCTGCATCAAACCAGTCTCAGGACTGAAGACCAGAACAATAACACTAATTACACAAACTACAAGAAAAAATCAGAAGATTCCGGTGAAGCATCTTGGTAGGGTCGCCATATGAAACGTCCCATATGAAAAATTCTACATGACTGTGCTTAAAGTGACACACAATATTTTTGGCGCAACGCAATCTGAATTTCAATAATCCCTACAAAAGAATGGCCCTGACTAACATCAAGCTATACCTTTCGCAAATAAATTACCTCACAAAAATCTTCGTTACTCGAACTACTGCAATACGGCGAGCGCCACTACTGCCAGCTAAATAAAAGATTCAAACTACTGAAGGCACTAACTAGTGATAGGCATAGTTAGCAAATGAAAGATTTTGATAGAGAACAAACAATGTATTTACCTTAATAGTGTTCAAAAGTCATAATATATATAGCAGTTCATGACATCCATTCTTACAAATGTACTGTTTCTGATGGACACACGTCCAGATTATCCGCTCTCAAAAATCCGCCATCTCACTTCCCCACATCCACCACTGCTGGCGGCTGACCTCCAACTGCGCAACGCTACGCGCTGTTAACATCCAGCTGCCCAACACTACAAAGGCAGACAACAATGCAAACTAGCCATAGACTGCACACAGCACAGCCAGTGATTTTCATACAGAGCGCTACGTGGCGTACCAATAAGAAAACCTAAACAGCCTACTTACAATCTTAGGTAGAGGATATTCCAGTCCTACTACACCTATGCACCACATAACACCTCAGAAGCTGATAGCAACCATGTCAGAGAGACACTGCGTATTTCCTCAGCAAAAGAAGATCATAACAATTGCATTCCATGAGGATGTCACGACGGTTGTATTTTTGAACTCGCAGGTTGTACTGCTGGTTCACTTGCTCACCTGTGAAGGGACCTCGAATGCTGCCAGTTACTATGACGCGCTGGAACAGCTGCAGAAGGCTATTCGGAGAACAAATCCTGCATTCCTTTCTGAGGGTGCGGTGTTGTTGCACGACCACGCCTAACCGCACAGGGATACGGTTACGCGTGATTTGGCTGATGTTTTCGATGCACTGTACTGGAACACCTTCCACACAGGCTGGAATTTGCACTGAGCAATTTTCAGCCCCTCATAGCGTCAAAGAAGCTCCTGCTGGCCGGTCTGCATTTAGCAACTGGTACTGACTTCCGGCAGTTTGTTATTAAAGGCTTCAGATCTGAAGGCTAAATACTTCTGTTCCTGTTGCGATAGATTCGTTTATCGATGCAACAAATGGTTAAATAACTATTGTTACGACATGTAAAAGTCATATGTACCAGTGATTTAGTATCATTGTACATTAATTTTATTTCTTTTTCTCTTATAGGTCTTGTCAAGACACTCCAGCTAAATTTGCAAACCTGAAACATTTCCGCAGTACTTGACACAAACGTGGAGAGGCTCCGGAGAAGAAAAGAAGAAATATGAGAACAGCGAGAAACTTAACATCAGGATTGATGGTCACGAAGTGAATGAAGTTAAGGGTCTCCGGAACGCCCTATACTTGCGATGTTAAAATAACGCGCTTATAAATTACGTCTTTCCTCACAAAGTATTTGAGGTAGGAAGTTGAACTTTTTACAGATTATTTATTGGAATATGGGCTACAAAGTAACACAGGGATTTTACAAAATTTTAGTTCAGTTATTAAAGATGATTTTTTTTCAATTGTAATGAAAATTCACAAGATTTTTTGCATTTTTTTATTTATATATTCAAAAATATACAGTTTTTTTGGAAAAAGGCTGTGTTAAATTATGCAGAAGGTACTGTGTAACATTTACTGAAAGTTTGAAACAAATATGTTTGGAAGATCCTTAGAAAACATGCAATTAGTATGAGAAAATAAAAGTTTTGGGAATCGAGCGACAAAGATTGGATTAACTTTTTAGTGCATTCCAGGTCCATAGGATGGATTATCTTCATCCTCTGAAAACTCCTCCTCCAGCTTCCTCTTGTTCCTCCTCCTGTTTACTCTTGCTTGTATTTCTAGACTCTTTACAGCCCTGTCTGCAGCCCGAAGGCGTTCCTTGTCTAAAGCAAGCATCGCTCGTACCATGTTAGAACCTATCTTCATTCCCATTTTCTTCAGTTGCAGTTACTGCAACACTGTTCCAAAAGGTTGTCATGTATGAATACTTATCACATTTCAGTTGTATTTCACTAGCAAGTCCTACGTGCTTTATTATGGAGAGTTCCAGACCAACTTCAGTACAATGAATACATCTTACACAATTTGAAAAAATTCCTTTGAGAACCGACATATCAAATATTTCATTCACATCCGATTCGCCCATAAAACATTCATAGTTTTCACTCATTGAACCAAGCTTCTTCTGTGAAGTATTTTCTTTCCCACTTTGACTGCTATGGGCAGGTGTACTTGAGAGGTTAGGTTCACTCACTTGGTTATCGTCTTTATTGTTTACAGTAATAACACATACCTTTGGCTTTCCAACATTTCTCCTTTTCTTAAAAGCCTTCAGAGGATTTCTAATAACTTTACTTTTACTCATTATTATACTTCAACAAAACAGAGACTCAAGAAACAGAATTAATTACGAATATTTTCGAGATAACGACAGAGTAAATAAACATGAAACAATCGACAATCACACCAGCGATATATATTGAACCATCACAGGTTAGCCACAACACATACTTTATCTCACATCACTAAAACGTACCTGATGAACACGGACGTTAATAATAACACCATTTGACAGCAGTTTAACAGCGCCACAGTGGGTCACGCCCACGTAGAACACATTTCAAAAAAAATTTAAAAATAGTTGTAGTCTTCGGAACTGAATAAATTATATGTCTATTAAAAGGTAATAGTCTGCAGATTCAGAAAACGCAAAAAAAGTAAAAATTGAACTTTTCATGATTTTGAACCTTTCCGGAGCCCCTTAACGGTTGTTTCGTGCAACCCTTACAACGAAAGAGTACTAAATTATTCGATTAATAAAAATTCCTCTCACAGAACCCTACAGGGTATGGGGAAGCCAACACCCTTGCTGCCTACCAGCGACGAAATATCAAGAACAAGGGAGTTGCCCCACGCCTTTACCCCGCCAAAACGTCAAGCCAAGCGTGTCCTCAGCATGTACCTGCGGCAGACAGAGTTACGCAGTTGTGTAACGAAAATCGAATATTCGTAACTAATTTACACAATACCGTAGAATGATGTACATCTAATAAATAGTAAATTTGAGCACATTCCCGTATGTAGTTTCGTCAAAGATAGCTATTTTTTGTAATTTGATATCCAGTAAGGTAAAGAGATACAAAGCTGAAATTTTGGGAAAATATATGTTTTGATATAGAAGTAGGATGTAGAAGGTTTGGTGAAGTAATCTTAAAAACTTTTCAGAATTTTAAAAGAACCATAACGATATGACTAAAAGACAGAAAAATTTAGTAGATTATTCTACAGTTAGTCTAGAGAGTAGAAAGTATTGACCTATGTCATCCATTTAATGGATTACACAAAAGTGCAGAGATAACAAAAGTGAAATGTCAGAGATAGAGTCCTCTCAAGGTCCCATTGAAACATGCGTAACAGCTTTGATGAATAAGATACGGAATCCAAATTAAAGTTAAATGTCTTTTTAAGTGGAGATTTACAATAGGAGAAATGATAGAGTCGATTCGTGAAGTTATTAATAATTTGGTATGCCGAGAAGAGAAGCAAGGGCACTGGCGCTTTGGGAGCGATCGTTTCGTTTTGCTGTCTGCTCCGGAGAGAATCCGAGACTCTATAAGAAACTCCAGAGCTGCGTCGAAAAACCATTCGGTCAGTCTTTAGCCGACAGTGTGTGCTGCTGCCGAACTGTGTCGAGCTACACGAGTGGAGTGCGTTCTGACGTTATCTGCAAACGGGGACGCGAGCCTCGAACGGCCGTGCAAGGACACTTCTGAGTTGTATCGAGAAACATTAATATCGTATATTTACAGAAGTGTTACAACTCAAATGTTCAAAAGTGTGTGAAATCTTATGGGACTTGACTGCTAAGGTCATCATTCCCTAAGCTTATACATTACTTAACCTAAATTATCCTAAGGACAAACACACATACCCATGCCCGACCGAGGGAGGACTCGAACCTCCGCCGGGACCAGCCGCACAGTCCATGACTGCAGCGCCTTAGACCGCTCGGCTAATCCCCTGCGGCGGCATGTTACAACTGAACTCGCGCACTACTGAAAATACTTGACATGCCTATTTTGTTTCAGTCTAGTGTATTTTGTGTGCTGCTCATGGCATTCTAAACCCGTGTGGGAAGTGGAGTATTTAAATTTACCACTTCTAGGCGATAAACATTGTATTTTGATTTATTAGAATAGTTTCAGAACAGTAATTAGCATAAAACGGAGCTTTAAGGAGATTTAGGCTCTGAAATGTGTCGACCGCTGATTAGAATAGCAAAAGTGATGTGCTTTATAAAAGACTCCGTGCATGCAGAACTGGTGTATCGTACATCTGATTCAACCACACAAAACGATGTTACTCGTCGCCACCATCAGCTATTTATAGTGCATAAATTTCCTTTACTATACGTCATTGGGCACAATTTCTAAAAAATGGTTCAAATGGCTCTGAGCACTATGGGACTCAACTGCTGTGGTCATAGGTCCCCTAGAACTTAGAACTACTTAAACCTAACTAACCTAAGGACAGCACACAACACCCAGCCATCACGAGGCAGAGAAAATCCCTGACCCCGCCTGGAATCGAACCCGGGAACCCGGGCGTGGGAAGCGAGAACGCTACCGCACGACCACGAGATGCGGGCGGCACAATTTCTTTTTTGTCATTAGACTACCGGTTTCGGCCTTTAATGACCATCTTCAGATCTGTTTTATAGTGCGCTAAGTAAAACACTATGAGAGGAGGACGAGGAGAACACTTAAGTGCAACGACTAGTGACAAGAACACACACATGTATTGACGAATGCTCAACTTTGCACAAAACGACTCAGGCAGCAGATCCTGAAGTTCAACGACTATTCCAGACGCTAATGCTGGACAGTATACGGTTCCTGACCCACTAGAGCGTTCATGAAGACGAACTGGTGTGGATTCGCTAGAAGCAGACGATGTGGCGTGAAGTACACAAATAGAAGGCGGTCTCCTCAGTGGTCGAGTTAACCTGGAACCTCCCGCTCTGCTGTGGCGCCGGCGCATATCACTTCTTTGGCTGGTGTAGCAATCGCTGGGCAATACGCTGTCTCTGGAGTGGGTCGTCGACCTGTCGACACCTGTGGTGCTGCCTGGTGGTGCGTGCCATGCTTATGACACCAGACTACCTCCCCTCCCCCCTCCCTCCCTCCCCCCCCCCCCCCCCCGCTCAAATCTCTTGTCCGTGGGCGCATAAAGCCGTCGGCACACGGACCGCGCATCCGAACGTTGAGCGTTGAGCGTGCCGAGTTTCTGACATCACAGCGTGGAATAGCACGTTCGGGAGTCTTTCCGAACGTGAAGAGCAGTATCTAGCATGTCAGATATTCTGAGCGTGCGTCTGAGCGTTGACCAATGAGATGGCACAACGCCGCCTACGTCACATGCACCCCATCTCCAGGTGTGAGGCGCCATATTGGCATTCAGTTCAAGCCCATACGTATATTTGTCGTTTCTGAGTACCAGCAACTTGAGAATCGCGCGAAAACCCGTTGTTGACTGCGTGATTTGTTTTAATAAAATAATGAGAGATATCATATTCGTGGCAAAAGAATTATTGTAACTTGTGTATTATGAGAGAGTGTCATTTGAAGGTAGCGACACACTGAGGATCCACCAAAAACACATTGTTCTTGGTGCAATTTGTTATAAGAAAATTTCAGTTAGTAACATAGCTACGATTACAGCATTTAGCAACTGGTAACATCTTAGAAATGCGACACCTGATCGTTAATACTATAGCATGGTGAGCAGCTTTGGTGATTCATATTCAGCTATGTGATCTGATGAGGATTCGCGTCTCGCTACGTCAAAATATTTTTTTTCCTAACATTCGCGTATATAACAGGTTCTGATGCTTTATTATTAGTTTAATGTAAGCATATACCACATTATTTGATGTTATGCAAATATAAGTTCATCTTTTTTTTTTTTTTTTTTTTTTTTTTTTTTTTTTTTTTTTTAGGAGTGAGTTTGTTCGATTGGTTTAATCTACAGGACAGGTTGTGCTACTTGTGTAGAGATATTTCGTTCCTTTTGCTTTTGAGTTTCGTAATTTACATGTTGTAAATGCTGCTACTTCGTAGGAACAGTGATCAAGTAAGAAGGACCTTAGGGTTTTACTAGAATGTGGGAAGATAAAATACTGTTTATCTTATGTGGAGAACTATCGCAAATTTGTGTCGCACTGTTTGTAATGGAACTTTTATAAGCCTGTGTCGTTCGTTATTGATTGGACAAGGTATTTTCCTTTTTGTTCGAAAAAATGGTTCAAATGGCTCTGAGCACTATACGACTTAACTTCTGACGTCATCAGTGGCCTAGAACTTAGAACTGATTAAACCTAACTAACCTAACGACATCACACACATTCATTCCCGAGACAGGATTCGAACCTGCGACCGGAGCGATCGCTCGGTTCCAGACTGTAGCGCCTAGAACCGCACGGCCACTCCGGCCGGCGTCCAAGGATAAGCGAAGCTTTTATGTGTTGCAATCGCTGCCCAGACGGAAGGTCCTGAAGAGTACTGCCTCCTGCATCTGAAAATGAGAATCTTTGCACAGGCCGGTACTCTTCGTTGCCGGACTGGAGTTCCACCAGGGAAGATCCATCTTGAGTCATCGCACGCTAGGTGGACAAAAACAGCTGCAAGGCCTGCTCCCGCGACTCAGTCCCACGGAATTTATTCATCGTGCCTTGAATGTTCGCGCCGAAACGTTCAGCTTCACCATTTGATTGCGAGTGTAACGGCGCCCTGGTCACCGTTGGCCGTGCAAAACTGTTCAGATTCCTGTGACGTAAACTGCGGTCCATTAACCGACTCTAACATTTCCGGCAAGCCCTCGATGTAAAAAAAAACTGAGTAAGCGTTCTAATAATGCTGGACTATGTCTTACAGTTCATCGAAACCGCACAGGAGAAACGACTGAAGGCATCCACTACAATAAGCCATCGTATACTCCGGAAAGATCCAGCAAAATCAATGTAGATGCGGTTCCAAGGAGTACTGGCCAGAAAAGCATTGAGGTGGAGCCGCCCATGAAAGCGTCGCAGCGTGACGTCATGTCTTCAATCTTGGCGTCCATTCCTGGCTAAGAACAATGACGTCAAGCTAACTGCTTTGTCGTCACAACACCCTAGTGCCCTGATACAACAACCATAAACCATCCTACTGAAGGGTGCATGGGATGACGGCCAGGGCCTGGTGTTACTCGCTGTGTAGTAACAAAACACCACGCTTTACTGACAAGTTAGTTTAAGTAGTGTGTAACCCTAAGGACCGATGACCTCACCAGTTTGGTCCCTTAAGAAATCAAACTCATTTGAATATTTTTTGAAAATTGTGAACTGCGGAAGTGTCCAGAGCATTTGTCTGCAAACACGACACTTCGGAGTAGTCGAACTGATCATCCTTGTCTAGCGGTAATCTTGTCAACACATCGGCGTTGGAATGTTGATCCGTAGGGCGGAACAATATTTCATAGTTGTCGTTCGACAGCAATAAACCCCATCGTTGCAATTTCTGCACCGTGTATGGCGGAACATGCTTGGTTGGGTGAAAGACAGAAGTGAGTGGCTTATCTACATCTACATCTACGTGATTACTCTGCTATTCAAAATAAGGTGCCTGGCAGAGGGTTCAATGAACCACCTCCAAGCTGTCTCTCTGCCGTTCCACTCTTGAACGGTGCGCGTGAAAAACGAGCACTTAAATTTTTCTGTGCCAGCTCTGATTTCTCTTATTTTATCGTGATGGTCTTTTCTCCCTGTGTAGGTGGGTGCCAACAATGTTTTCGCAATCGGAGGAGAAAACTAGTGATTGAAATTTGATGAAAAGATCCCGTCGCAACAAAAAATGATTGTCACTCCAATTCATGTACCATGCCTGTGGCAATCACCCCTATTTCTCGATAATACAAAACGAGCTGCCCTTCTTTGTACTTTTTCAGTATCATCTGTCGGACCCACCTGATACGGATCCCACACCGCACAGCAATACTACAGAATAGGGCGGACAAGCGTGGTGTTAGCAGTCTCTTTCGTAAACCTGTTGCATCTTCTAAGTGTTCTGCCAATTAACCGCAGTCTTAGGTTTGCTCTATCCACAATATTATCTATGTTGTCGTTCTAATTTAGATTATTTGTAACTGTAATTCCCAAGCATTTAGTTGAATTTACGGCCTTCAGATTTGTGTGACTCACCGCGTAATCGAAATTTAGCGGATTTCCTTTAGTACTCATGTGAATAGCTTCACACTTTTATTTATTCAGGGTCAAATGCTCCTTTTCGCACCATACAGATATCTTATCTAAATCATTTTTCAATTCGTTTTGTCATCAGATGACTTTACAAGACGGTAAATGACAGCATCATCTGCAAACGATCTTAGACGGCTACTAAGATTGTCTCCTACATCGTTAATATAGATCAGGAACAATAGAGGCTCTATAACACATCCCTGGAGAACGCCGGAAATTACTTACGTTTTACTCGATGACTCTCCGTCTATTACTACGAACTCTGACCTTTCTGACAGGAAATTACGAATCCAGTCGCACAACTGAGGCGATACTCCGTAGTCACGCAGTTTGGTTAGAAGACGCTTGTGAAGAACGGTGACGAAAGCCTTCTGGAAATCTAAAGAGATGGAATCAATTTGACATCCCCTGTCGATAGCACTTATTACTTCATGAGTGCAAAGAGCTAGTTGTGTTTCGCAAGAACAACATTTTCTGAATCCGTGCTGACTATGTGTCAATGAAACGTTTTCTTCGAGGTAGTTCATAATGTTCGAATACAGTATATGTTCCAAAACGCTACTGCAAATCGACTTTAGTGATATGGGCCTGTAATTCAACGGATTACTCCTTCTTCCCGTTTTGGGTATTAGTGTGACTTGAGCAATTTTTCAGTCTTTAGATACGGATCTTTCTGTGAGGGAGCGGTTATATATAATTGCTAAATATGGAGCTATCGTATCAGAATACTCTGAGAGGAACCTGACTGGTATACAATGTGGACCATAATCCTTGCCATTATTAAGTGATTTAAGATGCTTTGCGACACGGAGGATATCTACTTCTATGCTTTCCATCTTGGCAGTTATTCTCGATTGGAATTCAGGAATGTGTACTTCGTCTTCTGTGGTGAAGGAGCTTCGGAAAACCGTGTTTAATAACTCTGCTTTAGTGGCACTGCCATCAGTGACTTCACCGTTGTTATCGCGCAGTGAAGGTATTGATTGTGTCTTACCACTGGTGTGCTTCATGTATGACCAGAACCTCTTCGGGCTTTCTGCCAGATTACGAGACAGAGTTTCGTTATCGAAATTATTAAACGCATCTTTCATTGAAATACGAGCTATATTTCGAACTTCTGTAAAACTTTGCCAGCCTTGGGGATGTTGCGTTCTTTTCAATTTGGCGTACTTTTTTCATTGCTTCTGCAACAGCGTTCTGACCCGTTTTCTGTACCATGGGGGATCAGTACCATCACTTATTAATTTATGTGGTGTACATCTCTCAATAGTTGTCCATACTATCTCTCTGAAAACATTTCACACTTTTTCTACGCTTACATGATCAGATCGGAAGGAGTGAAGACTGTCTCTTAAAACGGCGTTAAGAGCATTTTTATCAGCTTTTTTAAATAGATATACTTTGCGTTTCTCTTTGATGGTTGTAGGTGTTACGGCATTCATCCTACCAGGAACTGCCTTGTAGTCGCTAGTCCCTGTATTCGTCACGATACTCACAATGAAACGTCCCCTTTTAACAATTTATACAAGACTGTGCTTAAACTGACACACAGTATTTTGTTAGCGCAACGCAATCTGACTTTCAAAATTCCCTACAAAAGAATGGCCCTGACTAACATTAACCTATACCTTCCACAAATCACTTACCTCACAAAAATCTTCGCTGCTCAAGCTACTGCAATACAGCGAGCGCCACTACTGCCAGCTAAATAAAAGATTCAAACTATGGAAGGCACTAACTACTGATAGGGATAGTTAGCAAATGAAAGATATTAATAGAGAACAAACAATGTATTTACCTTGATATCATCATATATAAATATAGCAGTTCATGACAAATTTCAAAACTCCGCCATCTCTCTCCCCACATCCACCACCGCTGGCGGCTCACCTCCAACTGCGCAACGCTACGCGCTGTTCACAGCCAGCTGCCTAACACTACAATGGCGAGTATTACAACAATGCAAAGCAGCCACAGACTGCACACAGCACAGCCAGTGATTTTCATATTGAGCGCTACGTAACGTTGCCAATAAGAAAACATAAACAGCCTACTTACATAGAGAAAACATAAACAGCCTACTTACATAGCCCCCTTGCTCCCCACAAAAAATTTTACAAATTTTTTTTGGGCAGTGGCCAATAATGATTTGATAAAATTTTTCATAATTACAATAACAAAGAAATCAAATGCACACACTTATTGATACAATGTTGGTCAAAAGCTAACCTTTTCTCACAGTCCATAAAGACAGTCCTCATCATTCGTCACAGTAAAAGTGCAGTGTTTTTCTCAAAGTCTGAGCAGTAAAAGAAAATGCACACAGAAGTAGTGGATTTCCATGCTGTCTTGAAGAAGTAGTGTTGTCCTTCCAACGGAAAGACAGTGCTGACTCTTGACATGCTGACAGATAATGGGTCACAACAGAGCAAACCCACAGCAGAGTCAGTCGTAGTTTGGAAGAATATTGGTAGGTAGGTCATCACAGAGCAGACCCACTGTAGTCCTGGTAGAGAGTATGGTATTGGTGGGCCACCAGAGGTGCAGACCCACTGCAGTCCTTGTAGAAAGTGTGGACAGGCCCACTGTAGTCCTGGTAGAGATGACCAGCAGCCATCTGTTGTGACTGTGCAGGTGCACAATCACCAGTGAAGAGTCTTGCAGTTAATATAGCAAGTCCATAACCACCACTTGTGCACTCACAAAGTTTTTTGGAATTGTCCTTAGAACGAGCAATGCTGTTATCCAGTCCCTTGCTGACTTATCAATACACGTGCAAACACTAACAGTCCCTACTTCTCACATATTGTCCATATACTATGACCAACAGAAACGTGTGCAGTGAAATGTAACTTACAAGTTAATAATAAGATGAACTGGTGTCAATTACAATTTTATAACATGAGAATACAATAAGAAAGGTACAAGATATATCATTAAAACATAATAATACAGATAACATTTGTAGTAATACGGACTTTAAAAAGGAATCGAACTAACATATACATCAGTGTTACAAGAATTATGACATAAGTACATACATAAAAGATCAGAATAACTTTTGAAACATCGACTTTATACATGAGCATTAAAACAAAACCGAATAAATAATGTCTAAACACCTTTACGAAGAAAATAACACAGTATTTGAAAAATTCTACAACATAAATCTTATTAGCTAAACACATAAAGACAGGAAAAACACAAATATACAAGAGTACACAAACACATAGCAGAATAACACAGGGGGAAAGGACAGGGTTTGGTTTCAGTGTAACATTTGGTACTGCAGTACTTTGCAAACAAAACCTTTTTTTTTCTTGGAGGTATCCCTTCATTCATCATTATTCCCAAAAAGTCCTATCTATACCTGCTTTCTGTACTTTTTTCGTATAACTTCTCAATGCATTTCTTCCAATGCATCACAACTCGTTCTCTTATATAGTGTACCCTCTCTTAAGCTAACTTAAATCTACTGAGCTCAGATGCTAAACTAAGGGACGAGGCAATGCAACAGCACAAAGCAATTAATACAAACAGCCACGAAAAAAAATGGAAAATCGCAAAGCAAGCTACAGTAAATCTAAATTACCAAGCAATTCAACATTACAACTAATATGAGGCAATGCGCAGCAAACAAAAAAATAAATCTGGCTTAGCAGAGTAACACAAATTATTAAAGTTCAGTAGCACTATGTCTGGCAAACAGCAGCTTATATCTAAACATGACATAGCTCAAGCAAAAAAAATAGTACACTAAAGATAACAATGCAGATAAGGGAAATGTATAATCACATCTTAATGTCTATGTAATTAAAGTGGTGCACCACAAATTATTCTACAAAAGAAATTACCAAGTACTTGAAAAGAAAATTGTAGATGCAGTTACTGTTATTAGTCCCTTCTTATTGTTCTCTCCATTCCAAGAGCTCCTTTTTCGAAGAATGTGGATCAGAAAATACTTATTTAATAGATCTGTTGACAGAAAGTGTTCACATTAGCAAATGCATTTAATTTTATTTTATGAAACCAATGCTGCAACACAGCTGGAAAACAGATGTCAAATGAAATAAGCAACTACGAAACGCAAAGCATAAAAATATCATTCAATAGTCATGTGACATTTCATAAGTCAGTAGCTCTCAACTCTCGTAGAAAGACACTTGTCATTATAATGGCCTCCCCTTTTTTTTTTTTTTCCTACCTGTGCCGCTGAAAGGCTAATGGCTTTTTTTCGGGCGGCTGTCGCCCAGGTGGGTGCCCGCGACGCATTACATGCAGGTGGTCACTTAACTTTCTTACGGAAATATTTATGACAGCAGTTTCCGCTACAGTGACAGTCTCACATAAAAATATTTCACAGGTCAAGAATTAGCGTTGCAAATCTGTAGAAACAAAATCCTATAAATATAAGTGTCCAAAAAAAAAATATTCGTCAGCATTGTGATACAGTCACGCATTTACGCACATTTCATGACTCTTAAAGTACGCTTCTTGGTTTCCAACATACTTCTTATTCCTCATATATGGTAGCATCATCTTATTGATCATAAACATATCTCAACAGCATAGTACACATCGTCGTCGTAATAATAACATCATAACACCTCAGTCAAATCTCAAAAACGTCGTAGCTTTCTGCAATAATTTCAAAACCTAAAAAAAAATTCTCTGCTCATTTCAAAAGTGTCACCTACCTCAAATGTACTTTAAAAATCATGATCTCATACCAAATACATCATTCAAAGCTCTCATAGTATCACAATGGTTCCGAAAAATATGAGCATTTCTCAAAGTACAGACAAAAATACAATTTCGTAAGTGTGAAGTTATCCAACTGTGTAATTACGTAAACATCTGTCACTGATGTAGTAAAAACAAAATGTTTATCTCTCAGTTAAATGATCAGATAGCTGTGTAATTTGTGTGTTAGAGAAATATGGTACCGATGTGTAAAGTTGTTTAAGCAAATACCATATTAGCTAGGGTTCCTTGTGGTTGCCACACACATGGTACACAAAGTAAGCGTGTACCCCCCTGAGGATTAATGTAATTATACCCTCAGGTGTTACAGATTACAGCAATGGAATGAAATGTATCACGGAAAACCTTTGTATCATTGTACTCCAAATATCTTTAAAAATAAATATTTTAAGTACAAAATCAATCACTCAAATATGTGTCCTGTAGCGCTGAATGTGCGTCTTGCTGTAAGATAATCTCTGTGGAAGTGTCGTAGTTATCGTCCTCCGAAAGCTAAGTTCTGCAGAAGTCAATGTACTTACCTCATGATAAACAAAAGTGAAATGCTTTGTGTATAGATATCGTAGTTATTATGCTTATTGTTGTGATGAAGAAAGTACTGTACTGTAACGTATTGTTGTGCTACGGAAAACCCTATCTCATTGTAGCTATACTACAAAAGTTACTACTAAAACCTGTTTTACTTTCCAGAAGAATTCAGAAAAACTGTGCAGATATAAAACAGATACACCGCAAAAGCAACATTGTAAATGTCACTCATTAGTAGCGTCGTGATAAAACCGTGTAGTTGTCACATAAACTAACCACTGTGTCGTCTGGTATCTCACAGAAAGTACTTTAAACCCAGAATGTATTTTCAAGTAAACCAAATTGTTGCATTAAAATCTCATGAGCAGTACCAGTACATGTTCTATGTATGTAAGCCTGATAGTCGTTACGTAATCGTGCAACTAACAAGCAAGAATGTACAAATACAACACTGTGTCGTCTGTTCACTATAACAATGCATTCGTAATTTCTGTTTAAATAAGTTCTCTTGGTTCTTGACTGGATATTTAACTTCAAACATTGTTGCATATTAACAGATTCTAATTCTGACAAAGCATACTAGTAATGTAAAGTGAAAAGTTATATGGCAAAGACAAAGTTAAACAGCAGATTATCATTTCATAAACGGTTTTACATGTGAAATGTGGTGTAAACCGTTACTCTTCGTAGTACGCAGAGTTTCAGCTTCAACGCAATTATCGTGCGGTATACGTCGTTAAACAATACTGGAATTTTTTCTTAAGGTTAGCGTCTATGTCATTTTTCTCTGAGCCAGCCGGCGCAAGCGGCTGCCTGCGGTGCGAGTCATTGCCTATTGTCTCTTTGTTGGCGCGCGTCGTTATTGGGATTTGGAGACCTAACTTCTACAAATTCACTGTGACGAGAGGGCCCAGCTCTGTTAGAATCCCGCCAGTTCTGATGAAATTGACGTCTGTCGTTATGATTATATCGTCTGTCGTCAGGTCGGTAGATTCCGTAGGTCCTTCCTTGTAGGTCACGTGGTGGAGAATTTCTCCGTGAATCGTAACTGCGCGCTGGACCGTTGCATCTGAAGTTATTCTGTCTCCCTTGATAATAATTATTTTGGTTCCCATACTGCCTGTTTCTATGGTAATCTCTGTCATCTTCATTACTATGGAAATGCGATCTTTCTCTGTAACTACTCTGCAAGTGGTTGTCATATGGATGGTGTCTGTTTTGGTCACGATTTGCGTTGTAAGAATAGACTTGTTGCGTCCAGTTATTGTTTCTGTCGTCACGGAATTGTGACGGATGTGACCTGTAGTGACTGTTTTCCTGTTTTTGCATCCCGCGACTGTCTGTGTCAATTTCTAATTCTTGTAACAGTCCCTGAAAAGCTTCAATGTCGTCTTTGCAACGTCCTGCTAAAATAATATGTCGTAAATGTTCAGGCAATTTCATTAAGCAAATGCGGATGAGTTCTGAGGGGCTGTATGGGTTTGAAAGACACTGATTCTTATGCAACATGTCTTCAAAATATTTCATAAGACTGGAAAATTCAGATTGTTCGAAACGTTTCATCATTATGATGCTATGTTTTACTCGGTCTTGTGTGGCTTGAGACCAATATGCTGAGAGGAAGGCATGGTAAAACTCTCCTTCACTGTGGCAATCGTGAATGACCGACCGCATTCTTACAGCTGGTTCATTCTCTAAGTAGCCACACATAAATTCTAATCTGTGTTGTAACGACCAGTTGGGAGGAAAACAATGCGAGAATTGATGAAGCCATGCTTGTGGATGAATGTCGTTGCCAGAATTCTTAAATGTTTTGAATTTATGTGTAGTAATGAACAGCTTATAGTCAAAATCATCATGTCGGCGAGTTGCATATCGGTCATTGTTAGGTCGTGTCGGCCGTTCCATCTCAAAATTCGGTGCACATTGCCAATTTCTTTCATAACTTCCGAAATGCCCTGTGTTATTATTTTGTGGCTGTTCCGTATTTCTGTGTCCCTCTTCCCGTATTGGGGCCCGAGTATCCTCTGAAATACGTAATTCTTGTATTACCTGTGTCAGCTGATCTTGTACTTCCCGGATTTCTCTTTTGTACTGTGTATTGATTTGATTTTGATTCTGTTTGAATTTTCTAATTTGTTCATACTCTTCTGTGTCAGTGAAGGCTACAGGTCTTGTGTCATTCAGATCATCATCTACCTTTGTAGATAAGTTAGTGACCTGATCCGAAAGTTCGGCTACTTTCTCTGATAGTGAACACATTTCCTCAGTGTGTTTTTCTGAACCAAGTTTCAGAGTGTCCATTTGTGTTGAAATCGAATCTACTGTGTCCCTTAAGTTTTCCTGAGTTATTGCAAGTTGCGTAACCGAATCGGTAGATGCAACTGAGTCAATTTTAGCCCACAAGGTCTCATGATTTTCATGAACAATGGCTTGCAGTTCTTTTATGGCTGCTTCGTGATTCTGTAATGCATTTTCATGCCGCGAAAAAATGGGTTGAAAATGCTCACAAATTTGTGTTTTTACGTCATTACAGACTTTTTGTCATTTCGATTCAATGTTATGTAACTCAGTAGTTAAATCTTCACGTGTTTGTTGAAGTGTGGTGTCTAACTTTTGAAGATTTTGTTCCACTGAGTCTAACTTTTTAAGATTTTGTTCCACTGTGTCTAACTTTTTAAGATTTTGTTCCACTGTGTCTAACTTTTTAAGATTTGGTCCCATTTGTCTCTGATTTTGTTCCATTTGTTGCATTAATTGCAATAATAATGTATTAGTGTCTGGAATCTGTTTCTCTACGCTTTTCGGCAGTGCATTTGCACCGGCAACATTCACATTTTGACAAGCAGAAAATGTGTCTTGACTTATTTGAGAAAACGGTGATGACCCAAAACCTGAATCTACAGTAGTTGCGAAATTGTGTCCTGTCATTTCGGATCCCTGAGGCGAGCTGTTGCCGACCGATCTATCGATAATGCTTCCCTGTTCACTACCTGTTTCAATGTCTACACCATTGTTTGCAGCCCGCTCCATTTCCCTATGCACAATTACCAAATTACTACTTTGAACATCAGTTAATTCATTACTCGGTGGCGCTAACACACTGCTTTCGTCTTCACTGTCATTTCTCAATTTACTTTGGAGCCTAGTATTACGTTTTTCACACGCCATTATTGTCACAATATTTCACACGACAACACAGAAAAACACAATTTGAAGATCAAAAATAAGAGAACACATTCACATAGCACTGAAAATAATATCTAGTTAATTGCAGCTGCGAAATACTTGGTGCAAATCTACATGCATGCCACAACTGTTTTACTGTACAACAATGAAAGACTGCAACTACAAAGGAGATTTTCCCTGCAATTGCGCGCTAGCAATAAACAATAGCTACACTAATTACACAAACTACAAGAAAAAATCAGAAGATTCCAGTGAGGTATCCTCGGCTAAGGGTCGACATATGAAACGTCCCCTTTTAACAATTTATACAAGACTGTGCTTAAACTGACACACAGTATTTTGTTAGCGCAACGCAATCTGACTTTCAAAATTCCCTACAAAAGAATGGCCCTGACTAACATTAACCTATACCTTCCACAAATCACTTACCTCACAAAAATCTTCGCTGCTCAAGCTACTGCAATACAGCGAGCGCCACTACTGCCAGCTAAATAAAAGATTCAAACTATGGAAGGCACTAACTACTGATAGGGATAGTTAGCAAATGAAAGATATTAATAGAGAACAAACAATGTATTTACCTTGATATCATCATATATAAATATAGCAGTTCATGACAAATTTCAAAACTCCGCCATCTCTCTCCCCACATCCACCACTGCTGGCGGCTCACCTCCAACTGCGCAACGCTACGCGCTGTTCACAGCCAGCTGCCTAACACTACAATGGCGAGTATTACAACAATGCAAAGCAGCCACAGACTGCACACAGCACAGCCAGTGATTTTCATATTGAGCGCTACGTAACGTTGCCAATAAGAAAACGTAAACAGCCTACTTACATAGAGAAAACATAAACAGCCTACTTACAACTATTTTTCCAGCATTATTTGTTGCAAAGTGGTCAAGAATGCTTTCGCAACCATTTACGCTCCGAATGGGCTTATGAGCTAATCGTTCCAAATAATTTTTTGAGAAAGCATTGGGTATAATATCGGTTGAAGTTTTATGCCTGCCGCCGGCTTTAAACGTATAATTTTTCCAGCATATCAAGTGTAGATTAAAGTCACCATCGACTATAATTGTATAAGCAGGGTACTGATTTGAAATGAGATTCAACTTTTCTTTGAACTGTTCAGCAACTGTATCTTCTGAGTCGGCGAGTCGGTAAAACGATGCAATTAATAGTTTAGTCCGATTTCAGGTAAAACCTCTACCCATACTATTTCACACGAACTGTCTAGTTAAATTTCGTTAGAAGGCAAACTACCTCTGACAGAAATAAATACTCCACCACCAACTGTATTTAATCTATCCTTTCTGAACACTGTTAGATAGTTTGAAAGAATTTCGGCTGAACTTATTTCCGGCTTTAGCCTGCTTCCTGTACCTATAGCTATCTGAGCTTCGATGCTTTCTATTAGGGCTTGGAGCTGTGGTTCTTCCTCAACATAGCTACGACAATTTACAACTACAATACCGATCGTTTCTAT
This sequence comes from Schistocerca americana, assembly GCF_021461395.2. NCBI lineage: Eukaryota > Metazoa > Arthropoda > Insecta > Orthoptera > Acrididae > Schistocerca > Schistocerca americana. Next base: position 1,263,356,532 of record NC_060119.1, read on the forward strand.
AAGTAACATCCTGTGTTTTACTTGTCCCCTTTTAGATGGACGACCCTTTTCTGTGGTTCCATGAGACCCTCTAACCTAAAAAAACCGGCCAGATCCTTCCACACAGAACCCGCTACCCGTGTAGCCGCTTCCTGTGTGTATTGGAACCCGGAAACCCACCACCCGATGGCGCAAGTCAAGGAATCTGCAGCCTACACGGTCACAGAACCGCCTGAGCCTCTGATTCAAGCCCTCCATTCGGCTCTGCACCAAAGGACCACAGTCGGTTCTATCGACGTTGCTGCAGATGGTGAGCTCTGCCTTAATCTCGCAGGCAAGACTGGCACTCTTTACCATATCCGCTGCACCCTGTACTCTTCATGGCATCCGGAAGCACCCTTTCTACATCTGGAATGACTCCTCCCGGCACGCACATGGAGTACACATTGGGTTCCTTCCCCTCCTTGGCAGCTATACTCCTAAAGGGTCCTATTAGGCGCCTAACTTTGGAGCTACCAGCAAACCCACCTTCTGTGAACGCTCAGACCTTGGTGGCCTAGAAGCTTCCTCTGGAACAGGGTGGACGACTCACAGACATCTGCAGCCACAGGCAACGCCCGAAAGCTGTTCGTCAAATGAACCGGAGATACCCTACGATTGTCCCCTCGGAAAGTGCCTGCCAGACTTTGGAATGATCTCCCACTCGACCGCAGGTGAGGGGTCAACCTCAGTGCAGGCAGTACCTGGGGAGGTCACAGCCGTGGACCGACCGGGGGGACACGTGGGACGAGCTCGACATCCCATCACTCGCATCCCCACATTAGACACCCCACAGTGATGCCCCTTGGCAGCAGCCTCAAGCTGTGTGACAGAAGCCAACGCAGCCTGGAGCTGTGCGCGGAGGATCAACAACTCACCTCACATCTATAAACAACAATCAAAGTTCCTATCCATTACTGCAGTCACTCGTGTTCGAAGGTCGAAAAAATATGTAACAAACGAACAGTGTACTCGGCTTATTAGCATCTGGAATTCGAAGTGCTCTCTCACTGACTGTCTAAACGGCATTGAGCTACACTATCCAAAACAAACAAAAGCATATACGATACAAGGGTCGATACCAACGGCGGTACTGTGCGCTATGCTGTTATTAGAATAAAGCTTTTGCCTAGCAAGCACTCGAACTCGCAAGGAAATAGAAAAAATAATCTAGTAACTACACAGGTATCTGTAAATAAGTCGCTCCTGTTGGAAGCTCGTAAAAAAATATAACAAACAGATGGCGTACACGCCTCATTAGCAGGAGGAAAACGACGTGACTGTCTCGGACAGTCTACCCGACAATCATGATCTATGGTCAAGTAGAAATTCCTTCCATAGAAGGAGGATGAAATTTGGTTACACCATAAATGATCGCCAATCTGACTGTAATTTGCCTGTGTCTTAGACGTTTGGAGGAAAATGCTATTGGACAATCAGTTGCTCCGACACGACGCGACAGAACGCCATCTAGGCCAACAGAAGAAACATCAACAGCTAACACCACCGATTTAGGCCGATCAAAATGTGTGAGGCACGTGTCATTAAGCAGCGCTTGTTTCAATTGATCAAAAACCAAATGACATTCCTTGTTCCATGCAAACGGAACAGAATTACGCCATAACTCGTAAAACGCAGGTACAATCTGAGAGGTGAGAGAAATGAATCTGAGATAGTATTTCAGTTTGCCAATGATGCTTGCAGTTCCATTAGATTATTGGTAGCCGACAAAACTCGGATGGCTCGCAAATGAGTCTGGGTGGGGTGAATACTGCGAACAAGAAACCGAATATTTGGTTCCGCTGCGTGGATGGTGTGTTTGTTTTGTGGCACCATGGCAGGGAGGAACTGGGTCGTTTTCACAAACATCTGAACGGCATCAATCCGAAGATTCAGTTTACTAAGGAGGAGGAGGCAGCCGGAAGATTATATTTTCTTGATTTACTAGTTTTCAAGAATGAAGATGGTAGCTTCGACCACACAGTTTACCGAAAACCCACTCTCAGAGACCATTACCTAGAACGGGATTCGAACTACCACCCACAACAAAAGCGAGGCGTCAAAAAAACGTTGGCGGATAGAGCAAGGAAAATCTGTGAGTCAGAGCTGCTTGACGCACTATTAAAACATCTCACCACTGCACTGCTCAAGAATGATTATTCGTTGGCTGAGGTGAAAAGAGCGATAAGACCACCGCACAGAAATCATAGTGATGCTCAAACGCCGGTGAAGTCCAAAGTTTTTCTGCCATTCGTTAAGGACGCGACTGACCGCATACAAAAAATTTGAGAAAGCAGAACATCGTGGTAATTTACACATCCACACGGAAGATACAAGATCTTCTAAAACCGGTCAAGGATGCTGGGAAAAGCTGGAATTTATAGGATTCCGTATATTTGTGGGAAGGTGTACGTGGGTACTACAAAAATAACTGACAAAAAATGACTCGAACAGCACAAGGGCAATTTCAGAAGAGATGAGACTGACAGATCAACTGTTGCGGAACATGCTTTACAGCCAGAAGGTCATTACATTTATTTTGACCGTACTCAAGTACTGGCAGCCAGAAACGGATGCCACGAAAGGCTCTACAGAGAGGCCATAGAGATTGTGAAACACCCCGGGAATTTTAAATGGATTGAGGAGGGCGTGATGGCACCAGCGGACGAGGGCAGTCGACAACGGCCAACTGCGCTTGCGTATTCAAAACACGTGACGTCACGCCACTGGGCGGAAGCTCACGGAAGCGGAATTTCGCTTTAGTCAGTAGCGAGCCAAGCTGTGAATCGGACTTTCAACAAAGCTACGACCCCCACTGAAAATGTCCTCCGCAGATCAACACGAAACGTAGGGCTTTAAAGCGAAATTTCTTAGACCACGGACAAATAGCCCGGAATATTTTATTAACTGTGAAAGGCACAGGAAGCCTTCAGTGAGTACCTTAGAAGAATATTATCGAAATATCTCTCACAAAACATGATAAAATTTCGATCGTGTAGAAAGGCTGGTAGTGGCACGGAAGTTAGTGTGTAGGCACAGATGGACGACGGAGGGACCGATATAAGTTTAGCAGAGTGAGAGCAGAAATTCTTATCCCTGTTTCCAAACAGCCGTTTACAAAGCAAAGGTGAGCGGTTTCATTTTCGTACAACTACAAAGATGGGTCAGTGGCGTTGAGAAACAGCTGAGATCGTTAAAGTCAAACAAAGATCCGGTAACTGATGGAATCACTATCAAATTCTATACTGAATATCCGGCTGAGTTAACACCTCTTTCACCCATAGTGTGCTGACAAGAAACTATTCTAAGTGATAGGATGCAAGCAGAGATCAGTCTCTTCCACATGAAGGGCATCACAAGGGAACCACAAAACCACTGTGCATTATCCATGAGAGCCTCGCTCGCATTGTTATGTAGTTGCAGGAAACGTTCTCAACAGAAATTTAATACGATACTTTGAACAGATTGACGTCCTTCATGAGAACGTGCGTTGACTCGGTAAACAGCGAGCAATTGAAGTCGCCTTCGTACGAAGCACTGAAAGCCGTGGAACCACGACAGCCATTTGGCTCGGTACAACATACATGTATCGCCCTCGTAGGGATCGCGAAGACACAGATAAATAAATTTCATCACTCAGAGAGATATTTAATCAATCATTTCGTGCCCCATATGTAAACGGGACGGGGAAAAAGGCCAAATACTTGTTACAATGGAAAGTATCCTCTTCCATGCACTTCACAGTTGTTTGCAGAGTATAGATATTTGTGTTTTAATTAGTGTGGCCTTTTTAACTTTATTAGAGCGGAAGGTTTTAAGTTATGTTCAAATTCGTAAAGGTCCAAATGTAGAACAACTGAGGCTCTTGTTAATACTCGCACTCCTGTAATTATAGGTAGAATTGTCCGGTACATGTCAATGGAGATGTATAGCTGGCGTGCGTTATTCATAATTTTCAGTCCATTGGCGATCTATTTCTTTCTATCGGATTTTGGAAGCTATGTTGCAGTTTCATTCAATAAACTCGTAGTAAGGATGTTTTTCTTGATGGTCAACCTATCGGAAAAGGAAATAAAGTAAATACACTTTTGAAACAAGTACACAGATAGTTACATTCAGTCGTTGTTCACCAAATACAAAATGATTTACTCCTTAAGGATGCGAAACGAGTCGAGTACACGCGACTGTAGCGAGACATTATGAACCCCTGGCATTCCCTCCCTTTACATAGCGTCCGAGTGTTCTCTCACAGACTGCCTCTTGATCATCATCGCTCTCTTCGTTACACTTTACACAGACCCCGACTGTCAACGATTGTAACAGATACGTGTCTTCATGACGTCAGTGTCAACAATGAGTTCTGGCAAAAAACCTAACGCGCCGTTGCGTAGCATCAGTCTCATTGACAAACCTTCCGAAGAAAGAGTCGATTTCGAAGTGCGCTTTCTAGGAAGTCTGTTTCGCATCCTTCGGGCTGTGAGAAGAAGTTGAGAAGAAGTGAGGAGGTAGGTGTTCAACGAATTTTAAATTAGTTTGCAATTGCAGACAGCGGAACAGAAACTGGAAGACAAATATTTTCTCTTCTGTCTACGTTCGCGAAGTACTATAACGGTGCAAGTCGAGAGGAGCAGAAATTCATTTGTTTTTTCCGTGCGCTTGCTACGCAGCTATAGTTTCAATTTGTCTTCTTCTGGCTCGTGGCAGCATTCGTCTCATTCGAAGTTAGGTCCCAATCACAAACACATACGTCTGCTTTTCGTGCATCTCATCTTGCCGGGAAAAAATCGTAGTAATCGGTTTTTGGAAATCTAGTGAGAAATATGTTGTTCTCCTATTGAATTTTCCCCCCCAAAAATACTTTCTATAGCAAATACAAACCAATTTTCTCGACACTTTATAATTTAGCCTGCGATTTTCCAAAAATATGCTTCACAGAAAAATTTGATTTTGAACTTGACATACAAAACGATCCCATAACCATAACTTACTATAAATATCGAAAAACTTGTTAAGTAAAGTCAAATACTATTACTTTTCTATACTCAGCATGTGAATGAAGACATCACGTAACAATCACTACTACTAACTAATCGGTTTCAGAAAATTCTTAACGTTTTACGTAATTACGTAAATCTAATTTATTGGTTTAAAAATATGTGCGTACCAAAAAAGGAAATTCAGGTCATTAACTTTCTTCCGCGGCATTTAGCAATCGTAGTCTTTCTGCAATAAGCTATAAATAAATATTTCATTTTCAGACAGTATGTCGATACTTCCAGTTCCATGGCAGCTCAAAATAGTATAGAATAATCTATAATGATCAGTTTTATGATCAGTTTAATTGGTGTTTCAATCTAAAATACAGCACCTATTAATGTTAATTCTTTATGATTGTAAGAATCGGTGGCGTATATTACATATTGTGCAAGGTACCGTATGAGTCTGCATGGTTTCTTTACGCCAATGCTCCCTGTTAACAAGGTAGATTTCACAAGACAATTTTCGTCTCGGCAAACACTGTAGCTACTAAAGCCTGCTTGTTTTACGTTTCCAGATGTTTTCGCGAGTGACGTCGCTAATCAACTCGCCAGCTACCGGCCAGGGGAACCCCAGGCTGGCCGATCAGCCGCCAACACCTGCGCCTCTTCGCCGCCTTCGGCCACCTCGGCCAAAGCCGGATGAGAAGAAGGTGGAGTCCACCACCACCGACTGCGAAGAGGTCGCTGCTGATAAACCAGAGCTTCGGCCAATACATGTAAGCAGCAGGAGGCTGTTTGTAAACCATTAGACAATAATTACTGCCATTGTGTTCTAAGAACAAAGGCAGAAATGAATTTCAGTAATGTTATGGAGACACCTTTATTGACATGACTTTTTCTCTTCACAGTTTGGTCCGAGACCAAGAATTGTGTATTTTGACTTGTCTGACGTTGAAGATGAAGAGGAGGAAGTCTTTGGCTCTTACTATCCTCCTGGAGTTCCAGTTCCACCCAGTCGGCTGCAGATTTTTGCCAACAGACCACGCAGACGGACCACTATTCGAGAGCCACCGTCGGAGGAAGTGCAGACTGCGATGGCACATCTAAGAGCTGAGATACAAGCAACGGTATGTTACCCATGTATCACTTAAATACACAGCATTACATTAGAAACAGAAACTTAGACTTCTTTTTAATTTTTCTTACATAAAAGAGTTGTAATAAATGTAAATGTAGGACTCAATTAAATCTACTCCTACACCCAAATTCTGTAAGACACTATGATGTGATGATGAGGGGCGACAAGGTCATCTTGAAGCCAAACGCAATACATCGTTAAAGAATAGGTGGAAACGAAGAAAGATCATCATGAGTTTGATATAAAAAGTAATATGCGTTTATATGAATAAGAGCAGTACAATACGTTGTAACACTTGTTTCAATTTATTTGGATGGAATGGTTATGGAGAACTGATATTGTCAATGTAAAGATTCAGTTAAATCAGTTCACGCCTTATATCTATATTTTTTCCATTACCTGCAAAATTCATAGGCTCTCCCTTGTTACAAAATGTTTGTAGACTGTAAAACCTCAAGTCCTAGTTATAGTGTTTCTCATGCAAGCAGCATAATAAAAATGATTCTTTTTGTCATTTGCAGGAGAACCCGCCACCTACCACATGGATCGGGCTTCTAGTGAAGAGTCTACTCGACCTGTACCGAAACAAGAGAGATTACCGGCGGAACCATGGATTGGCAGAGAGACCAGGGTTCGTCATTCGAATGAAGGGAAGACTCGCATCTGTTCCTGAGGCAGTGAGAAGATTTCTGCATCTGAAGAATAACCGGGACAAGAGGCGGCTGCCCGCAGGCATTGATTCAACTCTGCGTAACTACTTTCTTCATTGTGGACACCCTGACCCTAATTACCCCCCGATTATTCCATTAACGCCACAGCTACTTGAAACCGCGCTGTGACGCGACTGTAGGTAGCCAGTCTGGTTTGGCTTGAAATAAAACACCTTAAAGCCTTTTTATTTGTGTTTTTTGTTGCATAGTTAATTTTTAAAAACTTTCTACATACGGTGTACTAGTCTGAAAGTAAAAACTGATCGATAGTAGGAAGACTGCGTACCTCTGAAGTAACCTGCTTGGATGGAAATACATCAGAGTTAAACTGACAACAGCATAAGCTGAATTGGAGCAGTTGGAGCTGCAATTAACGTCTCTCAGGCTATGAAAGGGGCAGATCAATTCACTGTGGCCAAAACGGAGAAATCAGGCAAAAGCGTTCAGAGACGCTACAAGTCAGTCAGATATAATCTAAAAGTTTCCAGCCGCCTTAGACCTTTACAGACTATGGACAAGCGCCTCCAGACAACCCAAAGAGTTCATATACAGTCGGACAAGTGAGAAAAGTACAAGTCATGGTAGATAATTATAGAGTCGAAGAAAGGGTGAGAGTTAACTTGTAATATGCGGTTTCCATGATACGATATGTTTAAATTAATTCAGAACTCTCTGGGTTTAGAACAACTAGTTTTACATCAAGCGTAGGGCTCAGGAATGTAACTTGTGATATGAGGTATGCGACGTAGGATGTTCATAAAGAAGAATATGTACTGATTATTGCGAGTGCAGAAAACTTTTTTAGAGCGTAACATTATCTCTGAAATTGAGGATGATATCTTGAACACCACTGAGAATGCTTCTTTCACTAAGGTGAAGACTGTGTCATTCTTTGAATAACACAACACTCCTCAGAGCCTCGGGATTCGTTCAACCATGTCCGCCAGTCATGTATGCGCGTGACTGATGCACAGGACCACACACAGCCGCATCTCTTGCGTCATGGCCTACATATGAGTGTTTCCTTTAAGAGATTTCTTGAACTGCTAATGTGCAGACGCAACATGCGTGACAGAACTATAACAACTACTCCCTGTTATTTCCAATAATTTCAGTAAATGGATAATATTTCCGAAGAACTGGAATACCAGCTGACCATAGCCATAGCAACATGAATTAAGCGAAAAGTTAAAACAGGGTGATTGGATAGCACAAATAAATAATAATTTGGGCATTTTCGGCAACGCACAACTATACTATTAAAGATGAACTACTCGTATCACGAAAGGAAACTGAAAAATCAATGGATATCTCTTCAGGTTTGCTTTGCGGGGAAAGAGAACACCTTTTGAATGTCAAAGAAATTAAAGAGAGTTATCTAAGTGGATACTGGTTAATATCAGATTGCTGTAGACATCACAAAAGGAAACATAAGTAGAATAATGTGCCAAGAAAAAAGTAAACGAGTACGGTATTAATTAGCTATTCGAGTGCTGTAAATCAGTGACAGAGTTGTGAACACAGCATATAATGCTTTTGTCAGTGCAGAGGCTCCAACAGGCAAAAGGTTCTACACTTCATTTAACAATCAGAGAGGTTACAAGTCGGACGGTGGTAACAGCTGCAAGTCGTCAAAACCATGTCAAGATTTCGATATTTATCTGATGTAAGACAATAAAGATTGAATGCAGCTAGAGTTACTGATGACCAGTTGCGGTATCTTCCTAACTAAAGCACTCCTAGGAATAGCAGAGGGATACAGTGCCTGATAATTAGTATCTAAATCCCGCTGTCTTTCATGAGAAAAAGGTGGGCCTTATAATAACTGCTTGATCTGAGCATTAATGACAAATGACAGCAGAAAAGGTTTCACACCAGTCAGATACATTTAAGTGAGACAACTCTCAGTACAGTTTTGTTTTACTAGAGCTCAGAGATAAATATAGAGGAATTCCAGAGATCTTGTGTTACAAAGTGCTACAAATAAAACACGAGGCTAGCATAACCAAGACTGCAATCACACTTCAAACAATACTTCAAAACGTTTCTCAACACCTTCCGAAAAGCAAAAATCATGCGCTGCACACAAGAAGAACAAAATTCCAGAAAGAAGGCAAAGACCATTACGCCAGTTATTAGGCAGTGAATCAATAAACTTGTTAAAACAGATGAAATTGTCACAGAGTGATGTACTTCTCGCAAGTGAGAGACTGTTTGTTTACTCTTAGGACAATGTATCTTTGACTTGTTATATTGTATGTTCTGTGACTATGGAATAAAGTGTTGTTGGACTGCTAATCGCTGCTCTATTGTGATTCACGACGTAACAGTTTGGTGCCGAAACCCGGGAAAGACTTTGCCCGAGACAATTCCACGATTGTTGTAGTGCACGGAATTCTGGACGCACGTCACGCGGCAATACTACGACGGGGTTTACTGCAGCGATTCGTTACACCACGCAACAAGCTCTTCGACGACAACCGCCATCATACACAGCTAAGTTCAATTGAATTATCACGCAACATGTTTTGTAATGCCATTTGTAAAGGCAACTGATTACATTAATGCCGCTGCGTACTGCTATTGTAGCTGTTCGATTAGCGATTTAACGAATTATCAGATCCTACGCTACGCCTGTAGATTGTTTATGACTAGTGCTGCCATCTAGCGACCATCAATTGAACTACTTCGACTAGCGATCCAAAGATAACGCCTTACTAGGACCAGCTGATCGCTAGCCGACACTGCTTTAAACTTTCGAGTAATCGGACGTAATGGACGTGCCAGACCACAAACCAGAAGCGCAATTACACTCTCTAAAAAGAAAACGTATGAGAGAAAGAGCAAACATTACGCGACTCGTGGCGGAAGTTGCAAGATTGCCCGACACATCAGAAATCGCGGATTATAAATATTACAATGACAGATTGGGAAGCGTTCTGGACCGCCTCGTTAAATTAGATGAGGATATTCACGAGTTGTTAGACGATGGCGAATACGAAGAAGATGTTCCTAAATGCGAAGATTATATAGACACCGCGAGACTCAATTTCCCGATTGTCTCACGAAATAGAGAAACAGCTTGCGAAATCGGTAGCAGACATAAAGATTCCCGACAATCCGCCGGCACAATCTGTAACAATGAGTGTTCCCACAGCTTCAGTAAAACTTCCGCCGATCAAACTTGAGCCTTTTTCAGGCGATATTGAGACATGGGCGCGATTCTGGGAGCAGTTTGAGCAGTCGGTTGACAAAGATCCGACGGTAACTACAATCAATAAACACATTTTTCTTCGCGGCTATCTCTCGGGAGAACCAAAGCATTTAGTGGACGGTATTGCGGTGACGGTCGAGACGTACGCAGAAACGAAGAGGATTCTCCGAGCGCGTTATGGCAACAAGGATCGAATAATTCAAGTCCACTTAGATTATCTCGAAGCCATAAAACCAATTAAGCTGTCCACCCCAGAGGAACTTAATTCAACATTCATTGAATGCCAGCGACGTATTCAAGCTCTCCGGGCACTTGGGGAAGACGTGAACGGATACGGCCGTGTCCTTGCGCCGAAAATTTTACGCGCTTTTCCGGATGATACATGTCGCCGCTGGATAATTCACGCCAAGCGTACAGGAATATCCGAAGGGGACATTTTGCAACTGATGGAGTTTCTGAACGAGGAAGTCGACGGGGCGCTTACCACGCAGAAGATACGCGGTGAATTTTCAAGCACTTCTAATAACCTTCCCACAGCGTCCACACTTCACGTACACGCGAAATCTAAAAGATCGACTCCGAAGGATACCAGCGTAAAGGAACCATTCTGCGTCTTTTGTGAATCTGACGGTCATTGGGCGCAAGACTGTAAGAAGATCGTACGCGTTAATGATCGAATAGATAAACTGAAACTAGCAAACAGATGCTTTCTTTGTCTTCAACGTGGGCACAAAGTGTCAAATTGCAAAAAGAAAGAAAAAAGGCTCGGTGTGTTAACTGTAAAAGACTGCATCATAAGTCCATTTGTGAGGAACGAAAGGATATTAGGGGTCCTGCGGGTCAGACAAACGTTACTTCCGTTGGAAAGGTATCTGTCGCTCCCCACGGTTACACGTACCTTCAGACAGCCCAAGTATGCGTCTCAGGACCTACAGGATTGAGCAGGACAACGCGATGCCTACTGGATGCAGGCAGTCAGTCCAGCTTCATAGCAAAATCGCTGATTGATGATCTCAAACTGGAAACGATAGATCGACAAGAACTAACTGTTTGTTCCTTTGAATCAAACCCTACACGCCCACGCCACCGCAGGCTTGTTCAGTTTAATATGAATGGGCTTTGGCAGAATTCTTCAGTGCCACTTACTGCCTTCGAAAGTACTCACGTTATTTCTCACCAGCCTTCAGTTCCACAACATATAAAGAGTTTACCAGATGCCCATAAGATTACGCTAGCAGATCCGAAAACCGATTCAACAGAAGATCTTCCCGTGGAGATTCTTGTAGGAGGCGATTTTTATTGGAAGATAGTGAAGCACAATTCGCCCATACGCATCTCTGAAACCTTAGTGTTAGTTCCTTCTCTGTTTGGCTGGATACTTAGTGGTAACAAGTCACAAGCCTGTGTGCATGCAACCGTGGTAAATTTTGCTCAGACTGACCGATCTCCTCTGCACTCTGACAATGATTTCAGACGCTTTTGGGACTTGGAAACTATAGGGATTACTGCCGATCAGGATCTACCTGTGAACAACAAGGATACGAGACTTCTTGAAGAGTTTAGAGCATCTTTCTCTATAAAGGATCATCGAGCAGTCGTTACACTTCCCAAAATGCAACATAAAGTGCTTTCGAGTAACAGACCTATCGCGGAAAAACGATTCAAGCACCTCAGGGAAAGATTTCAACGTCAAGAGACATTTAAGCAAATGTATTTCGATCTTATGCTAGACTACATTACGAAGCGGCAAGTAGAGATCGCTCCCACACCTCTCTCAGGAAAGGAGCTATTTTATCTCCCTCATCATGCAGTGAGGAAGGAGAAATACGGAACCACTAAGTGGAGAATAGTCTTTGACGCCTCATCTCACGAAAACAATGCACCTTCTCTGAATGAGGTATTAGAAGCAGGACCGAACCTATTACCAGAGATTCTGGAAATTTTACTGCGTTTCAGATTATATTCTACGGCTATCGTCGCGGACATCACACAAGCTTTCCTTCAATTAACCTTGAACGAAAAGGACAAAGACTTGACCAGATTTTTCTGGTTCAAGATTAGCCAGGATCAAACAGGAAATCTTCAAACGACGGACGAACTAACAGAATACCGTTTTAACAGACTCCCATTCGGCCTGACCTGCAGCCCATTTTTACTTTCTGCAACACTAAGAGAACTTGCCGACAAGTGTATGACAGCATTTCCCACCGTAGCGCCACTTGTAAACAAGACTGCATACATGGACGACTTTGTGATCTCAGTAGAAGGTGATAATTTGGTGATAACTATATACTATGAACTTGTAACCTTAATGAAATTGATCAGTCTCCCCTTATCAAAATGGGCTACCAACTGTGAACAACTCCACGCTATCTGGAGGGCAGAAGGGCGAGACCTCCACACCCAGACTCAAGTTTTAGGTGTAGACTGGAACACCGCAGGTGACTACTTCTGTATCGATCCTAGCGAAATCATTAGAAGGTCGTCAGAAGAGCCAGCCACCAAACGACTCCTTTTACAATGTACGGCTAAATTCTACGACCCACTCGGACTGTTTTCCCCAGTTTCTCTTGTTGGGACATTGCTATTCCAGGACACATGGTGCCGAGGAATTGGCTGGGATGAACTTATGCCCTGGGACTTAGGGGCACGATGGCGCGCTTGGATATCTAGCTTACCTTCATTGTCACATATACGTGTCCCTAGATGGATAGCTACAGCTCATGGAAGAGACTCTCAGCTGCACGTATTCTGTGACGCCTCGGCAGCTTTGTACATTCGTACTGTCTTAGATGATGACGTCGTAACCCATTTAGTCTGTAGCAAGAACAGACTTGCTCCTATTAAGAAGGTGACATTGCCTCGACTCGAACTTTTAGCGGCAGTAGTTGGGACCAGACTATTGTGTTACTTTTGCCGTGCAACAGACTTTAAAATTGCCCATGCGATATTGTGGACGGATTCTACAATAACACTAAGTTGGATTCGCTGTGATCCTAACAGATGGAAGACCTTCGTTTGTAATCATGTAACTGAGGTACAAACACACACGACTCCCACGCAATGGAAACACTGCCCAGGACCAGACAATCCTGCTGACCACCTCTCACGTGGACTCCTCGGCTACCAAATGAATTCTCTGGATATTTGGTGGCATGGGCCGCCTTGGCTTACACGCCCTCCTGAATGCTGGCCAAACAACGATACTCCAACGATGGTACGACTTCCTCCCGAAGAAAAGAGGAAGAAAACCCAGAGCCAAGTTTTGTCGATATCTACGCCAACCGGCCTTTTGAACTTACTTAAATTCAGCTCGTACTGGAAGCTCATTCGTATCACAGCATGGACTCTCCGTTTCCTACACAACATTCGTCAGAAGAATAAATCTTCAGGAGAACTTACAGCCACCGAATTATCAGCTGCCAAAATGTATTGGATTCGAGTGGGCCAGAGAGATTCCTTCCCCAACGAATTACATGCACTTCAGAATAACTTACCACTGCCAAGAGAGTCAAAAATCGCACGATACAATCCTTTCCTAGAAGATGGACTGATACGTCTAGGAGGTCGACTGCAGTGCACTAGCCTAAATAGGGAACAAAAACATCCTGTACTCCTTGACGGTTCCCACCACTTCACACAATTGGTTATTCGAGAGACACACATCCGCCTTCATCACTTTGGTGTTCGTTCTGTACTATCCGAACTGCGAACCGAATTTTGGATCCTTAGAGCTCGTCAGGCAATCAAAAGAATCCTATACTCATGCCTCGCATGCAAGATCTTGAAGAATCCACGAGGGCAACAGATCGAAGCACCGCTGCCACCTGAACGAGTTTCACCTGCCAAACCATTTGCTGTAACCGGAATAGACTTTGCTGGCCCACTATTCATCAAAGTGGGGAAGGAAACGCACAAGTCATATATCACTCTTTTCACATGTGCTACCACACGAGCTGTCCACCTCGAACTCTGTACAGACTTGTCAACGGACAAGTTTCTTATGGCACTTCAGCGATTCACCGGAAGACGTGGACTACCCCACACGATATATACAGATAACGCGAAAACATTCCACGCCACGAATATGGAACTAGCCCAACTTTGGAAGGCATTAACCACCACAAAATCTTATCAGTTCCTCGCCCACCACAGTATTACTTGGAAATTCATTGTCTCCCGTGCGGCTTGGTGGGGAGGATGGTGGGAAAGAATGGTGGGCACTATAAAGCGTTGCCTACGGAAGGTATTGGGACTCGCAAAGCTCACTGAGGAACAACTGAACACCACCTTGATCAGTATTGAAGCCGCGGTGAACTCCAGGCCCATCACACCAGGAGATGATTGTGATGCACTCACACCATCCCATTTTCTGACGGGAGAAAAACTTACGACTATTCCGACGGGACCAGAGCCTTCAGCGAGCACGAATTTAACAAAGGAATTCCGACTGAGACAGCAACTCTGTGACAGTTTTTGGAACCGTTGGGTTAAAGAATACCTATTGGAGCTCCGGAACTACCATGAAGTTAAACGCCCATCGGGACGAGTCATCCCCTTTCGCCCTGGCGACATCGTGCTGATCCAAGAGGACCTTCGTCCGCGACATATGTGGAAGAAGGCCAGGATAGAAAAGGTACTACCACGAAGAGACGGCAGGGTAAGGACGATAATACTCCGGACACCAGAAGGTCGCATCATTAGTCGTCCTGTGCAGCTGGCCGTACCTTTGGAGGTCGACCAGGGTGGGGAGGATGTCACAGAGTGATGTACTTCTCGCAAGTGAGAGACTGTTTGTTTACTCTTAGGACAATGTATCTTTGACTTGTTATATTGTATGTTCTGTGACTATGGAATAAAGTGTTGTTGGACTGCTAATCGCTGCTCCATTGTGATTCACGACGTAACAGAAATTAAGCCCTAACAAGACAGCAAGAGTGTAAGAATATATTAAATTCAAATTAATTACCCTACATCCTAAGATTTCCTAACGGTACCTAAGAGCCACTGTAGAAGAAATGACTGACGAAAGCAGGTTCGTTAATTTACTTATGATATGTCCCAGATATTCTATTTCCGTCTGGAGAAAAGAGCACTTGTCTTTGCGACACTTGAGGCCTGCCAGTAACTGTACCTGAAAAAGGTACTCGAGATTGGCTAAATATTCTTCTGTGGCACGTTCAGACACGACAGTGTTATCCAGGTAATTTGACCAAGAAGGCATCTAGGAAGTCACTTGTTCTAAAAATCGTTGAAAAATCGTCGGTGCTGAGGCACCGCCGAAGGTCAGGCGCTGAAATTCAAACAACCCGAGATGACTGTTAATAATAAAAATTTCTTTGAGTAGTCATTCAAAGGCAATTGCAGGTAAGCGTCTGCCGAGTCTGTCTCAGAAAAAGAACGACCCTGGCCTAATCTGTCCATCAGTTCCTCAGGCGGGGCAAAGGATACATGTCTGTCATTGTCTGAGAGTTCACAGTCGACGTAAAATCAACCCACAGTCGAAGACGTCCCGAAGGTTTGCGAATGATAACTAAGAACACTGACTTGCACTGAGTGGCTGGATGACACCATAAGCTTACCACCACCGTAACTGTTCAGCGACTTGTTCCCTAATGGGTATGGACACTAGCCTATCTCCACAAAACCTTGGATGTGCATTATCTTTTTTGGGCCGGCCGAAGTGGCCGAGCGGTTCTAGGCGCTACAGTTTGGAACCGCGCGGCCGCTGCGGTCGCAGGTTCGAATCCTGCCTCGGGCATGGATGTGTGTGTTGTCCTTAGGTTAGTTAGGTTAAAGTAGTTCTAAGTTCTAGGGGACTGATGACCTCAGCAGTTAAGTCGCATAGTGCTCAGAGCAATTTGAACCATTTACATTGTCTTTGAGCCACACGTGAGCTAAAATAATCGAGTAGTTAAAGGTTCACTAAATTTGTCATACAGAACTTGAAACTTGTCTATAGTAACATCTGCTAAAATTTGCAACATCGACTCGTGAATTGACAATCCAAAAATGTCAAATGTAGCCAAAACTATTCTGTGAAGATTTGGCAGAAAGCACTTGAATACAACTGTCTTCGTTACACGTTGAAAAGTAACTGGCATGCTGAAAGTTGTTACAGTATCGGTGGACCTGATCGTTCAGTGAGTTGTTCGGAAGTGTCACTGAAGTACCAGTGTGCACCTGCAGTTTGACACCTTCCTTAGCTACTGTCAAAGTAACAATCACCTTGTCTTGACTACTCCACATCTAAAGACAGAACTATCACTTCCTGTCTGTTGCTCTCAAATACTTCAATGCGTACAGGTTAAAATCACCCGACTGCGAAGTTCTGTACTTGAGCGACCTCTCACAATACTTATTACAGCCACTGGGTCGCACTGTTCCATGGCTGGCTGTGCCATGACAACATTAATGATCTGAATTGCTTTAGAGCCATGTTGCTTTGGTATTTGCTGTTCGTGCAGCTTTTTCGTGCACACCGACTGAACATGACCTTTTCTTGTCGCAAAAATAACAAATTGCGTCACGACTTGGGCACCGAGAACGATTACTGCCACTAAAGCACTTTGCGCAAGACTTTCCTATGTTTTTCTGTGTACCGGCGTTCCACCAGAGCGGCATGGCACTGTTTGCCTCTATACTCCTACTTTACGTCACACGCTGTGGCACACGGGTCGGGCGGGCAAGAGACTGTTTACATTCTACAGCACTATTAACACCGTCACCGGGCAGTTAGTTACTATTTGACATCTGCATGTCACATTTAGCTAAAACATAAGTGTCCTGAGCCTCAATTAACTGTAACGCTGTATCTACAGGACGATTAGGTTGTTTCAAAATAGCAGCACGAATTCTGTCGTCACAAATATTTCGAGTTACAGCGTCACGAAGCCTGACATCACTGTACGATTGTCAACAACGACATAGAAATTTGCAGTACATAGTGAAACCTTGTAATTTGGTGGTCCACTGTTTATGAGTTTGACCTGCTGCGCGCTGAAGGCGGAAATGCTTGAACCTTGCAGCAGTTATGAGCGCGTGTTCAACAAAGTTAACTCGCTAACCTAACTGTCAAACTCTAATTCTTCTGGTTGTTTGTCGGGAAACAATTTCACAATGAAGCTGTAAAATTCCGTGCCTGCTACTGAAAGAAAAAATTGCTTTACTCTTCGTACGCTGCAGCTGGTGTGCTTCCATGTGATTTATCAATGGAGATGAGTATTGCAATTAGTCCTCATGCTGTTTATTGAAACTGAGGAATGGTGGAATAGCTGCTGCGCCTGAGTGTGCTGTTGTTGTTGTGTTAGCTGGATCTGCTCGCTCTGTAACTGAATAACACACATTGGAGAACCGTCTTGTGACGCAGAAGCCATGCCTGTAAGATATTTAGGTTAGACGTCGCACACAGAATAACACACTCGTCTCAGTATTAGTGCCCGTTCTGAGTCAAAAGTACGCTAGACACATGAAAACAAATATCAAGGAATAAAGAACAAGCAACAACGGTAGGTGGGAGGGCAATAACAAAAATTAATCCTGTAACTTGCGCAGATCCATTCCCTCCACGGCGCCAGCTGTTGTATCGTGCTTTTGATACGACCACGGAAGGAGATTTTACTAGTCGCCACACTATTTATAGTGCGCTGAGGAAAACATTATGAGAGGAGGACGAGGGAATAGCCGGCCACTATGACCGAGCGGTTCTAGACCCTTCAGTCTGTAACCGCGCTACTGATATGGTCGCAGGTTCGAATCCTGCGTCCGCAGCTCGTTGTCACTTTCTCGCTCCCCGAGCACGGGGTCCCCGGTTCGATTCCCGGCGGGGTCAGGGTTTTTCACCGGCCTCGACATGACTGGGAGTTTATGTTGTCCTCATCATTTCATCATCATTCATGAAAGTGGCGAGACTGGACTGAGAAAAGGTTGGAAATTTGTAGAGGCGCTGATAACTCCACAGTTGAGCGCCCAACGACCGAAACATAATTATCGAATCCTACCTCGGGCATGGATGTATGTGATGACCTCAGATGTTAAGTCCCATAGTGCTTAGAGCCATTTAAACCATTTGACGAAAGAACAGTGGAACACTGATAATGATTAATGACACAACACATTTGTTGACGGATACTCAACTTTGTACAAATCAGTTCCAGCAGCAGATCCTGAAGTTCAGCTACTACTCCAGAAGCTACGGCTGGACGGTAAACAGTTCTTGTCCCACTAGAATGTTCGCTGAAGACGGGCTGGTGTGGATCCGCTACAAGCAGACGATGTGTGATGTAGTACACAAGTAGAAGGCGGTCTTCTCGGTAGTTTCGCTGACTTGGAACTGCCCGCACTGCTTTGGCACCGGCGCGTATTACTTTTCTGGAAGCTTCGCCGCTGTTACTTCTTGGTGCAGCAATCGCTGGGCTATTCGTCGTCTCTGGACTGGGTTGTCGAATAGGACTGTTAATATTTTTGAAAATAATGAGTGTCCGGTATATGGATAATTAAAATGTATAATAACGGCTCCCGAGTTTTCGAAAAAAAGTATCGAGATATTGACGGTAAAAAATAACATAGACTTTTCGGCCCATATTAATATCGGCATCGCACTGTAAATATACGGTCGGTTTTAGAGTTTCATAATTAAGTACTGATTTATTATTAGAAATTCTGTACATCGAAACAAACTAGCAGCTCACCTATCCCCCGTAGGGCAAGAGTTGAAAGGGAACCCACGCACGTACACGCTTGGCGATAACCACTTTGCTAACAATGGTAACTGCAGGCAAAGGACACAACAGAAGCTGTCCACTGGGTCCGTCGCTTCGTTTCATCACATATCGGATTTGTACGGAACACATTTGTCGATTTCGCTGTTTATTTTCTTTATATTTCTGCCAACGGCAGTGACCATCAGTTGTAGTGTCAAAATTGCGTTATGAAGCTAAACGTTGCAGTTTCTGATGTTAGCGCCAAGCGCCGATTTCGTCAGCATTTTCCTTCACACATTTCCGTTGACCACAAAGAACAGTCTTCTCATTTAGATTTTTGTTCATCATTTTCAGCAACTGTTTCTGAAGAGTGCCGATGTGAAGAAATAGCATACTAGTTGCGTTAAAAAAAACATAAAAAATGCTATTTCTTCACATCAGAAATGTTTTCATTTCATTCACAGTGTCACCCCCCACCCCCATCCCTGTGTAATCGGACTTCTATTGTACCACATATATTTGCTTCACACAGTCAAAGACAAAAATTGGACGTGTTGAAAGCTCAAAAAGTAGTAAGATCTTCACACCGTTAAAGTAAAATTGTATTTTACTACAATTTCAAAACAACAGCTTCAAATTTGTACCGAAAATTGTGAAAAAATAAGCTGTAAAATAAAAATGTTTGCACTCGACACTGCCATTTTGATATCGATACATCAACGTAGAATACATCTCCGACATATATCGATGTTTTCCGGAAAATATCGAGATATCAATATTTTATCGACAGCCCTATTGTCGACGTATTGACGCCTGTGGTGCTACATGATGGTGCGTGCTGTGCTTAGACACCACATGAACAACAGATATTTCAAATACACGCGAATACTGAAAACAGAGAACTTTTAATTTATTGTGCAGTTATTTTCTTATTCATCTCAAAATAACGAAGAGAAGTTTCTTATTAAGTCAAGGCGGCCTTAAATATGGACACGTGGAATGTGACTCGCAAGTATCAAGTTAGAGGCTATTTAATACAGGCTCATCAAAGTAATTTACAAGCCCTTGTGGGGTAACGAACAAACCCATCGACCCGTAAGGATGGAAAAAAATTACAGGTCCAATGACCGAAATCCTGGGATGATTATATGAACAACTAACAAGTCGGAAAACTGAAAATACAAAATTCTGTTAAAATATCAATCTTTTCGTTATTTTGAACCTGCCAATATGTCGCTTAAATACACGACCTTAGGATGGCAAGGTCACAGGTACCTTAATATCTGCCGAAAGCATGATTTAAGAAAGTCGGAAGATGGCGTAAATCGTTAAAGAATGGAGCCATACGACAAGAGACACAGACGTATTACTAGGAGAGAAGACATTTTTCACAGGGGTGCCCGCCTGGCACCGATGCAGAGTGACCAACGTAAGTGCCGTATAAGCTTCCTCTGTCACTGCGGCTGAAAATCCGTAGGTTGTTGGTCAGTGCAGACTGCACAGAAAGTATGGCTGCAGCAACTACATTTTTCTGGAGTAAACACTTCACTCTTTCTCCTCCAAGGCAAAAAAATCACAGAGGTCTGTTTTCCGAGCCCACAGGCTGCAGATTTTTGACAGAATTCATTCTATCACAGGTTCGAGTTGGTGCTGTTAAATCGTTACAAAGAATTATCGCGGAAGGTGCCACAATCTTTACTTAACGTATACTGGCCTCCATTACTTTGAAGTCGGTCATGTGTAGCATCTTATCGGTTAGGATCCACTCACACCTCAAGAGAATGCAAATACAAGTGTCAACCGCAAGCAGACTAATTATGTACCTACACAGCTTGCTCTGCGAGCAGACTGTACTCCACTTATTGATGCTGACTAAGAGTTGCAGTGCTTGCCGCCATTCATATTCGAATCTCGTATATCTCATGTTCCTCTCAGAGTGGTTTCCCCAGTGTTACGAGTCAGTACTCTGTAGGGACTGAACGAACATTTACTTGTTCTTTATCTTCTCTTGTAACTTTTAATTTTTGTGCAGGATTGGCTATGAGACGAATAATCCAGAAGTGTGGATCGATGTCGTATTCTGCTGTAGAAGGCTACTGTGTCTTAAACTGTCCGTATATAGTTATTCATCTGATTTGCCGCTTTTCTTTTAAGTGGCCTTCCTCCTTCCTTCATATAACTGGAACACCTGCTGTAGGTTCGATCTCTGATGCTGCCAACGTTAGCAAGCTCAAGATCTTCAGACAGGTTACTTTTTATCCGGAGACAGGGGAGCGGTGACAGATACGGCAGCAGTTTCAATTAATATTACTTTTAACTTGATTGAGACTCATCACGCTTTGTTTAGCCTTTACATTTACACATATCACAAACGGTTTTTTAGTTGGTTTAAGAGTTCGTCTTTTTACACCTGCTACATCAGAGGAAGGACAATAATAATAGGGACAATTGGAACTGATAATTCACAGTTTATTCCATTTCTGTGTCTTTTAGTTAAATTTAAAGCCTTCAGAAATGTGTGACTTACCACCTAATCGAAATTTTGGTGGATTTATTTTAGTACTCATGTGAATAACTTCACACTTTTCTTTTTTCAGGGTCAATTGCCACTTTTCGCATCATACAGATATCGCATCTAAATAATTTTGCAATTCGTTTTGGTCATCAGATGACAAGACGGCAAATGACAGCATTATCTCCAAACAATCTAAGACGGCTACTAAGATTGTCTCCTACATCGTTATAGACATCAGCAACAATATAGGGTCTATAACACTTCCTTGGGGAGCACCTGATATTACTTCTGTTTTACTCGATGACTTTCCGTCTATTACTACTATCTGTGACCTTTCTGACAGGAAATCAAGAATGCAGTCGCACAACTCAGGCGTATGCCATAGGCACGCAGTTTGGTTAGAAGACGCTGGAACGGAACGGTGTCGAAAGCCTTCTGGAAATCTAAAAATATGGAATCAATTTGACATCCCCTGTCCACAGCACTCATTACTTCATGAGTATAAAGGGCTAGTTATGTTTCACAAGAACGATATTTTCTGAATCCGTGCTGGCTATGTGTCAATAAACCGGTTTCTTTGAGGTACTTCATAATGTAGGAATACAGCATATGTTCCAGAATCCTACTGCAAAAGGACGTTAGTGATATGGGCCTGTAATTCACTGGACTAATCCTACTTCCCGTTTTGGGTATTGATGTGACCTGAGCAATTTTTCAGTCTTTAGGTACGGATCTTTCTGTGAGGGAGTGGTTGTATATAATTGCTAAATATGGAGCTATTGTATCAGCATGCTCTGAGAGTAACCTGACTGGTATACAATCTGGACCAAAAACATTGCCTTTATTAAGTTATTTAAGTTGCTTTGCGACAACGAGTATATCCACTTCTATGTTTGCCATCTTGGCAGTTGTTCTCGATTGGAATTCAGGAATATTTACTTCGTCTTCCTTGGTGGAGGAGTTTCGGAAAACCGTGTTTAATAGCTCTGCTTTAGTGGCACTGTCATCAGTGACTTCACCGTTGTTATCGTGCAGTGAACGTATTGATTGCGTCTTGCCACTGGTGTCCTTTATGTATGAACAGAATCTCTTTGGATTTTCTGCCAGTTTTCGAGACAGTGTTTCGTTATGGAAATTATTAAAAGCATATGTAACTGAAGTACGCGCTATATTTCAAACTTCTGTAAAACTTTGCCAGCCTTGGGGATTCTGCGATCTTTTAAATTTGTCATGATTTTTCGTTGCTTCTGCAACAGCGTTCTGACCCGTTTTGTGTACCATGGGGGATCAGTACCATCACTTATTTATTTATGTGGTGTATATATCTCAATTGCTGTCGATACTATCTCTCTAAAATCTTTCCACAACTTTTCTACACTTACATGATGAGACCGGAAGGAGCGAAGATTGCCTCTTAAAACGGCGATAAGAGCATTTTTATCAGCTTCTTTAAATGAATATACTTGCGTTTCTTTTGATTTGTAGGCGTTACGGCGTTCAGCCTAGCAGCAACTGCCTTGTGGTCGCTAATCTCTGTATTCGTCACAACACTCACTATTTGTCCAGAATTATTTGTTAATAAGTGGTCAAGTATGCTTTCGCAACCATTTACGTTTCGAATGGGCTCATGAACTAATTGTACAAAATAATTTTCTGAGAAAGCATTCGGTACAATTTCGGAAAAGTTTTATGCTTTCCACCGGCTTTAAACGTACAACTTTCCGGGCATATCGAGGGTAGATTGAAGTCACCACCGACTATAATTGTATGAGTGGGGTACCTGTTGGAAATGAGACTCAAGTTTTCTTTGAACTGTTCAGCAACTGTATTTTCAGAGTCGGGTCGGTAAAATAATCCAGTTAATAGTTTAGTCCGATTGTCGTGATAGCCTCTACCCATACTATTTCGCAGGGACTATCTACTTCAATTTCAGTACAAGGTAAACTACTTCTGACAGCAATAAATACTGCAGCACCAACTGTATTTAATCTATCCTTCCTGAAAACTGTTAGATCGTTTGAAAAAATTTCGGCTGAACTTATTTACAGCTTTAGCCAGCTTTGTGTACCTATAACTATTTGAGCTTCAGTGCTTTCTACTAGGGCTTGGAGCTCTGGTTCTTTCTCAACACAGCTACGACAATTTACTACTACAATACCGATCGTTTCTGCAACTAACGTATTGTGTTTTACCTGTCCGCTTTTAGATGGACGCCCTTTCTGTGGTTCCCTGAGACCCTGTAATGTAAAAAACCGCCCAGTGTCTTCTACACTGCCCCCGCTACCCGTGTAGCCACTTCCTGGGTGTATTGGAACCCGGAAACCCACCACCCGATGGCGCAAGTCAAGGAATCTGGAGCCTACGCGGTCACAGAACTGCCTGAGCCTCTGATTGAGACTCTCCACTCGGCTCTGCACCAAAGAACCACAGTCTGCTCTATCGACGATGCTCCAGATGGTGAGCCCCGCCTTGATCTCGCAAGCAAGAGTGGCAGTCTTTGCCATTTCCGCTAGCCGCCCGAAACCAGAGAGAATCTCCTCTGATCCAAAGTGACACACGTCACTGGTACCGACACGAGCCACCAATTGCAGTTGGCTGCACCCTGTACTCTTCATGGCATCCGGAAGCACCCTTTCTACATCCGGAATGACTCTTCCCGGTACGCACATGGAGTACACACTGTCTTCCTTCCCCTCCTTGGCAGCTATGCTCCTAGATAGTCCTACTATGCGCCTAACTTCGGAGCTTCCAGCTACCAGCAAACCCACCCTCTGTGAATTCCCAGACCTTGTTGGCATATAAGCGTCCTCTGGAACAGGGTGGACAACTGCATCCGGCTCACAGACATCGTCAGCCACAGATAATACCCGAAACCTATTCGTCAAACAAACTGGCAAGGCCCTACGATCTTCCCCTCGGAAAGTTTTTCACTGCCTGCCAGACTTTGGAATGATCTCTTACTCGACCATGGGTGAGGGGTCAACCACAGTTCAGGCACTACTCGGGGCGGCCACAGCAGTGGACCGATCGGGGGACACGTGGGACGTGCTCGACGTCCATCGCATCCCCGCATCTGACCCCCCCACAGTGACGCCACTTGGCAGCAGCCTCAAGCTGTGTGATGGAAGCCAACGCAGCCTGGAGCTGTGAGCGGAGGGTCGCCAGTTCAGCTCACATCTGTACAAAACAATCACAGTTCCTATCCATTACTGCAGTCGTTCCTGTTCGAAGCTCGTAAAAGTATGTAACAAGCGAACAGTGTACTCGGCTTATTAGCAGCTGGAATTCGAGGTGCTCTCTCACTGACAGTCTAAACGGCACTGAGCTACCCTAACCAAAACAAACAAAAGCCTATACGATACGAGGGTCGATAACAACGATGGTACTGTACGCTACAATCTGAGAGGCGAGAGGGAAGAATTTGAAGTAGTAGTTCAGTTTGCCAATGATACTTGCAGTTCCAGTTTTTTGGTAGCCAGCAAAACTGATGGATCGTAAATGAGTGAATACTGCAAACAAGAAACCGAATATTTGGTTCCGTTGCGTGGATGATACGTTTGTTTTATGGTGGCATGGGGGGTTGGGAGGGGGGGGGGGGGAAGAACTGGATCGTTTTCACAAACATCTGAACGGGATCAATCCAAAGTGTTGAGTGGTACTTAAGATAGGTAAATAAATTAGAAAATAAATGAAAAACTTAATTTAGTTTAGAAGAATTACACACTGGCAAACAGCGGGCAGAGCAGCAGTGACAGAAGAGCCAATGACCAAGACGTCAGCACGTTAGGAGAAGCCGTCGCCCTCTCCACATAAGCGGAAGCTGTCGATTCATCTATCAGGGCATCGCCCGACCGGCTCACTTGTTTCTCAGTTGTCACATGTGATCAAAGGCCCTCGCCTACATTCCAAGAGCCAATGTCCGACGTTAAGAAGATTCTTCGAGAAGCTTTTCAACGTGACAGAAGAGGCAATGACCGTGAAATCGTTCACCTCCAGTGAACTGAAGCGAATACATACGCGAGACGCAGTGGGTCCGAGAAGAGTAGTTTTCAGTTCAGTTTCGGTGCTGAAAGACCGTCATGCAGGAAAAGACTACATCGTACACAGAAGCACCAAGTCCGCCGCTGTAATGGAATAGCAAGCAGCAACCTCGGCGCCAGAAGACAGAAGTTAGAAGGTGTTTGAAGACTGATTTTTACATACCCGGGTGACTCGTGAGGACGGGAAGGAGACGGCCTCACCTTAGAGAAGAGAAACACTGGGACGCCACATCCAAGGTATCACCATCCGATGCACGACTTCGTTCCCAATTATTAAACGGGCCACCGCACGAGGCGCGTCTCCAGTCAACTGGGCGAGACGGCGACACGAGATACACACCGCCAGGCGTAATCAGACGCCGCCGCTGCCGCAGCAGAAGGCTTCGCAAACGGCATAGTTGCCGCTCTCCCAGCCAGAACAATCTAGTAAGAAAACCGTTGTACAAAACTTTCAAATCTCATGTAAAAATGCTGTTTCATTCTACCTCATACCCGAGCCAAGGAAGAACCCGCCCTGCTCACATGTTGTTAAGAGAGAAAAAGTAATTTACTTAGTGTTTTTCACCGTGACATAATGCTTTAGAATCAAATGCCCTTTACAGTAATGCTCATCCTGACAAGTGACTAACATCAAAAGAGAACACCCAGTTACAGAAGGAGGAGGATGCAGGCGGAAGGTTAAATTTTCTTGGTTTACTAGTTTTCAAGAAAGAAGATGGTACCTTGGGCCACACAGTTTACCGAAAACCCACGTACAGAGACTGTCGTCTAGAGCGGGATTCGAACTACCAGCCACAACAAAAGCGGGGCGTCATAAAAACGTTGGCGGATAGACCAAGGAAAATCTGTGAACTAGAGCTGCTTGACGCACTATTAAAACATCCCACCACTGCATTGCTCAAGAATGATTATTCGTTCGCTGTGGTGAAAAGAGTGTTAAGACGACCGCTTAGAAATCATAGTGATGCTTATACGCCGGTGAAATCGAAAGCTTTCCTGTCATTCGGTAAGGGCGCGACCGACTGCACAGGAAAAATCTTGAGAAAGCGGAACATCTTGGTAATTTACACATCCACACGGATGATACAAGATCTTCTAAAACCGGCCAAGGATGCTTGAAAAAGCTGGTATTTATAGGATTTCGTATACTAGTGGGGGGAGGGAGGGGGACGTGGTACTACAAAAACAACGACTCGAAGAGCACAAGGGCAACTGCAGGAGAGGGGAGATTGACAGATCAGCTGTTGCGGAATATGCCTTACAGCCTTACGGCCGGAAGGGCATCTCATTCATTTTGACCGGACTCAAGAATGGCAGCCACAAACGGATGCCACGAAAGGCTCTACAGAGAGGCCATAGAGATTGTGAAACACCACGGGAATTTTAAATGGATTGAGGAGGGCGTGATGGCACCAGCGGCAGTCGACAACGGCCAACTGCGCTCGCGTATTCAAAACACGTGACGTCACGCCACTGCGCGGAAGCTCACTGAAGCGGAATTTCGCTTTCGTCAGTAGCGAGCCAAGCTGTGAATCGGACGTTCAACAAAGCTACGACCCCCCTTGAAAATGTCCTCCGCGGATGGGGATGAAACGTAGGGTTTTACAGCGAAATTTCTTAGACCACGGCAAAATAGCCCGTAGTATTTTATTAACTGTGAAAGGCACAGGAAGCCTTCAATGAGTACCGTAGAAGAATATTATCGAAATATCTCTCACAAAACATGATAAAATTTCGATCGTGTAGAAAGGCTGGTAGTGGCACGGAAGTTAATGTGTAGGCACAGATGGACGATGTAGGGACCGATATTAAGTTTAGCAGAGTAAGAGCAGAAATTCTCATCTCCGTTTCCAAACAGCCGTTTACAAAGCAAAGGTGAGCAGTTTCATTCTCGTACAACTACAAAGATGGGTCAGTGGCGTTGAGAAACAGCTGAGATAGTTGAAGCCAAACAAAGATCCGGTGCCTGATGGAATCACTATCATATTCTGTACCGAATATCCAGCTAACACCTCCTTCACCCATAGTATGCTGACAAGAAACTATTCTAAATGATAGGATGCAGCATAGATCAGTCTCTTCCACATGAAGGGCAGCATAAGTGTACCAGAAAACCACTGTCCAGTATCCTTCACAGCCACTCATTGTTATATAGTCTCAGTAAACGTTCTCAGCAGAAATTATTAACTGTGAAAGGCACAGGAAGCCTTCAATGAGTACCGTAGAAGAATATTATCGAAATATCTCTCACAAAACATGATAAAATTTCGATCGTGTAGAAAGGCTGGTAGTGGCACGGAAGTTGGTGTGTAGGCACAGATGGACGATGTAGGGACCGATATTAAGTTTAGCAGAGTAAGAGCAGAAATTCTCATCTCCGTTTCCAAACAGCCGTTTACAAAGCAAAGGTGAGCAGTTTCATTCTCGTACAACTACAAAGATGGGTCAGTGGCGTTGAGAAACAGCTGAGATAGTTGAAGCCAAGCAAAGATCCGGTGCCTGATGGAATCACTATCATATTCTGTACCGAATATCCAGCTAACACCTCCTTCACCCATAGTATGCTGACAAGAAACTATTCTAAATAATAGGATGCAGCATAGATCAGTCTCTTCCACATGAAGGGCAGCATAAGTGTACCAGAAAACCACTGTCCAGTATCCTTCACAGCCACTCATTGTTATATAGTCTCAGTAAACGTTCTCAGCAGAAATTTAATAGGGCATTTTGAACACGATGAAGTCCTTCATGAAAACCTGCTTTGAATCGGTAAGCAGTGATCAAAAAATGGTTCAAATGGCTCTGAGCACTATGGGACTTAACATCTATGGTCATCAGTCCCGTAGAATTTAGAACTACTTAAACCTAACTAACCTAAGGACATCACACAACACCCAGCCATCACGAGGCAGAGAAAATCCTTGACCCCGCCGGGAATCGAATCCGGGAACCCGGGCGTGGGAAGCGAGAACGCTACCGCACGACCACGAGCTGCGGGCTAAGCAGTGATCACGTGCAACTGAAATCGCCTTCATACGACGCTCAGAAAGTCATGGAACCTCGCCTTCAGCTAGATGAAGTGTTTCTTGCCTACCGACAGGCATGTGGCTCGGTACAACATACACGTATCGCCCTCGTAGGGATCGCGAAGACACAGACAGAGAGGTATTTAATCAATCATTCTTGCACCCCGTATGTAAATGGGGCGGGAAAAAGCCCCAATACTTGGTACAATTGAAAGTATCCTCTTCCATGCACTTCACAGCGGTTTGCAATTATAGATATTGGTGTCTAAATTAGTGCGGCTTTTTTAACTTTATTAGGGGAAAGGATTTAGGTTATATTCAAATTCGTAAAGGTCCAAGTGTAGAACATCTGAGGCTCTTGTTAATACCCGCACTTCTGTATTTATACGTAGAACTGTCAGGTAGATGTCGATGGAGATGTATAGCTGGCGTGCGTTGTTCATAAATTTCACTCCATTATCAATCTATTTCTTTTTATCGGGATTTGTTAGCTACATCGCTTTTTCGTTCAGTAATCTCGTAGTAAGGATGTACTTCTTGATGGTATACCTATCGGAAAAGAAAATAAAGAGAATACACGTTTGAAACAAGGACACAAATAGTTGGATCCAGTCGTTGTTTGCCAAATACAAAATGATTTACTCCTTAAGGATGCGAAACGAGTCGAGTTACGCGATTGTAACGAGACATTATGAACCCCTGTCAGTCCCTCCCTTTAGATCGCGTGCGAGTGTTCTCTCACAGACTGCCTCTTGATCGTCATCGCTCTCTTCCTCTCAGTTAACACAGATTCCGATTGTCAACGATTGTAGCAGATACGTGTCTTCATGACGTCAGTGTGAACAATGAGTTCGGGCAAAAAACCAAACGCGCCGTTGCGTAGCATCAGTCTCATTGACAAACCTTCCGAAGAAAGAGTCGATTTCGAAGTGCGCTTTCTAGGAAGTCTGTATCGCATCCTTCGGGCTGTGAGAAGAAGTGAGGAGGTAGGTGATCAACGAATTTTAAGTTAGTTTGCAGTTGCAGACAGCGTAACAGAGACTGGAAGACAAATATTTTGTCTTGTGTCTACTTCCGCGAAGTAATACACTCCTGGAAACTGAAAAAAGAACACATTGACACCGGTGTGTCACACCCACCATACTTGCTCCGGACACTGCGAGTGGGCTGTACAAGCAATGATCACACGCACGGCACAGCGGACACACCAGGAACCGCGGTGTTGGCCGTCGAATGGCGCTAGCTGCGCAGCATTTGTGCACCGCCGCCGTCAGTGTCAGCCAGTTTGCCGTGGCATACGGAGCTCCATCGCAGTCTTTAACACTGGTAGCATGCCGCGACAGCGTGGACGTGAACCGTATGTGCAGTTGACGGACTTTGAGCGAGGGCGTATAGTGGGCATGCGGGTGGCCAGGTGGACGTACCGCCGAATTGCTCAACACGTGGGGCGTGAGGTCTCCACAGTACATCGATGTTGTCGCCAGTGGTCGGCGGAAGGTGCACGTGCCCGTCGACCTGGGACTGGACCGCAGCGACGCACGGATGCACGCCAAGACCGTAGGATCCTACGCAGTGCCGTAGGGGACCGCACCGCCACTTCCCAGCAAATTAGGGACACTGTTGCTCCTGGGGTATCGGCGAGGACCATTCGCAACCGTCTCCATGAAGCTGGGCTACGGTCCGGCACACCGTTAGGCCGTCTTCCGCTCACGCCCCAACATCGTGCAGCCCGCCTCCAGTGGTGTCGCGACAGGCGTGAATGGAGGGACGAATGGAGACGTGTCGTCTTCAGCGATGAGAGTCGCTTCTGCCTTGGTGCCAATGATGGTCGTATGCGTGTTTGGCGCCGTGCAGGTGAGCGCCACAATCAGGACTGCATACGACCGACGCACACAGGGCCAACACCCGGCATCATGGTGTGGGGAGCGATCTCCTACACTGGCCGTACACTACTGGTGATCGTCGAGGGGACACTGAATAGTGCACGGTACATCCAAACCGTCATCGAACCCATCGTTCTACCATTCCTAGACCGGCAAGGGAACTTGATGTTCCAACAGGACAATGCACGTCCGCATGTATCCCGTGCCACCCAACGTGCTCTAGAAGGTGTAAGTCAACTACCCTGGCCAGCAAGATCTCCGGATCTGTCCCCCATAGAGCATGTTTGGGACTGGATGAAGCGTCGTCTCACGCGGTCTGCACGTCCAGCACGAACGCTGGTCCAGCTGAGGCGCCAGGTGGAAATGGCATGGCAAGCCGTTGCACAGGACTACATCCAGCATCTCTACGATCGTCTCCATGGGAGAATAGCAGCCTGCATAGCCTGCATTGCTGCGAAAGGTGGATATACACTGTACTAGTGCCGACATTGTGCATGCTCTGTTGCCTGTGTCTATGTGCCTGTGGTTCTGTCAGTGTGATCATGTGATGTATCTGACCCCAGGAATGTGTCAATAAAGTTTCCCCTTCCTGGGACATTGAATTCACGGTGTTCTTATTTCAATTTCCAGGAGTGTATAATGGTGCAATTCGAGAGGAGCAGAAATTCATTTTTCCGAAGAGCTTGCTACGTAACTGTAGTTTCAATTTGTCTTCTTCTGGATCATGGTAGAATTCGTCTCATTCGAAGTTAGCCCCCAGTGACAAAACCATGCGTCTTCTTTTCGTGACCTCATGATGGCCGGGAAAAAATCGTAGGTACTGATTGTATTTTTGGAAGATCTAGCGAGAAATATGTCGTTCTTCTATTAAATTTTCCTCCAAAAAATACTTTCTATAGCAAATAGAAACCAATTGTCTCGCCATTTCATAATTTAGTCTGCGATTTCCAAAAATATGCTTCACAGACAAATCTGATTTTGAACTTGACATACAAGACAATCCGATAACCATAACTTACTAGAAATATCAGAAACTCGTGATGTGAAGTCAAATACTATTACTTTTCAGCACTCAGCGTGTGAAGGAAGACATTACGTAGCAATTACTACTACTAACTAATTGGTTTCAGAAAATTCTGTAACGTTTTACGCAATTACGTAAAACTTATTTATCGGTTTAAAAATATGTGCGTACCAAAAAAGAAAATTCAGGTCATTAACTTTCTTCCATGTCGTTTAGCAGTCGTAGTCTTTCTGCAATAAGCAATAAACAAATATTTCATTTTCAGATAGTGTGTCCGTACTTCCAGTTTCACGGCAGCTGAGAATCTATGAAACTGTCAGATCGTAACGTAGCTCGGTGAATAATGCAAATCTGTCAAACAAATATGTCAATTTTTTAATAAATTTCTTCTGTGGTCGATCAGTAAATGGAGTTTCAGATTAAATGTACATCTATGATTCGTGTTTCTGCTAATAATACGGACTATACTGGCACGACAACATAAATCCAACTGCCAGAAACCGAAAGCGCATATGAGATTTGGTACAACCAGAACAAAAGAGAGCCGATATTGATGCACTAAAAAGGTTCGTTACCATATGGGAGGCAAAATACGACAAATCATGTTATGACGTGTAGGCAGGTCGGTAATTTCGATGGGGTGTTCGCACCTGTACAAGTCTTGCTTGCCTATAAACTGGATCTGTAGTTGAGAAATAATGTTATGTATATTTCCGTTCGCAGATTTATGGAAGGATATTTGAGAATGTGGAATCGAGTGAATTATTTTTTCCTTAAGTAGTTCGGTAACTAGTATTTAAGGGGATAGAGAATAAAGCATTGTGTTCATGTGATGCAGGCTGGTATAGTCATCGCTGAGGAAAAGGTACGACCGTTCAGAAGCAGCAAAAGTTGTAAAGCAGAGTTTCTCATCGCAACAACCGATGTTTAGTTTGCGTATTGTGTGTGCACTGAGGCAAGTAATGGACTACATCGATGTATGAACGGGAACCAGATGCTCAACGAAACGGAACCTGTACTAAACGATGTTTGTAATATCCACACAAAGAAAAGTAACCATCAGCTAGACACATTAGACTGCTAAATGCTAAAATTGAATAAGAGACTCTTAAAGAGGTGGACGAATTTTGCTATCTACTAAGTGAAATCGATAAAATAAACAGATGTGAGAAATACAAAATGCCAAGGATTGCACGAAACCAAAGTGCTTCCTTTACAAAAAGCAGATGATAACACTGCAAAATATATACAATGAGATCAGAATCAGTTTTATGAAAAGCTGTGTCTAAAGTATAATCTAAAGTATAATTCTGCAATACTGTGGAAGAGAAAACAAAATGGAAGATAGAAGTGAAACATTCAGAGCTTTTGACAAAAGATCGCACCTGTGGTCTGATATGGGGACAAGATTTTGGCGGGGGGGGGGGGGGGCGGGGGGGGAGGGGCACAGTTGGTGACACTCACATTAGTTTCATTGACTATGCATAAGAAACTTCAGATCTACAACAAAAATATGTACTCTGTGCTAATTTGGAACGCAATGATGCCATCAATAAACAAAAAAATCTAGCTCTTATTTTACTGATGGTTGTACATAAACTCTTGATCTGATGATTCTAACTACAATATTCATTTTGCTTCAGATTTTCTTATGCGTTGAACAATAAATACTACACCGATTTATAAAAGCATTTCCAGGTGCATATATGTCAAGCGTTATGTCCATGTGGTGCTTTTTATTCTTGATATTCTTTGATTTGTCACCCCCATACTTAGTAATTTAACGTTCTAATATGTGGAGGTCAGCAATGGAATGATTTTGTTTGACGTGCTGGATGAGTAGATAAGATTAGGGAAACAGTTACAAAGACTGGTCAATTTCCGAAGTAGTACATTGGGTTACTATTACGTTCAACGTTCACGCGTAAATTTCAGACATTAAATAACTAAAACAAATGTTCTGCTGACTCCGTTGCTGAGTGACAGACATTACTGAGCAACAAAAACGATTACCTTTATCTCTGTTTCACTATCGATACGTGAAATTATTCCTCAATTGGCATCACCTGCTCTACATTCTACGTTTTTGATTAACTTCTCTATTTGCTGAGCAGCTGCATTGCAACTGCTCATAGTCCAGAAAATTAGGTTGGAATTAGGAGTACAGCTCACTGAACATGCGGAAAAAAATTTGTTCTCATAATGTCAGAAGATTCCATAAATACAGTAGTTTTCAGACAGATAACGAAATAACGTGGCTCATGACTTTCAGTAAACCGTAAAGGTGATCATCGCCATTACTATACTTATCAATTCTCCAACATTCTTCAAAACTTTTGGAGATTAATTTGATTTGACTTGGGAGCAAGCTTTTACGAAAACTAATTCAATGTACAGTGTCCACTGTGTATCATTAAAATTTTACAGCGTCATTAACCTATTCAGTAACTCCATTATTCTCAATGATTGTTTGCTTGCTACGTATATTTGTTGTTTTTTAATGATCAGTTTTATGTTCAGTTTATTTGGTGTTTCAATCTAAAATACAGCATCTATTAATGTTAACTCTTTATGATAGTAATAATCGGTGGCGTATATTACATATTGTGCAAACTACCGCATGAGACTGAAGTGTTTCTTTAGTCCAATCCTCCTTGTCAACAAGCCAGATTTCTTAAGACCATTTTCGTCTCGGAGAACACTGTAGCTACTAAAGCCTACTTGTTTTACGTTTCCAGATGTTTTCGCGAGTGAAGTCGCTGCTCAGCTCGCCAGCTACCGGCCAGGGGAACCCCAGGCTGGCCGATGAGCCGCCAACACCTGCGCCTCTTCGCCGCCTTCGGCCACCTCGACCAAAGCCGGATGAGAAGAAGGTGGAGTCCACCACCACCGACAGCGAAGAGGCCGCCGCTGATAAATCACAGCTTCAGCCAATTCATGTAAGCGGCAGGAACCCCCTTTGTACAACATCAGACAATAATTACTGTAATTGTCTTCCAAGAACAAAGGCAGAAATGAATTTTAATAATGTTATGGAGACACCTTTATTGACATGACTTTTTCTCTCACAGTTTGGTCCGAGACCAAGAATTGTTATTTTGACTTGTCTGACGTTGAAGATGAAGAGGCGGAAGTCTCTGGCTCTTACTATCCTCCTGGAGTTCCAGTTCCTCCCAGTCGGCTGCAAATCTTTGCCAACAGACCGCGCAAACGGACGATTATTCGAGACGCACCGTCGCAGGAAGTGCAGACTGCGATGGCACATCTAAGAGCTGAGATACAAGCAACGGTATGTTACCCATGTATCACATAAATACACAGCATTACATTAGAAACAGAAACTTAGACTGCTTATTAATTCTTCTTACATAAAACAGTTGTAATAAACATAAATGTAGGATTCAATTAAATCTACTCCTACACCCAAACTCTGTAAGACACTATGATGTGATGATGAGGGGCAACAAGGTCATCTTGAAGCCAAACGCATTACATCGTTAAAGAATAGGTGGAAACGAAGAAAGATCATCATGAGTTTGATATAAAAAGGAATATGCGTTTATATGAATAAGAGGAGTACAATACGTTGTAACACTTGTTTCAATTTATTTGGATGGAATGGTTATGGAGAACTGATATTGTCAATGTAAAGATTCAGTTAAATCAGTTCACGCCTTATATCTCTATTTTTTCCATTACCTGCAAAATTCATAGGCACTCCCTTGTTACAAAATGTTTGTAGGCTGTAATACCTTAAGGCCTAGATATAGTGTTTCTCATGCAAGCAGCTTAGTAAAAATAATTCTTTTTGTCATTCGCAGGAGAACCCGCCACCTACCACATGGATCGGGGTTCTAGTGAAGAGTATAGTCCACCTGTACCGAAACAAGAGAGATTACCGGCGGAACCATGGATTGGCAGAGAGACCAGGATTCGTCATTCGAATGAAGGGAAGACTCGCACCTGTTCCTGGGGCAGTGAGAAGATTTCTGCATCTGAAGAAGAACCCGGACAAGAGGCAGTTGCCCGCAGGCATTGATTCAACTCTGCGTGATCACTTTCTTCATTGTGGACACGCTGACCCTAATTGCCCCCTGATTATTTCATTAACACCGAAGCTACTTGAGACCGCACTGTGACGGGACTGTAGGCAGCCAGTCTGGTTTGGCTTGAAATAAAACACCTCAAAGCCTTTTTAATTGTATTTTTTATTGCATAGTTAATTTTTAAACCCTTTCTACACACAGTGTACTTGTCTGAAAGTAAAAAATGATCGATAGTGGGAAGACTGCGTACCTCTGAAGTAACCTGCTTGGATGGAAATACTTCAGAGTTAAACTGACAACAGCATAAGCTGAATTGGAGCAGTTGGAGTTGCAGTTTACGTCACTCAGGCTATGAAAGGGGCAGATCAGTTCACGGTGGCCAAAACGGAGAAATCAGGCAAAAGCGTTCAGAGACGCTACAAGTCAGCCAGATATAATATAAAGGTTTCCAACCGCTTTAGAGCTTTACTGACTGTGGACAAGCGCCTCCAGACAACCCAAAGAGTTCATATACAGTCGGACAAGTGAGAAAAGTACAAGTCACGCTAGATAATCATAGAGTCGGAGAAAGGGTCAGAGGCTACTTTCGACAGGCAGTTTTCGTGATACAATATGTTTTTAAATTCAGAACTCTCTGGGTGGTCCAGACTTTAGACCAACTGCTTTTACATCACGCGTAGGGCTCAGGAATGTAACTTGTGATATAAGGAATGCGACGAAGGATATTTATTCATAAGGAAGAATATGTACTGATTATTTTGAGTGCAGGAAACTTTTAGAGCGTAACATTATCTGTGCAGTTGAGGATGATATCAGGAACACTACTGAGAATGCTTCTTTCACTAAAGTGAAGACTGTATCATTCTTTGAATATCACAACACGCCTCAGAGCCTCGGGTTTCGTTGAACCATCTGCACCAGTCATGTATGTGCGTGACTGATGCACAGCACCCACACAGTCGCACGTCATACGTCATGGCTTACATATGAGTGTTACCGTTTAGAGATTTCTTGAACTGCTAATGTCCAGATGCAGCGTGCGTGACAGAACTATGACAGCTACTCCCTGTTATTTCCAATAATTTCAGTAAATGGATAATATTTCCGAAGAAGAGGAGCATCAACTGACTAATGTCACAGCAGGAGTTAAGTGAAAAGTTAAAACAGGTTGCTTGGATAGCACAAATAATTAATAATATGGGTATTTTTGCCTAGACACAACTATACTATTAAAGATGAACTACTCGTATCACGAAAGGAAACCTGAAAAATCAAAAGATATTTCGTCAGGTCTGGTTTGCGGGGAAACTGAACACCTTTCGACAGTCAAAGAAATTAAAGAGATCTATCTAGGTAGATACTGGTTAATATCAGATTGCTGTAGACATCCCAAAAGAAAACGTAAGTGGAATAATGTGCCAAGAAAGACGTATACGAGTACGGAATTAAACAACTATTATTCGAGTTCATCGAAACCACACAAAAGAAACGACTGAAGGCATCCACTACAATAAGCCATCGTATACTCCGGAAAGATCCAGCAAAATCAATGTATATGCATTTCCAAGGAATACTGGCCAGAAAAGCGTTGAGGTGGAGCCGCCCATGAAAGCGCCCGGGCGCGTCATGTCTTCAATCTTGGCGTCCATTCCTGGCTAAGAACAATGACGTCAAGCTAACTGCTTTGTCGTCACAATACCCTAGTGCGCTGATACAACAACCCTAAACCATCCTACTGAAGGGTGCATGGGATGACGACCAGGGCCTGGTGTTACTCGCTGTGTAGTAACAAAACACCACGCTTTACTGACAAGTTAGTTTAAGTAGTGTGTAACCCTAAGTTCCGATGACCTCACCAGTTTGGTCCCTTAGGAAATCAAACTCATTTGAACATTTTTTGAAAATTGTGAACTGCGGAAGTGTCCAGAGCATCTGTCTGCAAACACGACACTTCGGAGTAGTCCTTGTCTAACGGTAATCTTGTAAATACATCGGCGTTGGAATGTTGATCCGTAGGGCGGTACAATATTTCATGGTTGTCGTTCGACAGCAATAAACCCCATCGTTGCAACTTCTGAGCCGTGTATGGCGAAACATGCTTGGTTGGGTGAAAGAGAGAAGTGAGTGGCTTATCTACATCTCCATCTACGTAATTACTCCGCTATTCAAAATAAAGTGCCTGGTAGAGGGTTCAATGAACCACCTCCAAGCTGTCTCTCTGCCGTTCCACTCTCGAACGGTGCGCGTGAAAAACGAGCACTTAATTTTTTCTGTGCCAGCCCTGATTTCTCTTATTTTATCGTGATGATCTTTTCTCCCTGTGTAGGTGGGTGCCAAAAATGTTTTCGCAATCGGAGGAGAAAACTGGTGATTGAAATTTCATGAAAAGATCCCGTCGCAACAAAAAATGATTGTCACTCCAATTCACGTACCATGCCTGTGGCAACCTCCCCTATTACGCGATAATACAAAACGAGCCGCCCTTCTTTGAACACATCGCACAACAATACTCCAGAATAGGGCGGATACGCGTGGTGTAAGCAGTCTCTTTAGTAGACCTGTTGCACCTTGTAAGTGTTCTGCCAATGAACCGCAGTGTTTCCTTTGCTCTATCCACAATGTTATCTATGTGATGGTGCCAATTTAGGTTATTTGTAACTGTAATCCCTAAGTATTTAGTTGAATTTACAGCCTTCAGATTTGTGTGACTCATCGCGTAATCGAAATTTAGCTGATTTCTTTTAGTACTCATGTGAATAACTTCACACCTTTCCTTATTCAGGGTCAATGGCCACTTTTCGCAGCATACAGATATCTTATCTAAATCATTTTGCAATTCGTTTTGATCATCTGCTGACTTTACAAGACGGTAAATGACAGCATCATCTGCAAACAATCTAAGACGGCTATTAAGATTGTCTCTTACATCGTTAATAGAGATCAGGAACAATAGAGGGTCTATAACACTTCCTTGGGAATGCCGAATATTACTTCTGTTTTACTCGATGACTTTCCGGCTTTTACTACGAACTGGGAATCACGAATGGAAATCACGAATCCAGTCGCACACCTGACGCGATATTCCATATCCTCGCAGTTTGGTTAGAAAACGCTGGAACGGAACGGTGTCGAAAGCCTTCTGGAAATCTAAAAATATGGAATCAATTTGACATCCCCTGTCGATAGCACTCATTACTTCATGAGTACAAAGAGCTAGTTGTGTTTCGCAAGAACAACATTTTCTGAATGCGTGCTGACTATGTGTCAATAAATCGTTTTCTTCATAATGTTCGAATACAGTATATGTTCCAAAACCCTACTGCAAATCGACGTTAGTGATATGGGCCTGTAATTCAACGGATTACTCCTACTTCCCGTTTTGGGTATTGGTGCGACATGAGCAATTTTCCAGTCTTTAGGTACGGATCTTTCTGTGAGGGAGCGGTTATATATAATTGCTAAATATGAAGCTATTGTTTCAGCATACTCTGAGAGGAACCTGTCTGGTATACAATATGGACCAGACGCTTTGCCATTATTAAGTGATTTAAGATGCTTTGCGACACGGAGGATATCTACTTCTATGTTTTCCATCTTGAAAGTTATTCTCGATTGGAATTCAGGAAGGTTTACTTCGTCTTCTGTTATGAAGGAGCTTCGGAAAACCGTGTTTCATAACTCTGCCTTAGTGGCACTGTCATCAGTGACTTCACCGTTGTTATCGCGCAGTGAAGGTATTGATTGCGTCTCGCCACGGGTGTGCTTTATGTATGAACAGAATCTCTTCGGGCTTTCTGCCAGATTACGAGACAGTGTTTCGTTATAGAAATTATTAAACGCATCTTGCATTGAAGTACGCGCTGTATTTCGAACTTTTGTAAAACTTTGCAGGCTTGGGGATGATGGTTCTTTTCAATTTGGCGTACTTTCTTCTTTGCTTCTGCAACACGGTTTTGACGCGTTTGGTGTACCATGGTTAATCAGCACCATCACTTATTAATTTGTGTGGTGTATATCTCTCAGTTGCTGTCGATACTATATCTCTGAAATCATTCCACACCTTTTCTACGCTTACGTGATCAGATCGGAAGGAGTGAAGACTGTCTCTCAAAACGGCGTTCGCAGCATTTTTATCAGCTTTTTTTAAATAGATGGTTGTAGGTGTTACGGTATTCAGCCTACCAGGAACTTCCATGTAATGGCTAATCCCTGTATTCGTCACAATACTCACTATCTGTCCAGGAATATTTCTTGCTAAGTGGTCAAGTGTACTTTTGCAACCATTTACGCTTGAAATGGGCTCGTGAACTAGTTGTTCAAAATAATTTTTTGAGAAAGCATTCAATACAATTTCGGATGAAATTTTATGAATGCCGCAAGCATTAAACGTATAATTTTTCCAGCATATCGAGGGTAGATTGAAGTCATCGCAGACTGTAACTGTATTAGATTCAATTTTTCTTCGAACTGTTCATCAACTATATCTTCTGAGTCGGTGGATCGGTAAAACGATCCAATTAATAGTTTAGTCCGATTGTCAAGTATAACCTCTACCCATACTATTTCGCAGGAACTATTTACTTCAGTTTCACTACAAGGTAAACTACTTCTGACAGCAATAAATACTACACAACCAACTGTATTTTATCTATCCTTTCTGAAAATTGTAGATTGCGTGAAAAAATTATGGCTGAACTTCCTTCCGGCTTTGGCCTGCTTTCTGTACCTATAACTATTTGAGCTTCAGTGCTTTCTATTAGAGATTGTAGCTCTGGTTGTTTCTCAACACAACTATGACAATTTACAACTGCAATACTGAGCGTTTCTACAACTAACTTAATGTGTTTTACCTGTCCCCTTTTAGATGGTCGCCCTATCTGTGGTTCCCTGAGACCCTCTAACCTAAAAAACCGTCCAGTCCCTTTCCACACAGACCCCACTATCCTTGTAGCCGCTTCCTGTGTGCTTTGGAACCCAGAAACCCAACACCCGAATGCGCAGGTCAAGGAATCTGCAGCGTACACGGTCACAGAACCACCTGAGCCTTTGATTCAGACCCTCCACTCGGCTCTGAACCAAAGGACGACAGTCGGTTCTATCGACGATGCTGCAGATGGTGAGCTCTGCGTTGATCTCACAAGCAAGACTGGCAGTCTGTGCCATGTGCCATTTCCGCTAGCCGCCGCCCAAAACCAGAGGAAATGTCCTCTGATACAAAGCGACACAAGTCATTGGTTCTGACTTGAGCCACCACCTGCAGTTGGCTGCACCCTGTACTCTTCATGGCACCTAGAAACACCCTTTCCACATCCGGAATGACCCCTCCCCCCCCCCCCGGTATGCACACGGAGTGCACACTTGCTTCCATGCCTTCCTCGTCAGCTATGTTCCCAAGGGGCCCCATTACGCGCCTAACGTTGGAGCTCCCAACTACCAGCAAAAACACCCTAGTGAAACGTCCAGACCTTGTGGGCCTAGAAGCTTCCTCTGGAACTGGGTGGACGGCTGCATGCGGCTCACAGACATAGGCAGCCACAGGTAACGCCCGAAACCTATTCGTCAAACGAACCGGCGAGGCCCTACGATCGTCCGCTTGTAAAGTTTTTCAATGCCTGCCAGACTTTGGAATGATCTCCCACTCGATTGCGGGTGAGGGGTCAACCTCAGTGCAGGCAGCGCTCGGAGAGGCCACAGCAGTGGAACGATCGGGGGACACGTGGGACGTGCTCGACGTCCATCGCATCCCCGCATCTGACCCCCCCACAGTGACGCCACTTGGCAGCAGCCTCAAGCTGTGTGATGGAAGCCAACGCAGCCTGGAGCTGTGAGCGGAGGGTCGCCAGTTCAGCTCACATCTGTACAAAACAATCACAGTTCCTATCCATTACTGCAGTCGTTCCTGTTCGAAGCTCGTAAAAATATGTAACAAACGAACAGTGTACTTGGCTTATTAGCAGCTTGAATTCGAAGTACTCTCTCACTGACGGTCTAAACGGCACTGAGCGACACTAACCAAAACAAACAAAAGCCTATACGATACAAGGGTCGATAACAACGGCGGTTCTGTGCGCTATGCTGTTATTAGAATAAGAGCTTGTGCCTAGTAAGCACTCGAACTCGCAAGGAAATAGAAAAAGAATCTAGTAATTACAAAGGTGTGTATAAATAAGTCGCTCTTGTTGGAAGCTCATAAAAAAACATAACAAACAAATGGCGTACTCGCCTCATTAGCAGCCGGAACATGACGTGCTCTGTCTCTGATGGTCTATCTGACACTCATAATCTGTGGTCAAGTAGAAATTCCTTCCATAGAGGGAAGATGAAACTTGGTTACACCATAAATGATCGCCAATGCTTCTCTTTAAATCTGACCGCAATTTTCCTGTGTCTTAGGAGTCTGGAGGAAAATGCTATTGGACAATCCGTTGCTCTG
Source organism: Schistocerca americana (assembly GCF_021461395.2). Classification (NCBI taxonomy): domain Eukaryota; kingdom Metazoa; phylum Arthropoda; class Insecta; order Orthoptera; family Acrididae; genus Schistocerca; species Schistocerca americana. Next base: position 1,263,398,260 of record NC_060119.1, read on the forward strand.
ACACGGTCCAACAGAACGCCATCTGGGCTAACAGAAGAAACATCAACCGCTAACACCACCGGTTTAGGCCGATCAAAATGTATGAGACGTGTGTCACTAAGCAGCGCCTGTTTCAATTGATCAAAAGCCAACTGACATTCCTTGCTCCATGAAAACGGAAGAGACTTATGCCATAACTTGTGAAACAGAGCTGCAATTTGAGAGGCGAGAGGAGTGAATCAGAAGTAGCAGTTCAGTTTGCACATGTAGCTTGCAGTTCCATTAGATTTTTGGTAGCCGACAAAACTCTGATGGCTCGCAAATGAGTCTGGGTGGGGTGAATACTGCGAACAAGAAACCGAATGTTTGATTCCGTTGCGTGGATGATATGTTTGTTTTATAGCGGCATGGGGGCGGGGGGGGGGGGGGGGGGGAGCGGGAGGAACTGGATCGTTTTCACAAACATCTGAACGGGATCAATCCAAAGATTCAGTTTACGAAGGAGGAGGAGGCAGGCGGGAGATTAAATTTTCTTCATTTACTAATTTTCAAGAAAGAAGATGGGAGCTTGGGCCACACAGTTTACCGAAAGCCCATGCACACGGACTGTTACCTAGACCGGGATTCGAACTACCACCTACAACAAAAGCGAGGCGTCATAAAAACGTTGGCGGATAGAGCTGCTTGACGCACTATTAAAACATCGCACCACTGCACTGTTCAAGAATGATTATTCGTTCGCTGAGCTGAAAAGAGCGTTAAGACCACCGCTTAGAAATCATAGGGATGTTCAAACGCCGGTGAAATCCAAGGTTTTCCTGTAATTCATTAAGGACGCGACCGACCGCATAGGAAAAATCTTGAGAAAGCGGAACATCGTGGTAATTTACACATCCACACGGAAGATACAAGATCTTCTAAAACCGGCCACTGATGCAGGAAAGAGCTGGATTTTATAGGATTCCGTATAGTTGTGGGAAAGTATACGGGCGTACTACAAAAAAACTGTCAAAGAACGACTCGAAGAGCACAAGGGAAATTGCAGAAGAAGAGATATTGACAGATCAGCTGTTGGAGAACATGCTTTACAGCCAGAAGACCATTACATTCATTTTGACTGGACTCAAGTAATGGCAGCCACAAACAGATGCCACGAAAGGCTATACAGAGAGGCCATAGAGATTGTGAAACACACCAGGAATTTTAATAGGATGGAGGAGGGCGTGATGGCACCAGCGGACCACGGCAGTCGACAACGGCCAACTGCGCTTGCGTATTCTAAACACGTGACCTCACGCCACTACGCGGAAACTCGCGGAAGCGGAATTTTGCTTTAGTCAATAGCGAGCCAAGCAGTGAATCGGACGTTCAACAAAGCTACGATCCCCCTTGAAAATGTCCTCCGCAGATGGGGACGAAACATAGGGTTTTAAAATGAAATTTCTTAGACCAGGGCAAACTAGCCCGGAATATTTTATTAACTGTGAAAGGCACAGGAAGCCTTCAATGAGTACCGTAGAAGAATATTATCGGAATATCTCCCACAAAACATGATAAAATTTCGGTCGTTCAGAAAGGCTGGTAGTGTCACGGAGGTTAGTGCGTAGGCACAAATGGACGAGACAGGGACCGATATAAGTTTGGTACAGTAAGAGCAGAAATGCTTATCTCTGTTTCCAAACAGCCGTTTGCAAAGCAAAGGTGAGCAGTTTCATTCTCGTACAACAAAGATGAATCAGTGGTGTTGAGAAACAGCTGACATCTTTAAAGTCAAACAAAGATCTAGTGCCTGATGGAATCACTACCAAAGTCTATACCGAATATCTGCTGGCTGAGTGAACACCTCTTGTAACCATAATGTACTTAAGAAGCAACTATTCTAAATGATGGGATGCTAGCACAGATCAGTCTCCTCCACATGAAGGGCAGCACAAGAGAACCACAAAACCACTGTCCAACATCCTCGACAGCCTCTCGTTGTTATACAGGGTGTAAATTTTAAGTTGACAAACCAGAATAACTCGAAAAATAAGCTCCACACGAAAATATGTATAGAATCGAAAGATGATTATTTTCGAGGGGGACATCTGCTGGTGCTAAAATTAGCCCGTCACCCCATCCCCTGGGGGTGGGGCGGGAGGCAACTCTACAATTTCAAGTGGGAGCCCCAATTTTTTTATTGGAGAATCAGATTCTACATAAAAGTTGTTGTGTCGAACAAGACAGCCTAGACACAATGAGAGGAAACCGAAAGGCACGCGCTTAAACTCCCGCAGGCTGGCGTGAGGTCTGAAACAGGATACGTAATGAATGCTATAAAGAAAAGTACGTAGCTTCTGGAATACTTAACTTTAATCCATAATTGTATATCATCGCTCTTGTACAGATATAATCTCCATTTCAATATAATTGGTGATGGCGCCTTGCTAGGTCGTAGCAAATTACTTAGCTGAAGGCTATGCTAACTATCGTCTCGGCAAATGAGAGCGTGATTGTCAGTGAACCATTGCTAGCAACGTCGGCTGTACAACTGGGACGAGTGCTAGGGAGTCTCTCTAGACCTGCCGTGTGGTGGCGCTCGGTCTGCTACCACTGACAGTGGCGTCACGCGGGTCCGACGTATACTAATGGACCGCGGCCGATTTAAAGGCTACCACCTAGCAAGTGTGGTGTCTGGCGGTGACACCACAAAAGTATTCATACATTTTGTCTTAAACATATGTTTTAATTCTTGGTAGTTGGCGCTGTAATTCAAGAAAATCCATGTTCTCATTTTTGCGTAGAAAACGGTTACCGATAAATAAAAAATACTTATTTACTTCGTAGATTTTGATTCGCTAAAACTTAAACTCTCCCTCTTTCCCGATAGCGTGGGGTTTGATAGAGAGGAATTAGAGTTTTACAACTGTTGACCCACACACTGTATTAATTTTTCCCGCAGATGCGGGTAAGTTTTGTTTGTTTCGTGGACATGAGACCATACAACTTTTAATTATCAAACAAATCATCTGATTAGCTAACTAACTAACCAAAGATCCTACTTACTAACCAGTAAACTCATTTTTTTATTTATTCGTAACCATTTTCCGCACAAAAATGAGAACATGGATTTTCTTGAATTACTGCACCAACTACCAAGAATCAAAACAAATGATTAAGACAAAATGGACGTAGTTTTTTTATATACAATCTGATTCTGCAATAAGAATGGGGTTTCCCATTTGAAATATTAAAGCTGCCTCCTGCCCCACCCTCAGGGGGCTGGGGTGGCGGGCTAATTTTAGCGTCAGCAGATGTCACCCTCGAAAATAATCAACTTTGGATCCTACATACTTTTTCGTGTGAAGCTTATTTTTTGAGTTACTCTGGTTTGTCAACTTAAAATTTGCTCCATATATATTCTCAGAAATTGTTCTAAACAGAAATTTAATAAGGTATCTTGAACAGACTGACGTCCTTCATGAAAACCTGCGTTGACTCGGTAAACAGCGATCACGTGCAATTGAAATCGCCTTCATACGCAGCACTGAAAGCCGTGGAACCACGCATTCAGCTCGGTGAAGTATTTCTTGACTTCCGACAGCCATTTACCTCGCCGGCCGGGGTAGCCGAGCGCTTCTAGGCGCTACAGTCTGCAACCGCGCGACCGCTACGATCGCAGGTTCGAATGCTGCCTCGGGCATGGGTGTGTGTGATGTCCTTAGGTTAGTTAGGTTTAAGTAGTTCTAAGTTCTAGGGGACTGATCACCTCGGATGTTAAGTCCCATAGTGCTCAGAGCCATTTGAACCTTAAGGATGCGAATCGAGTCGAGTATTCGCGACTGTAGCGAGACATTATGAACCCCTGGCATTCCCTCCCTTTACATCGCGTACGAATGTTTCTCTCACATACTGCCTCTTGATCATCATCGCTCTCTTCGTTACACTTTACACAGACCCCGACTGTCAACGATTGAAAAAGATACGTGTCTTCATGACGTAAGTGTCAACAATGAGTTCGGGCAAAAAACCAACAGATCCGTTGCGTAGCATCAGTCTCATTGACAAAGCTTCCGAAGAAAGAGTCGATTTCGAAGTGCGCTTTCTAGGTAGTCTGTTTCGCATCCTTCGGGCTGTGAGAAAAAGTGAGGAGGTAAGTGATCAACGAATTTTAAATTAGGTTGCAGTTGCAGACAGCGGAACAGAGACTGGAAGTCAAATATTTTGTCTTGTGTCTACTTCCGCGAAGTACTATAATGGTGCAAGTCGAGAGGAGCAGAAATTCATTTTTCCGAAGAGCTTCCTACGTAACTATAGTTTCAATTTGTCTTCTTCTGGCTCATGTCAGCGTTCGTCTCGGTCGAAATTAGGTCCCAGTCACAAAAACATTGTTCTTTCCGTGCATAGCATGATGCTCGAAAAAAATCGTACTAATTGTTTTTTGGAAATCTAGCGAGAAATATGTGTTTCTTGTATTGAATTTTCCTCCAAAAAGTACTTTCAACGCAAATAAAAACCAATTTTCTTAACAATTCATAATTTTGCCTGCGATTTTGCAAGAATATGCTCCACAGAAAAATCTGATTATGAACTTAACATACAATACTATCCCATAACCATAACATTATAAATATCGGAAACTTGTCATGGCAAGTCAAATACCATTACTTTTCTATACTCAGCGTGTGAATGAAGACATCACGTAACAATCACTACTACTAACTAACTGGTTTCACAAAATTCTGTAAAGCTGTACGTAATTACGTAAAACTAATTTATCAGTTTAAAAATATGTGCGTACCAAAAGAAGGAAATTCAGATCATTATCTTTTCTTCCGCATCCTTTAGCAGTCGTAGTCTTTCTGCAATAAGCTATAAATAAATATTTCATTTTCAGATAGTATGTCGATACTTCCAGTTCCATGGCAGCTCAAAATAGTATAGAATAATCTATAATGATCAGTTTTATGATCAGTTTAATTGGTGTTTCAATCTAAAATACAGCATCTATTAATGGTAACTCTTTATGATTGTAATAATCGGTGGCGTATATTACATATTGTGCAAACTACCGTATGAGACTGAAGTGTTTCTTTAGGCCAATCCTCCTTGTCAACAAGCCAGATTCCTTAAGACCATTTTCGTCTCGGCGAACACTGTGGCTACTAAAGCCTGGTTGTTTCACGTTTCCAGATGTTTTCGCGAGTGAAGTCGCTGTTCAGTTCGCCAGCTACCGGCCAGGGGAACCCCAGGCTGGCCGATGAGCCGCCAACACCTGCGCCTCTTCGCCGCCTTCGGCCACCTCGACCAAAGCCGGATGAGAAGAAGGTGGAGTCCACCACCACCGACTGCGAAGAGGCCGCCGATGATAAACCACAGCTTCAGCCAATTCATGTAAGCAGTAGAAGCCCCCTTTGTACAACATCAGACAATAATTACTGTCATTGTGTTCCAAGAACAATGGCAGAAATGAATTTCAATAATGTTATGGAGACTTCTTTATTGACATGACCATTTTTCTCTTCACAGTTTGGTCCGAGACCAAGAATTGTGCATTTTGACTTGTCTGACGTTGAAGATGAAGAGGAGGAAGTCTCTGGCTCTTACTATCCTCCTGGAGTTCCAGTTCCACCCAGTCGGCTGCAGATCTTTGTCAAGAGACCGCGCAGACGGACGATTATTCGAGAGCCCCCGTCGCAGGAAGTGCAGACTGCGATGGCACATCTAAGAGCTGAGATAAAAGCAACGGTATGTTACTCATGTAGCACTTAAATACACACTATTACATTAGAAACAGAAACGAAGACTTCGTATTAGTTTTTCTTACATGAAACAGTTGTAATAAATGTAATTTTTGGATTCATTTAAAACTATGGGTACACCCAAACTCGATAAGACACTATGATGTCATGACGAGAGGCGACAAGGTCATCTTGAAGCCAAACGCAATACATCGTTAAAGAATAGGTGGAAATGAAGAAAGATCATCATGAGTTTGATATAAAAAGGAATATGCGTTTATATGGTTATGGAGAAGTGATATTGTCAATATAAAGATTCAGTTAAATCAGCTCACGTGTTATATCTCTATTTTTTTCCATTACGTGCAAAATTCATAGGCACTCCCTTGTTACAAAATGTTTGTAGGCTGTAATACCTTAAGTGCTAGATAAAGTGTTTCTCATGCAAGCAGCTTAGTAAAAATGATTCTTTTTGTCATTTGCAGGAGAACCCGCCACCTACCACATGGATCGGGCTTCTAGTGGAGAGTCTAGTCGACCTGTACCGAAACAAGAGAGATTACCGGCGGAACCATGGATTGGCAGAGAGACCAGGGTTCGTCATTCGAATGAAGGGAAGACTCGCACCTGTTCCTGGGGCAGTGAGAAGGTTTCTGCATCTGAAGAAGAATGGGGACAAGAGGCAGCTGCCCACAGGCGTAGATCCAACTCTGCGTGATCACTTTCTTCATTGTGAACACGCTGACCCTAATTACCCCCCGATTATTCCATTAACACCACAGCTACTTGAGACCGCGCTGTGACGCAACTGTATGTAGCCAGTCTGGTTTGGCTTGAAATAAAATACCTTAAAGCCTGTTTAATTGTGTTTTTTGTTGCATAGTTAATTTTTAAACCTTTTCTACACACAGTGTACTAGTCTGAAAGTAAAAACTGATCGATAGTGGGAAGACTGCGTACCTCTGAAGTAACCTGCTTGGATGGAAATACATCAGAGTTAAACTGACAACAGCATAACCTGAATTGGAGCAGTTGGAGCTACAATTAACGTCTCTCTGGCTATGAAAGGGGCAGATCAGTTCACTGTGGCCAAAACGGAGAAATCAGGCAAAAGCATTCACAGACGCTACAAGTCAGCCAGATATAATGTAAAAGTTTCCAACCGCTTTAGAGCTTTACTGACTGTGGACAAGCGCCTCCAGACAACCCAAAGAGTTCATATACAGTCGGAAAAGTGAGAAAAGTACAAGCCATGGTAGATAATTATAGAGTCGAAGAAAGGGTGTGAGGTTACTTCTGATAGGCAGTTTTCATGATACAATATGTTTAAATTAATTCAGAACTCTCTGGGTTTAGAACAACTGCTTTTACATCAAGCGTAGGGCTCAGGAATGTAACTTGTGATATGAGGTATGCGACGGAGGATATTCATAAAAAAGAATATTGTAACAGTTGTGTTACTAAATGTCACACTTCTGTCACTCAATGTAACTGGGTTTTCTCTTTTGATGCTGTCAGGATGAGCATTCTAAAGCATTCTGTCAGGGTGAAAATATTAAATAAATTAACTTTTCTCTCTTAACAACCTGTGAGCAGGGTGGGTTCTTCCTTGGCTCGGGTATGAGGTCGAATGAAACATCATTTTTACATAAGATAACTTTTATTGAAGATTTGTACAGCTGTATCTTACGGGATGTTCTGGTTCGGAGAGCGGCAGCTGTGTCGTTTGTGAAGTCTTCTGCTGCGGCAGCGGCGGCGGCGGCGGCGGCGTCTGATTACGCGTAGCGGTGTGTAATTATTGCGAGCGAAGTCGTGCATCGGATGGTGATACCTTGGATGTGGCGTCCCAGTGTTTCTCTTCTCTAAGCGGCCGCGTGTGTTGTGCGTCGACCAGCGGAGCGGCGCGGCGGGGCAAGGCCAGTGTCCCGAACTCGAACCACGGACGCCCGCTTGCCAGTCTTCGGCTGTCAGGTCTTCATCCCAGCTCACAGGTGACTGCTGAGGTGAGGCCGTCTCCTTCCTGTCCTCACGAGTCACCCGGGTACGTAAAAATCAGACTTCAAATACCTTTTAACTTCTGTCTTCTGGGGCCGCGGCTGCTGCTTGCTATTCCATTACAGCGGCGAACTTGGTGCGTCTGTGCATGATGCAGTCTCTTCTTGCATGACGGTCTTCAGCACCGAAACTGACTGAAAACTACTGCTACTCTTCTTTTCTTCCTTCGTCTCTCGTCTTCGTCTCCGTCCCCGTCTCCGTCTTCGTCTTCGTCCCCATCTTCATCTGTCTTCATCTGTCGGGCCCACCGCGTCTCGCGTATTTATTCACTTCAGTTCACTGGAGGTGAACGACTTCACGGCCATTGCCTCTTCTGTCACGTTGAAAAGCTTCTCGAAGAATCTTCTTGACCTCGGTCATTGGCTCTTGGAATGTAGGCGGGGCCTCTGATCGCATGTGACGACTGAGAAACACGTGAGCCGGTCATTGCCTCTTCTGTCACGTTGAAAAGCTTCTCGAAGAATCTTCTTAACGTCGGTCATTGGCTCTTGGAATGTAGGCGAGGGCCTTTGCTCACATGCGACAACTGAGAAACACGTGAGCCGGTCGGGCGATGCCCTGACGGCTGAATCGACAGCGCCCGCTTATGTGGAACTTGCTGACTTCGCGGTCATTGTCTCTTCTGCTCTGCTGTTGCGCCCGCTGTGTGCCTGTATGTAACTCTCCAAACTAAACCAAGTTTTTCATTTATATTCTAATTTCTAGTTCACTTTGATTTCACTATTTTATTTACCTAACTACCACTCAACAATATGTACTGATTATTGTGAGTGTAGGAAACTTTTTAGAGGGTAACATTATCGCTGCAACTGAGGATGATATCAGGAACACCACTGAGAATGCTTCTTTCACTAAGGTGAAGACTGTGTCATTCTTTGAATAACACAACACGCCTCAGAGCCTCGGGATTCGTTCAACCATCTGCGCCACTCATGTATGTGGGTGACTGATGCACAGCACCACACACTTTCGCACGTCATGCGTCATGGCCTACATATGAGTGTTTCCTTTAAGAGATTTCTTGAACTGCTAATGTCCAGACGCAGCGTGCGTGACAGAATTATGACAGCTGCTCCGTGTTGTTTCCAATGATTTCAGTAAATGGATAATATTTCCGAAAAACAGGAGTAGCAACTGACCATAGCCACAGCAGCAGGAGTTAAGCGAAAAGTTAAAACAGGGTGATTGGATAGCACAAATAATTAATAATTTGGGTATTTTCGGCTTGACTCAACTATGCTAGTAAAAATGAACTACTCGTATCACGAAAGGAAACTGAAAACTCAAAAGATATTTCTTCAGGTTTGCTGTGGTAGCAAACAGAACACCTTTTGAAAGTCAAAGAAATTAAAGAGCTGTATCTAGGTGGATACTGGTTGATATCAAATTGCTGTAGACATCACAAGAGGAAACATAAATCGAATAATGTGCCAAGGAAGACGTAATCGAGTACGGTATTAAACAGCTATTCGAGTATCGTAAATCAGTGACAGAGTTGGGAATACGGCATATAATTGTTTTGTCAGTGTAGAGGGTCCAACAGGCAAAAGGTTCTACACTCCATTTAACTACTGCAGAAGATACAAGTCGCATAGTGGTAATAGCTGCAAGTCGTCAGAACATGAGAGGATTTCGATATTTATTTGATGTAGGACAATAAAGATTGAATTCAACTGGAGTTGCTAATGACCAGTTTCGGTAACTTCCTAACTAAAGCACTCCTAGGAATAGCAGAAGGATACAGTGCCTGATAATTAGTATCTAAATCCCGCTGTCTTTCATGAGAAAAAGGTGGGCCTTATAATAACTGCTTGATCTGAGCATTAATGGTAAATGGCAGCAGAAAAGGTTTCACACCAGTCAGATACATTTAAGTGAGACAACTCTCAGTACAGTTTTGTTTTACTAGAGCTCAGAGATAACTATAGAGGAATTCCAGAGATCTTGTGTCACAAAGTGCTACAAATAAAACACGAGGCTATCACGACCAAGACTGTAATTACACTACAAATAATACTATACAACGATTCTCAATACCTTCTGAAAGGCAGAAATCATGCGCTGCACACAAAAGTACAAAATACCAGAAAGAAAGCAAATGTCATTAAGAGAATTATTAGGAAGTGAATCAATAAACTTGTTAAGGCAGATGTATTCAGTCCTAAAAAGACAGCAAGGGTGTAAAGTCATATTAAATTCAAAATATTTACTCTATATCCTAAGATTTCCTAACGGCACCTTAGAATCATTGTGGAACAAATGACTTACGAAAGCAGATTCATTAATTTGCTTATGATATGTCCCACATATTCTTAGAGGGTCGTTCAACAATCAAAGAGACAAATTGGTCAGGAGAAAAAAGTGTTTATTTTTACAAAACAATACTTTTTCTACTTTTATACATAATCCACCTTGAACAGTTTGCACTTGTTCCAACGGGCTACAAGCTTTTTTATGCCGGCTGCAAAGAATTCTTTACCTTAGAGTTTGAACCAATTTCCCACAAACTTTTTCACGTCCTCAATGTTCTGCAACCTCTTCCCACGTAATGTCTCCTTCAGTGCACCAGACAAAGGGAAATCACTAGATGCTAAATCAGTACTGTAAGGGGGATTACGCAGTACTTACCAGCCCATTTTGTCGATGGTTTCAAGGGTTGATTGAGCAATATGAGGGCGTGACTTCTCTTGCTGGAGAATCAAACCTCTCCTCTGATATCCATGATATCTCTCTCTCATGGCTGGCTTCACCTTCTTTAAAAGTAAATCCGAGTTGTACTGGCTGTTCATTGTACTCTGTTCTTCGAAATAATCACAAAAAACTGGACCTTCAGCATTCCAAAACACCGTCAACATGACTTCTCCTGCTGATGCTAGGGTTTTGAATTTTTTCTTGGCAGATGAGTTGGTGTGCTCCCACTCCATGCTTTGTCTTTTTCATTCTGGCTCATAGTAGTGAAGCCAAGTTTCATCACAAGTTAAAATTTTGGTGATGAAGTGCTCACCTTCTCTTTCATAACGTCCCTTTAGCTCTGTGCACACTCTCATCCTTGTTTCCTTGTGTAGCCGCGTCAACTCCTTTGGAACCGATCTTGCACGTGTTTTCTTGTACTTCAGGTTGTTCCAGATTATGTTATGAACTGTACCAGTACTAACTTGAACCATATCAACTATCATTTCCACAGTCACACGGCGGTCGGTACGAATAATGTTATCAATTCGACTTTCAAGTGAGCGAGTTGAAACTCCAACTGGTCGGCCAGAACGGTGTTCGTCAGTCACTGAGTCGCGACCAGATTTGAACTGCTCTACCCACTTGTAAAAACTTGCACGATTGGTACAACCTTCACCATAACCTTTACACTTTCTACAGTATATATTCACTGTTTTCTCGCCTTCAGCAAGTAGAAAACGAATAACAGAACGTTTTGAAACTAATGTGGACGTTTCAACTGGGCTCGCCATCTTGAAATGTATTTTTGAGGTTATAAACAAAACAATGTTGATACATCAGCTGATCAGGGTTCATCCCAGTGATGCCAACTTAAAGCCATAAAAGTACCAAACTTGCCCTACTAACAGTTTTTTCCGCAGACCAATTTGTCTCTTTAATTGTTGAATGACTCTCTTATTTCCGTCTGTAAAAAGAGCACTTGTCTTTGCGACACTTGAGGCCTACCGGTAACTGTACTTGAAAAAGGCACTCGAGACTGGCTAAATGTTCTTCTGCGGGATATCCAGACACGACAGTGTCATCCAGGTAATTTGAGCAAGAAGGCACCTTGGCAGTCACTTGTTCTAAAACGCGTTGAAAAACCACCGGTGCTGAGGCACTGCCGAAGGGCAGGCGCTGAAATTCGGACAACCCGAGGTGACAGGTAAGCATGCGCCTGGTTTGTCTTAGAAAAAGAACAACCCTCGCTTAATCTATTCGTCTGTTCCACAGGCGAGGCAAAGGGTACGTGTCTATCACTGTCTAAGAGTTCAGCGTCGACTTAAAATCAAACCACAGTCGAAGACATCCTGAACGTTTGCGATGGATGACCAATGGGGAAGATCACTGACTTGCACTGAGAGGCTTGAAGACACTGTCAGCTTACCACTGCCGTAACTGTTCAGCGACCTGCTCCCTAATGGGAATCGGCACTTGCCTAGCTCCACAAAACTTTGGTTATGCATTGTCTTTGAGTCACACATGAGCTAAAAGCTATTCGCACAATCGTGACCGTCGCTAAAAAATTCAATAAATGTGGCATTCAGAGCTTGAAACTTGTCTATAGGAACGTCTACTAAAATTTGCAACACTGACTTGTGGATTGACAATACGAAAATGACAAAAGAATCGAAGCCAAAAATATTCTTTGGAGATTTGGCAGACAGCACTTGAAGACATCTGTCTTCGTTACACCTTGAAAAGTAACTGGCATGCTGAAAGTTGCTAAAACTGTAATTTCCTGTCAGTTTGCACTTTCGACATCTTCCCTAGCTACTGTCAAAGTAACAAACACCTTGTTCCGACTACGCCACATCTAAGACAGAACTATTACTTCCTGTCTGCTCTCAGATACTTCAATGCGTGACAGGTTAAATGGGCAAAGATTTAGTAGTGGATTTGTGTTTGCGTCGGCGTGACTTGTTTGGCACATGAAAATCACCAGGCTGCGAAGTTTTGTACTTGAGCGACCTTTCACAATACTGGGTCGCACTGTTCCTGGCTGAATTGGTTTAGAGCCATGTTGCTTTGATATTTGCTGTTCACGCAGCTTTTTCGTGCACACCGACTGAACATGACCTTTTCTTGTCGCAAAAATAACAAATTGCGTCACGGCTTGGGCACCGAGAACGATTATTGCCACTAAAGCACTTTGCGCAAGACTTTCCTATGTTTTTCTGTGTACCGGCGTTCCACCAGAGCGGCATGGCTCTGTTTGTCTCCATACGTTACGTCACACGCTGTGTCACACGAGCCGGGCTGGCGAGGGACTGTTTGCATTCTACAGCACTATTAACACCGTCACCGGGCAGTTAGTTAATATTTGATGTTTGCATGTCACATTTAGCTAAAACATAAGTGTCCTGAGCCTCAATTAACTGTAACGCTGTATCTACAGAACGATCAGGTTGTTTCAAAATAGCAGCACGAATTCTGTCGTCACAAATATTTCAAGCTACAGCGTCACGAAGCCTGACATCACTGTACGATTGTCAACAACGACATAGAAATTTGCAGTACATAGTTAAACCTTGTAATTGGGTGGTCCACTGTTTACGAGTTTGACCTGCTGCTGCCGTGCGGTTCTAACGCTGCAGTCCGGAACCGCGGGGCTGCTACGGTCGCAGGTTCGAATCCTGCCTCGGGCATGGATGTGTGTGATGTCCTTAGGTTAGTTACGTTTAAGTTGTTCAAAGTTCCAGGGGACTGATGACCTCAGATGTTAAGTCCCATAGTGATTAGAGCCATTTAAACCATTTGTCGAGGGAACAGTGGAACACTGATAATGATTAATGACAAAACACATTTATTGACGAATACTCAACTTTGTACAAATCAGCTCAGACAGCAAATCCTGAAGTTCAACTACTATTCCAGAAGCTAAGGTTGAACGGTAAACAGTTTTTGTCCCACTAGACTGTTCGCTGAAGACGGGCTGGTGTGGATTCGGTAGAAGCAGAAGATGTGTGATGTAGTACACAAGTAGAAGGCGGTCTTCTCGGTAGTTTCGCTGACTTGGAACTGCCCGCACAGCTTTGTCACCGGCCCGTATTACTTTTCTGGAAGCTTCGCTGCTGTTACTTTTTGGTGCAGCAATCGCTGGGCTATACGTCGTCTCTGGACTGGGTTGTCGAATAGGACTGTTAATATTTTTGAAAATAATGAGTGTCCGGTATATGGATACATAAAATGTATCATAACGGCTCCCGAGTTTTCGAAAAAAGTATCGAGATATTGACGGTAAAAAATAACATAAACTTTTCGGCCCATATTAATATCGGCATCGCACTGTAAATATACGGTCGGTTTTAGAGTCTCATAATTAAGTACTGATTTATTATTAGAAATTCTGTACATCGAAACAAACTAGCAGCTCAACTATCCCCCGTAGGGCAAGAGTTGAAAGGGAACCCACGCACGTACACGCTTGGCGATAACCACTTTGCTAACAATGGTAGCTGCAGGCAAAGGACACAACAGAAGCTGTCCACTGGGTCTGTCGCTTCGTTTCATCACATATCGGATTTGTACGGAACACATTTGTCGATTTCGCTGTTTATTTTCTTTATATTTCTGCCAACGGCAGTGACCATCAGTTGTAGTGTCAAAATTGCGTTGTGAAGCTAAACGCTGCAGTTTCTGATGTTAGCGCCAAGCGCCGATTTCGTTAGCATTTTCCCTCACACATTTCCGTTGACCACAAAGAACAGTCTTCTCATTTAGATTTTTGTTCATCATTTTCAGCAACTGTTTCTGAAGAGTGCCGATGTGAAGAAATAGCATACTAGTTGAGTTAAAAAATATAAAAAATGCTATTTCTTCACATCAGAAATGTTTTTATTTCATTCACAGTGTCACGCCCCACCCCCATCCCTGTGTAATCGGACAATTGTGCCACATATATTTGCTTCACACAGTCAAAGACAGAAATTGGACGTGTTGAAAGCTCAATAAGTAGTAAGATCTTCACACCGTTAAAGTAAAATTGTAATTTACTACGATTTCAAAAGAACAGCTTCAAATTTGTACCGAAAATTGTGAAAAAAATAAGCTGTAAAATAAAAATGTTTGCACTCGACACTGCCATTTTGATATCGATATATCAATGTAGAAGATATCTCCGACATATATCGATGTTTTCCGGAAAATATCGAGGTATCAATATTTTATCAACAGCGCTATTGTCTACGTATTGACGTCTGTGGTGCTACCTGATGGTGCGTGCTGTGCTTAGACACCACATGAACAACAGATATTTTAAATATACGCGAATACTGAAAACAGAGAACTTTTAATTTCTTTCGCAGTTATTTTCCTATTCGTCTCAAAATAACGAAGAGAAGTTTCTTATTAAGTCAACGCGGCCTTAAATATGGACACGTGGAATGTAACTCGTAAGTATCAAGTTAGAGGCTATGTAATACAGGCTCATCAAAGTAAGTTACAAGCCCTTGTGGGGTAACGAACAAACGCACCGACCCGAAAGGACGGAAAAAATTACAGGTCCAATGATCGAAATCCTGAGATAATTATATGAACATCTAACAAGTCGGAAAACTGAAAATACAAAATTCTGTTAAAATATCAATCTTTTCGGAATTTTGACCCTGCCAATATGTTGCTTAAATACACGACCTTCGGATGGCAAGGTCACAGGTACCTTAATATCTGCCGAAAGCATCATTTAAGAAAGTCGGAAGATGGCGTAAATCGTTAAAGAATGGAGCCATACGACAAGAGACACAGACATATTACTAGGAGAGAAGACATTTTTGACAGGGGTGCCCGCCTGGCACCGATGCAGAGTGACCAAAGTAAGTGCCGTATAAGCTTCCTCTGTCACTGTGGCCGAAAATCCGTAGGTTGTTGGTCAGTGCAGCTGGTTTGATGCAGCACTCCATGCTACTCTATCCTGTAGAAGCTTCTTCATCTCCCAGTACCTACTGCAATCTGCATCCTTCTGAATCTGCGTAGTGTATTCATCTCTTGGTCTCCCTCTACGATTTTTACCCTCCAAGCTGCCCTCCAATACTAAATTGGTGATCTCTCGATGTCTCAGAACATGTCCTACCAACCGATCCCTTCTTCTAGCCAAGTTGTGCCCCGATTCTATTCAATACCTCCTTATTAGTATCTTCACCAATCTTCTGTAGCACCACATTTCGACAGTTTCTATTCTCTTCTTGTGTAAGTTATTTATCGCCCACGTTTCACTTCGATACATGGCTACACTCCATTCACATACTTTCAGAAACGATTTCCTAACATTTAAATTATACTAGATGTTAACAAATTTTTCTTCTTCAGAAACGCTTTCCTTGCCATTGCCAGTCTACATTTTATATTTTATATCCTCTCTACTTCGACCATTATCAGTTATTTTGCTCCCCAAATAGCAAAACTCCTTTACTACTTTAAGTGTCTCATTTCCTAATCTAATTCCGTCAGCATCACCCGACTTAATTCGACTACATTCCATTATCCTCGTTTTTCTTTTGTTGATGTTCATCTTATATCCTCCTTTCGAAACACTGTCCATTCCGTTCAACTACTCTTCCAAGTCCTTTGCTGTCTCTGACAGAATTACAAAGTCATCAGCGAACCTCAAATTTTATATCTCTTCTGCATGGATTTTAATACCAACTCCGAATTTTTCTTTTGTTTCCTTTACTACTTGCTCAATATACAGATTCAATAACATCGGGGAGAGGCTACAACTCCGTCTCACTCCCTTCCCAACCATTGCTTCTCTTTCATGCCGGCCGCGGTGGTCTAGCGGTTCTAGGCGCTCAGCCCGGAACCGCGGGACTGCTACGGTCGCAGGTTCGAATCCTGCCTCGGGCATGGATGTGTGTGTTGTCCTTAGGTTAGTTAGGTTTAAGTAGTTCTAAGTTCTAGGGGGCTGATGACCTCAGCAGTTAAGTCCCATAGTGCTCAGAGCCATTTGAACCATTTTTTTTCTCTTTCATGCCCCTCGACTCTTATAACTGCCATCTGGTTTCTGTACAAATTGTAAATAGCCTTTCGCTCCCTGTATTTTACCCCTGCCACCTTTAGAATTAGAAAGAGAGTATTCCAGTCAACATTGTCAAAGGCTTTCTCTCAGTCTACAAATGCTAGAAACGTAGGTATGTCTTTCCTTAATCTTTCTTCTAAGATAAGTCGTAAGGTCAGTATTGCCTCACGTCTTCCAGTATTTCTACGGAATCTATCACAGTTTCGAGATGGTGCTGTTAAATCGTTATAAAGAATTAGAGAGGAAGGTACCACAATCTTTACTTAACGCCCTGTTCTCCATTATTTGGAGTCTGTCAGGTGTAACATCATATCGGTAAGGACCCATTCATACCGCGAGAGTATACAAATACATGAGACAACCGAAAGCACAGTAATTATGTACGCACACAGCTTGCTCTGCGAGTAGACTGCACTCCACTTACTGATGCTGACTAAGAGTTGCAGTGCTTTCCACCCTTGATATTCGAATCTCGTATCTCTTATTTTCCTCTCAAGGTGGTTTCCCCCATGTTACTAGTTAGTACTGTGTAGGGACTGAACGAACATTTACGTGTTGTTTGAGTGTTTTCTCTTGTAACTTGTAAATTTTGCAGAGGATTGGCTATGTGATTAATAATCCCGCAGAGTGGGTCGATGTACTCTGCTGTAGAGGGCTGTTGTGCCTGAAATAGTCAGTATATATTTATTCAACTGATTTACCGCCTTTCTTTTAAGTGGCCTTCCCCCTTCCTTCACATGACTGAAACACTTGCTGTAGGTTCGATCCCTGACGCTGCCATCGTTAGCAAACACAAGGTCTTCAGACAGGTGATTTCTTGTCCGGAGATACGGAAGCCGTGACAGATACGGCAGCAGTTTCACTTAATATTACTTTTAACTTGATTGAGACTCATCACGCTTTCTACGTTTACACACGTCACAAACGGTTATTAGCTGCTCTAGGACCTTGTCTGTTTACACTTGCTACATCACAGGAAGGTCAATAATAATAGGGGCAAGAGGAACTGACAATTCGCAGTTTATTCCCTTTCTGTGTCAGTTCTGGGTTAACGACTTGATTGGCACCAAAACTGGGAACAGCACACTAGCGAAGCAAGTGAAACGACTCTCCTCTCTGGAAAGTATGATTACACTGGACGACAAAAGAGAGGAAAATATAAACAGTAGATGACAGCTTTCTTCAAAATTAATGGTATCAAGTACCGACGTGAAAATGCAAAAGGGTTACTGAGAGGGTACGTCTTGAGACCAAACGTCAACCAACGAAAAACCGGAAAGAAAAAACGTGGTGGTGGTGGTTGGGGGTCATTTGGAATGTGTTTCGGACAGATAAAGAATATAGGACGATAGCAATCTGTGAACGAGTCATACGAGTAAGAGGAATAAGTTAGTGAGACGTCTACTACAGCATCCAAGAGCAATTAATTTGGCTCTGAAGTAAGCTGATAGGTTACATGTGTTTCCATACTATCGGCTATATACAATACCAATTGCTGTTTAAATGTTTTATGTATGTAAACTTTTTATGTATGTAGACATTTAGATGACAGGCATCTGGACGTGTGACACAAAATCTGTAATGGAACAACAAAAGTATTTTTATTGTTATTTTATACTGGCTGTTACTGGTAAATAAAGGGGCTGCGATGGATCTTATTTAATTCGTTGAACATGAAACGCCCTGTCTTACATTTTAATATATGAACATGTAAGCACAGCACTATTATTTTTATTGTTTCAGTACCTGTACATTTGCCATTGTCAGTTACTACACTGGTATAAGGAGTAATAAAGGTGCATCGACACATTCGCATTTAAAACGCGGCTTGCCCATTGGCTGCATTTGCACGAAAGGAGCGACACTAGCGCGCTCGAATATTTCCCGGTACTGTTGGCTGTGTTGGCCTTCAGTCTGATTCTGACCTGCTGAAGTAGGCACATGTTGACTGTGGTAGTCATCTACGATTGCTCTGGAAACACTGTGTTGCCATTTTGACGTTCGTTTATATGATCAGGCAGTGTCACAGCAGTTATATCTTAATTCAAACAATTAATTTCTGTGTCATTTGAACTGCTTCTGTTGCAATACTATATTGGTTATGCCAGTTCATTGACAACTTTGCACTATTTTCTGTAACCTCATTATGTCGGGTTTGCGAATGATCCAGTTGGTTCTGAACTAGCCGCCAAACCTGTGTATTGCAACTGTGACATATTTGTTAACAAACGCTTCATGAATTATTAAAATGTTGAAATGGAAAAACTTTAGGAATCTTTCCTTTACCTGTACTGTGAAACCTTACTTCTTGTCAAATTTTCTGAGTGTAGGCCAACGGGAAGTACCCTATATGTTTTGATGAGTGAGTTAGCGAGTATCGAGTTATGTGACATAGGTTTGTACAGTAGCGATCGTTTCGTTTTGCTGTCTGCTCCTGACGGAATACGAGACTACATAAAAAACTCCATGGCTGCGTCGAAAAACCATTCGGTCAGTCTTTAGCCGACAGTGTGTGCTGCTGCCGAACTGTGTCGAGCTACACGAGTGGAGTGCTTTCTGACGTTATCTGCAAACGGGGACGCGAGCCTCGAACGGCCGTGCAAGGACACTTCTGAGTTGTATCGAGAAACACGAAGATCACACATTTACAGAAGTGTTGCCACTGAACTCTCGCACTACTGAAAATACTTGAGATGCCTCTTCTGTTTCAGTCTAGGGTATTTTGTGCGCTGCTCATGGCATTCTAAATCCGTGTGGGAAGTGGAGTATTTGCATTTACCGCTTCTTGGCGAGAACCAAATTGTATTTTGATTTATTAGAATTGTTTCAGGACAGTAATTAGCATAAAACGGAGCTTTAAGGAGATTTAGGCTCTGAAATGTGCTGACCGCTGATTAGAATAGCAAAAGTGATGTGCTTTATAAAAGACTCCGTGCCTGCATAACTGGTGTATCGTACTTCTGATTCAACCACACAAGACGATGTTACTCGTCGCCACCATCAGCTATTTATAGTGCATAAATTTCCTTTACTTTACGTCTATGGGCACAATTTCTTTTTTGTCATTAGACTACCGGTTTCGTCCTTTAATGACAACCTTCAGATCTGTTTTATAGTCCGCTAAGTAAAACACTATGAGAGGAGGACGAGGAGAACACTGAAGTTCAACGACTAGTGACAAGAACACACACGTGTACTGACGAATGCTCAACTTTGCACAAAACGACTCAGGCAGCAGATCCTGAAGTTCAACGTCTATTCCAGACGCTAATGCTGGATAGTAAACAGTTCCGGTCCCCCTAGAACGTTTCCTGAAGACAAACTGGTGTGGATTCGCTAGAAGCAGACGATGTGGCGTGAAGTACACAAGTAGAAGGCGGTCTTCTCCGTGGTCGAGTTAACCTGGAAGCACCCGCTCTGCTGTGGCGCCGGCGCTTATCACTTCTTTGGCGGCGCCGTCACTGCGACTTCTTGGTGCGGCAATCGCTGGGCTATACGCCGTCTCTGCAGTGGGTTGTCGACCTGTCGACGCCTGTGGTGCTGCATGATAGCGCATGCTGTGTTTATGACACCAGAGCCGCTCCCTCAAATCTCCATGCCGTGGCCGCAGAAGGTTGCGGAGCGAACCAATGGTGTGGGGGAGGACTGGGTGCAGGCGCAGCAAATGGGACTGGAACCAGGACTGAAGCCGCCGATAAGCTCCTGTCCGCAACCGGGCATTCGCCCTGAGCCCCAGTGGCAACGCGTGGCAAAACGCAGAGTGGGCGCAAGCCTACATCCGTGGGATTGGGTCTTGAACGCTGGAGGATACCCCTCGGAGAACTAGGCGGCGAGGCATACAGGCGACGCTCATGGCGACATGGGCTGCCTTGATAATGACCTCGACTATGAGGGCTGGTCCACCTCCTTGACAAACGCCTCGTGCTAAGATGCCGTCTGGCCCGCTTAAGTACGCGACCCTGGCTCATGGCTGCGTACTGAATCTCTAAAACGAAACGCAACTCTAAAACGAAACGCAAGGGCAGGATCGCGGAGTCTCAGAAGGCGATGGTGGTTCAGGTGTCTTGAGCAGCGACCCTTTTGGGGAAGAAACTAAGAACATGTTGCGTCCAAGGACACGCGAAGCACTGCTGTGTTGCAATCGCTATCCAGACCGGAAGGTCTCGAAGAGTACTGCGTCCTGGGTCTGAAAATGAGAACCTTTTGCACAGGCCGGTACTCTTCATTGGTGGGCGCGGCAGATGAAGCAGGGCGCGTTGGCGGACTGGAGTTCGGCCGGGGAAGATCCATCTTGAGGCATCGCACTCTGGGTGGACTAGAATAGCTGCAAGGCCTGTTCCCGTCAGTCAGTCCCACGGAATTTATTCATCGTGCCTTGAATGTTCGCGCGAAACGTTCAGCTTCACCGAAACCTCCTGGCAGATTAAAACTGTGTGCCGGACCGAGACGCGAACTCGGGTCCTTTGCCTTTCGCGGGCAAGTGCTCTACCAAGAGAGCACTTGTCCGCGAAAGCCAAAGGTCCCGAGTTCGGGTCTCGGTCCGGCACACAGTTATAATCTGCCGGGAAGTTTCACATTTGAACATTTTTTGAAAATTGTGAACTGCAGAAGTGTCCAGAGCATCTGTCTGCGAACACGATACTTCTGAGTAGTCGAACTGATCATCCTTGTCTAGGGGTAACACATCGGCGCCGGAATGTTGATCGGTAGGGCGGTAAAATATTTTATAGTTGTCATTCGACAGCAATAAAGCCCATCGTTGCAACTTCTGAGCCGTGTATGGCGGAACATGCTTGCTTGGGTGAAAGAAGGAAGTGAGTGGCTTATCTACATCTACACCTACGTGATTACTCTGCTATTCAAAATAAAGTGCCTGGCAGAGGATTCAATGAACCACCTTCAAGCTGTCTCTCTGCCGTTCCATTCTTGAACGGCGCGCGGGAAAAACGAGCACTTAAATTTTTCTGTGCGAGCCCTGATTTCTTTTATTTTATCGTGATAATCATTTCTCCGTATGTAGGTGTGTGCCAACAATGTTTTCGCAATCTTAGGAGAAAACTGCTGATTGAAATTTCATGAGAAGATCCTGTCGCAATGAAAAATGATTGCCACTCCAATTCACGCATCATGTCTGTGGCACTATCTCCCCTATTTCGCGATAATACAAAAGAAGCCGCCCTTCTTTCTAGTTTTTCAATATCATCCATCAGTCCCACCTGATACGGATACCACATCGCACAGCAATACTCCAGAGTAGGGCGCACAAAAGTGTTTTGTCTCTTTAGTAAACCTTTTAAGTGTTCAGCCTATGAGCCGCAGTCTTAGGTTTGGTCTATCCACAATATTATGTATGTGATCGTTCCAATTTAGGTTATTTGTAATTGTAATCCCTGAGTATATAGTTGAATTTGCAGCCTTCAGATTTGTGTGACTTATCACGTAATCGAAATTTAGCTGATTTCTTGTAGTACTCATGTGAATAGCTTCACACTTTTATTTATTCAGGGTCAAATGCGACTTTTCGCACCATACAGATATCTTATCTAAATCATTTTACAATTCATTTTGCTCATCAGATGACTTTACAAGACAATAAATGACAGCATCATCCGCAAACAATCTAAGACGGCTTCTAAGATTGTCTCCTACATCGTTAATAGAGATCAGGAACAATAGAGGGTCTATACCACTTCCTTGGGGAATGCCGGAAATTACTTCTGTTTTACTCGATGACGTTCCGTCTTTTGCTACGAACTGTGACCTTTCTTAATGGAAATCACGAATCCAGTCGCACAACTGAGGCGGTATTCCACAGGCACGTAGTTTGGTTACAAGTCGCTTGAAAGGAACCGTGTCGAAAACCTTCTGGAAATTTAAAAATATGGATTCAATTTGACATCCC
The DNA here is from genome assembly GCF_021461395.2 of Schistocerca americana. NCBI lineage: Eukaryota > Metazoa > Arthropoda > Insecta > Orthoptera > Acrididae > Schistocerca > Schistocerca americana. The sequence continues at coordinate 1,263,420,644 of NC_060119.1, forward strand.
CTGTCGATAGCACTTATTACTTCATGAGTACAAAGAGCTAGTTGTGTTTCGCAAGAACAATATTTTCTGAATCCGTGCTGACTATGTGTCGATAAAACGTTCTCTCTGAGGTGCTTCATAATGTTCGAATACAGTATATGTTCCAAAACCCTACTGCAAATCGACGTTAGTGATATGTGCCTGTAATTCAACGGATTACTCCTTCTACCCGTTTTGGGTATTGGTGTGACTTGAGCATTTTTCTAGTCCTTAGGTACGGATCTTTCTGCGAGCGAGCGGTTGTATATAATTACTAAATATGGAGCTATTGTATCAGCATACTCTGAGAGGAACCTGACTGGTATACAATCTGGACCAGAAGCCTTGCCCTTATTAAGTGATTTAAGTTGCTTTGCGACACCGAGGATATTCACTTCTATGTTTCCCATATCGCCAGTGTTTTCGATTGGAATTCAAGAATATTGGAATTCGTCCTCTTTGGTGCAGGAGTCTCGGAAAACCGTGTTTAATAACTCTGCTTTAGTGGCACTGGCAGTGACTTCACCGTTGTTATCGCGCAGCGAAGGTATTGATTGCGTCTTGCCACTGGTGTGCTTTATGTATGGCCAGAATCTCTTCGGGTTTTCTGCCAGATTACGAGACAGAGTTTCGTTGTCAAAATTATTAAACGCATCTTGCATTGAAGTACGTGCTATATTTCGAACTTCTATAAAACTTTTTCAGTCTTGGGGATCTTGCGTTCTTTTAAATTTGACGTACTTTTTCCATTGCTTCTGCAACAGGGTTTTGACCCGTTTTGTGTACCATGGGGGATCAGTACCATCACTTATTAATTTAAGTGGTGTACATCTCTCAATTGAATTTAGATACTATCTCTCTGAAATCATTCCACACCTTTTCTACGATTACATGATCAGATCGGAAGGAGTGAAGACTGTCTCTTAAAAATGCGTTAATAGCATTTTTATCAGCTTTTTTTTAAACAGATATACTTTGCGTTTCTTTTTGATGGTTGTAGGTGTTACAGCATTCAGCCTACCAGCAACTGCCTTGTAGTCGCTAATCCCTGTATTCGTCACGATGCTCACTATTTTTCCAGGATTATTTGTTGCAAAGTGTTCAAGTATACTTTTGCATCCACTTGCGCTTCGAATGGGCTCATGAACTAATCGTTCAAAATAATTTTCTGAGAAAGCATTCGGTACAATTTCGGATGAAGTTTTATGCCTGCCGCCGGCTTCAAACGTATAATTTTTCCAGCATATCGAGGGTAGACTGAAGTCACCACCGACTATAACTGTATAAGTGTGGTACCTATTTGAAATGAGACTCAAGTTTTCTTTGTACTTTTCAGCAACTATATCCTCTAAATCGGGGGTTCGGTAAAACAATCCAATTAATAGTTTAGTCCTATTGTCAAGTATAGCCTGTACTGATGCTCTTACGCAGGAACTATCTACTTCAATTTCACTACAAGGTAAGCTACTTCTGACAGCAATAAATACTCCACCATCAACTGTATTTAATCTATCGTTTCTGAACAATGTTAGATCGTTTGAAAAAATTTCGGCTGAACTTATTTGCGGCTTTAGCCAGCTTTCTGTACCTATAACTACCTGAGCTTCAGTGCTTTCAATTAGGGCTTGAAGCTCTGGTTCTTTCTCAACACAGCTACGACAATTTACAACTACAATACGGATCGTTTCTACATCTAAATTACTGTGTTTTACCTGTCCCTTTTTAGATGGACGCACCTTTTCTGTGGTTCCCTGAGACCCTCTAACCTAAAACAAAAACCGCCCAGCTCCTTCCGCACAGCCCCCACTACCCGTGCAGCCGTTCCTGTGTGTATTGGAAGCCGGAAACCCACCTCCAGATGTCGCAAGTCAAGGAATCTGCAGCCTACACAGTCACAGAACCGCCTGAGCCTCTGATTCAGACCCTCCACTTGCCCCTGCACCAAAGGACTACAGTCGGTTCTATCGACGATGCTGCAGATGGTGAGCTCCGCCTTGATCTCACAAGCAAGACCGGCAATCTTTACCATTTCCACTAGCCGCCCAAAACCAGAGAGAATCTCCTCTGATCCAAAGTGAGACACGTCATTGGTACCGACATGAGCCACCCCCTGCAATTGGCTACACCCTCTACTCTTCATGGCATCTGGAAGCACCCTTTCCACATCCGAAATGACTGCCCCCAGAGTGCGTACAGAGTGCATAATGGATTCCTTCTTCTCCTCGTCAGCCATGTTCCCAAGGGGCCCCATTACGTGCCTAACGTTGGAGCTCCCAACTACCAGCAAACCCACCCTCCGTGAATTCCCAGACCTTGCGGGCGTAGAAGCTTCCTCTGGAACTGGGTGGACGGTTGCATCCGACTCACAGACATCGCCAGCCATAGATAACCCCCGATACCTATTTGCCAAACGAACTGGGGAGGCCCTACGATCGTCCCCTCGGAAAGTTTTTCGCTTGGAACGATCTCCCACTCGACCACAGGTGAGGGGTCAACCTCAGCGCCGGCAGTACATTGGACGGCCACAGCAGTGGACTGATCGGAGGACACGTGGGACGTGATCGACGTCCCACACATCCCTACGTTCGATCCCCCACAGTGACGCCCCTTGGCAGCAGCCTCAAGCTGTGTGACGGAAGCCAACGCAGCCTGAAGCTGTGAGCGAAGGGTCGCCAGCTCAGCTCGCATCTGCACACAACAATCACAGTTCCTATCCATTACTGCAGTTGCTCCTGTTCGAAGCTCGGAAAAGTATGTAACAAACGAACAGTGTAGTCGGCTTATTAGCATCTGGAATTCGAAGTGCTCTCTCACTGACGGTTTAAACGGCACTGAGCTACACTAACCAAAACAAACAATAGCCTATACGATTCGATGGTCGATAACAACGGCGGTACTGTACGCTATGCTATTATTAGAATAAGAGCTTGTGCCTAGTAAGCACTCGAACTCGCAAGGAAATAGGAAAATAATCTAGTAACTTCACAGGTATCCGTAAATAAGTCACTCCTGTTGGAAGCTCGTAAAAAAGTATAACAAACAAATGGCGTACTCGCCTTATTAGCAGCAGGAACACGACGGTCTATCCGACACTCATGATCTGCGGTCAAGTAGAAATTCCTTCCATAGAGGGAAGATGAAACTTGCTTGCACCATAAACAATCGCAAATGCTTCTCTTTAAATCTGACCGCAATTTTCAGGTGTCTTAGAAGTTTGGAGGAAAATGGTATTGGACAATCCGTTGCTCTGACACGATGCTACAGAACGCCATTAGACCAACAGATGAAACATCAACCGCCAACACCACCGGTTTAGGACGATCAAATGTATGAGACGTGTGTCACTAAGCAGCGCCCGTTTGAGTTGATCAAAAGCCAACTGACAGTCCTTGGTCCATGGAAACGGAACAGCCTTACGCCATAACCGTGAAAAGGAGCTACAATCTGAGAGGCGAGAGGAATGAATCTGAAGCAGTAGCTCAGTTTGCCGATGATGCTTGCAGTTCCATTAGATTATTGGTATCCGGCGAAACTCTGATGGCTCGCAAATGAGGCTGGGTGGGGTGAATACTGCGAACAATAAACCGAATATTTGGTTCCCTTGCGTGGATGGTGTGTTTGTTTTGTGGCGGCATGGCAGGGAGGAACTGGATCGTTTTCACAGACATCTGAACGGGATTAATCCCAAGATTGAGTTTACTACGGAGAAGGAGGCAGGCGGAAGATTAAATTTTCTTTATTTATTAATTTTCACACGCACACATACTGTTACCTACACCGGCATTCGAACTACCATCCACAACAAAAGTGAAGCGTCATAAAAGCGTTGGCGAATAGAGCAAGGAAAATCTGTGAGCCAGAGGTGCTTGACGCACTATTAAAACATCACACCACTGCATTGCTCAAGAGTGATTATTCGTTAGCTGAGGTGAAAAGAGCGTTAAGACCACCGCTTAGAAATCATAGTGAGGCTCAAACGCCGGTGAAATCGAAAGCTTTCCTGACATTCATTAAGGACGCGACTGGCCGCATAGCAATAATTTGAGAAAGCGGAACATTCGTGGTAATTTACACATCCACACGGAAATACAAGATCTTCTAAAACCGGCCAAGGATGCTTGAAAAAGCTGGTATTTATAGGATTCCGTATAGTTGTGGGGAGGGGGGGGGGGGTACGTGGTACTACAAAAAGAACGACTCGAAGAGCACAAGGGCAATTGCAGAAGAGGGGAGATTGACAGATCAGCTGATGCGGAACTTGCTTTACAGCCAGAAGGCTATTACATTCATTTTGACCATAGTCAAGTACTGGCAGCCACAAACGGATGCCACGAAAGGCTATACAGAGAAGCCACAGAGATTGTGAAACACCCCAGGAATTTTAATAGGATGGAGGAGGGCGTGATGGCACCAGCGGACGACGGCAGTCGACAACGGCCAACTGCGCTCGCGTATTCAAAACACGTGACGTCACGCCACTGAGCGGAAGCGGAATTTTGCGTTAGTCAGTAGCGAGCCAAGCTGTGAATCGGACGTTCAACAAAGCTACGACCCCCCTTGGAAATGTCCTCTGCAGATGGGGACGAAACGTAGGGCTTTAAAGCGAAATTTCTTAGACCGCAGCAAAATAGCCCGGAATATTTTATGAAGATGGGTCAGTGGCGTTGAGAAACAGCTGAGATCGTAAAAGTCAAACAAAGATCCAGTGAATGATGGAATCACTACCATTTTTTATACCGTATGTCCAGCTAACACCTCTTTCAACCATAATATGCTGACAAGAAACTATTCTAAATGATAGAATGCAGGCAGAGATCAGAGAGCCTCTCATTGTTATATAGTCTCAGTAAACGTCCTCAGCAGACATTTAATAGGGTATCTTGAACAGGATGAAGTCCTTCACGGAAACCTGCTTTGAATCGGTTAACAGTGATCACGTGCAATTGAAATCGCCTACATACGACGCTCTGAAAGTCATGGAACCTCGCCTTCAGCTAGATGAAGTGTTTCTTGACTACCGACAGGCATTTGTCTCGGTACAACGTACACGTATCGCCCTGGGAGGAATCGCGAAGACACAGACAGAGAGGTATTTAATCTGAGTGTATGCTTTCCCGGCGTATACAGCTGGCGAAGAGTTCTCGGGCTTCCAGCCGGGTGGCGGTGTCTTCAAACAGCGACGTTTCGACGAGTGACATACTCATCATCTTCTGGCGAAGTGCCGAGACTTTGCGGATGCCGGTCCCTTTATACCTGCGATGTGCCCCCCACCACCTGGCCGCGGGAGGCTGGGTGCAGAGGAGCCGGCGGGTGAGGTGGAGGGGGAAGCGGGTGCGCCGTTCGTGTCTCCGTCAGAGCATTCTGATTGCGTCTCGTGAGCTGGACGGTTCTTGTTTCGTTCCTGGCGTATTGCGGCTAATGCTGGATTCCAGGCCGCGCTCAGTTGATAGCCTTCGTCCCTGTTCACAAGGTTCTCGTGGACCCGTATTTCTATTGATTCTTTAATGACGCTATCCCAATAGCTCCCGGCTCGGCATAGCACCCTGGTGTTTTCGAAGTCAAAGGTGTGGTTTTCTTTGATGCTATGTTCAGCTATAGCAGATTTCTCTATCTGTCCAAGTCGAACATGCCTGATGTGTTCCTCGCACCTTTTTGAGATGCAGCGCTGCGTTTGACCAATGTACTGCACACCACATTCGCAGGCAATGTTGTATATACCAGGTGTGTTTAGTTTGAGTGGGTCTTTAGCTGAGCCCAGCAGCTCTTTCGTCTTCGGCGGTGGTCGGAAGACGGTATTTATGTTAGATTTTCTTAATAGCCTCCCGATTTTGGCTGATGTGGGCCCCAAATATGGAAGAAAGGCGAGTCTCTTGTTAACTTCCTCTTCCTCTTCCTGAACTTTGTCAGCCTGTCTCCTCTTGAAGGCCCTGCCAATCTGTGTTTCACTGTACCCGTTTTTCCGAAATACCTCTCTTAGGTGGTGTAATTCGTCTGAGAGGCTTTCTTTGTCACAAATGACGTGCGCCCTATGCACCAAGGTGGTCAGTACTGACTGGCGTTGCGCCGGATGGTGGCAGCTGGTTGCATGGAGGTACAGGTCTGTGTGTGTCTTTTTTCTATATACTGAATGGCCCAGCGTGCCATCCGCTTTCTTCCTGATCAGTATGTCCAGGAATGGAATACAGCCATTCTCTTCTACTTCCATCGTGAAGGTTATATTCTCATGTATGCCGTTTAGGTGGTCCATAAACTCCTCCAGTGCCTGCCTGCCATGCTGCCAAATCACGAAAGTGTCGTCCACATAGCGGAAGAAGTGCCTGGGTTTACGGTGAGCAGTTTGTAGTGCCACCTCCTCAAAGTGTTCCATATAAAGATTCGCGATCCCTGGAGCAAGGGGAGATCCCATGGCCACTCCATCCACTTGTTCATAATGCTCTCCATTGCACTTGAAGTAGGTGGTCGTAAGTGCATATTCAAAGAGCTTCACTGTTTCAGGCTCGAAGTGCCGATTAAGGAGCGCCAAGGCGTCTTGTAGCGGTACTTTTGTGAACAAGGAGGTGACGTCAAAGCTCACGAGTAGGTCATCACTCTGTATTCGGATGTCCTTCAGTATTCTAACGAAATCCGCGGAGTTTTTCACGTGATGACTGCTGTGTCCCACCAGTGGTTTCAATAGTGTCGCCAGGTATTTGGCCAGTCCATAACTGTGCGAGTTGATAGTGTCCAGAATCGGCCGTAGAGGCACCCCATCTTTGTGAATCTTGGGCAACCCATACAGGCGCGGTGTCGTTGGCGCTCTGGGATACAGCCGTTTCTGCACTGCCTCTGGTAGATCTGAGTCCTTCAGTAGCGCCACGGTTTTCCTAATCATCGTCGATGTAGGGTCCTTGTTGAGCTTCCTGTAGGCTGGGTCTTGCAGCAGAGAGCAGATTTTCTGTTGGTAGTCGACTGTGCGAATCAGCACCGTCGCATTTCCCTTGTCTGCTGGGAGGACCATGATGTCAGCATCATCCCTCAGTGCGCGGATAGCCTCTCGCTCCTGCGCAGTAATGTTAGCTTTAGGGAGTCGTGATTTGTCGATGATCCTGCAGGTCTCCCTTCGGATCTGCTCAGCTTCCTCCTTGGGTAGGCCCCGGATTGCTACCTCTACGCTGCTGATGATGTCCCGTTTCGGTATGGTCCTTGGTACAGGTGCAAAGTTCAACCCTTTCGTGAGGACAGAAGTTGTGGCTGCATCTAGCACCTTATCTGTCAAATTTACAATAGCTCTGGTGCTATTTGTCACCTTCTGGGTCGTCTGAGCTCCAGAGAGTCTGCCGAATTTGTTGATCTGTTTTGCGGCAACATGTCGTTTCTGCACCTCACTGTCGGCGTGGGAGCTGCAGTCAACCCACTCCCAAGTGTGTGCCGGTAATGCTTCTGCCATTTTCAGGTGACATGCGATCAGGATGCGTGCATTCTTGTCCAGTTCTTGCCGTGTGTAGTGAATGCGTTCCCTGACAATGGCCATCCCTGCTCGCCGTAAAATACGTTCGGTTTTCTTCGTTTTCACAGGATGTCTTAATTCAGCAAATCGTGGCAAGATGTTCTTGTCTCGGCAACGTTGGAGGAAAGCCAGTGAGCTGAGCAATTTGGCTTTCCTGTTGCGTTCTTTCTGCAGCAGCTTGAAGCTACAGAGCATCTCCTCCCCGTAGAGGTGTCGTAAATGTGAGTGCATGCTTTCCCGGCGTATACAGCTGGCGAAGAGTTCTCGGGCTTCCAGCCGGGTGGCGGTGTCTTCAAACAGCGACGTTTCGACGAGTGACATACTCATCATCTTCTGGCGAAGTGCCGAGACTTTGCGGATGCCGGTCCCTTTATACCTGCGGTGTGCCCCCCACCACCTGGCCGCGGGAGGCTGGGTCCAGAGGAGCCGGCGGGCGAGGTGGAGGGGGAAGCGGGTGCGCCGTTCGTGTCTCCGTCAGAGCATTCTGATTGCGTCTCGTGAGCTGGACGGTTCTTGTTTCGTTCCTGGCGTATTGCGGCTAATGCTGGATTCCAGGCCGCGCTCAGTTGATAGCCTTCGTCCCTGTTCACAAGGTTCTCGTGGACCCGTATTTCTATTGATTCTTTAATGACGCTATCCCAATAGCTCCCGGCTCGGCATAGCACCCTGGTGTTTTCGAAGTCAGAGGTGTGGTTTTCTTTGATGCTATGTTCAGCTATAGCAGATTTCTCTATCTGTCCAAGTCGAACATGCCTGATGTGTTCCTCGCACCTTTTTGAGATGCAGCGCTGCGTTTGACCAATGTACTGCACACCACATTCGCAGGCAATGTTGTATATACCAGGTGTGATTAGTTTGAGTGGGTCTTTAGCTGAGCCCAGCAGCTCTTTCGTCTTCGGCGGTGGTCGGAAGACGGTATTTATGTTAGATTTTCTTAATAGCCTCCCGATTTTGGCTGATGTGGGCCCCAAATATGGAAGAAAGGCGAGTCTCTTGTTAACTTCCTCTTCCTCTTCCTGAACTTTGTCAGCCTGTCTCCTCTTGAAGGCCCTGCCAATCTGTGTTTCACTGTACCCGTTTTTCCGAAATACCTCTCTTAGGTGGTGTAATTCGTCTGAGAGGCTTTCTTTGTCACAAATGACGCGCGCCCTATGCACCAAGGTGGTCAGTACTGACTGGCGTTGCGCCGGATGGTGGCAGCTGGTTGCATGGAGGTACAGGTCTGTGTGTGTCTTTTTTCTATATACTGAATGGCCCAGCGTGCCATCCGCTTTCTTCCTGATCAGTATGTCCAGGAATGGAATACAGCCATTCTCTTCTACTTCCATCGTGAAGGTTATATTCTCATGTATGCCGTTTAGGTGGTCCATAAACTCCTCCAGTGCCTGCCTGCCATGCTGCCAAATCACGAAAGTGTCGTCCACCTAGCGGAAGAAGTGCCCATTGACGTCACCTCCTTGTTCACAAAAGTACCGCTACAAGACGCCTTGGCGCTCCTTAATCGGCACTTCGAGCCTGAAACAGTGAAGCTCTTTGAATATGCACTTACGACCACCTACTTCAAGTGCAATGGAGAGCATTATGAACAAGTGGATGGAGTGGCCATGGGATCTCCCCTTGCTCCAGGGATCGCGAATCTTTATATGGAACACTTTGAGGAGGTGGCACTACAAACTGCTCACCGTAAACCCAGGCACTTCTTCCGCTATGTGGACGACACTTTCGTGATTTGGCAGCATGGCAGGCAGGCACTGGAGGAGTTTATGGACCACCTAAACGGCATACATGAGAATATAACCTTCACGATGGAAGTAGAAGAGAATGGCTGTATTCCATTCCTGGACATACTGATCAGGAAGAAAGCGGATGGCACGCTGGGCCATTCAGTATATAGAAAAAAGACACACACAGACCTGTACCTCCATGCAACCAGCTGCCACCATCCGGCGCAACGCCAGTCAGTACTGACCACCTTGGTGCATAGGGCGCACGTCATTTGTGACAAAGAAAGCCTCTCAGACGAATTACACCACCTAAGAGAGGTATTTCGGAAAAACGGGTACAGTGAAACACAGATTGGCAGGGCCTTCAAGAGGAGACAGGCTGACAAAGTTCAGGAAGAGGAAGAGGAAGTTAACAAGAGACTCGCCTTTCTTCCATATTTGGGGCCCACATCAGCCAAAATCGGGAGGCTATTAAGAAAATCTAACATAAATACCGTCTTCCGACCACCGCCGAAGACGAAAGAGCTGCTGGGCTCAGCTAAAGACCCACTCAAACTAAACACACCTGGTATATACAACATTGCCTGCGAATGTGGTGTGCAGTACATTGGTCAAACGCAGCGCTGCATCTCAAAAAGGTGCGAGGAACACATCAGGCATGTTCGACTTGGACAGATAGAGAAATCTGCTATAGCTGAACATAGCATCAAAGAAAACCACACCTTTGACTTCGAAAACACCAGGGTGCTATGCCGAGCCGGGAGCTATTGGGATAGCGTCATTAAAGAATCAATAGAAATACGGGTCCACGAGAACCTTGTGAACAGGGACGAAGGCTATCAACTGAGCGCGGCCTGGAATCCAGCATTAGCCGCAATACGCCAGGAACGAAACAAGAACCGTCCAGCTCACGAGACGCAATCAGAATGCTCTGACGGAGACACGAACGGCGCACCCGCTTCCCCCTCCACCTCGCCCGCCGGCTCCTCTGGACCCAGCCTCCCGCTGCCAGGTGGTGGGGGGCACACCGCAGGTATAAAGGGACCCGCATCCGCAAAGTCTCGGCACTTCGCCAGAAGATGATGAGTATGTCACTCGTCGAAACGTCGCTGTTTGAAGACACCGCCACCCGGCTGGAAGCCCGAGAACTCTTCGCCAGGTATTTAATCGATCATTCTTGCGCCCCATATGTAAATGGGACGGGAAAAAGCCCCGATACCTGGTACAATTAAAAGTATCCTCTTCCATGCACTTCACAGCGGTTTGCAGAGCATAGATATTTGTTTTTTAATTAGTGAAGCTTTTCTAACTTTAATAGAGAGAAAGGTTTTAGGTTATATTCAGATACGTAAAGCCGGCCGAAGTGGCCGTGCGGTTCAAGGCGCTGCCGTCTGGAACCGCAAGACCGCTACGGTCGCAGGTTCGAATCCTGCCTCGGGCATGGATGTTTGTGATGTCCTTAGGTTAGTTAGGTTTAACTAGTTCTAAGTTTTAGGGGACTAATGACCTCAGCAGTTGAGTCCCATAGTGCTCAGAGCCCTTTGAATCAGATACGTAAAGTCCAAATGTAGTACATCTGAGGCACTTGTTAATACTCGCACTTATGTATTTAGAGGTAGAATTGTTCGGTACATGTCGATGGAGATGTATAGCTGGTGTGCGTTGTTCATAAAGTTCAGTCCATTGGCGATCTACTTCTCTCTGTCGGGATTTGTTAGCCACATTGCTTTTTCGTTCAATAAACTCATAGTAAGGATGTATTTCTTGATGGTCAACCTATCGGAAAAGGAAATAAAGAGAATACACTTTTGAAACAAAGACGCAAATAGTTGCGTTCAGTCATTGTTCGCCAAATACAAAATGATTTACTCCTTAAGCATGCGAAACGAGTCGAATACAAGCGACTGTAGCGGGACATTAGGAACCCCTGGCAGTCTCTCCCTTTAGATCGCGACCGAGTGTTCCTCTCACAGACTGCCTCTTGATCATCATCGCTCTCTTAGATTCACTTTACACAGACTCCGATTGTGAACGATTGTAACAGATACGTGTCTTCATGACGTCAGTGTCAACAATGAGTCCGGGCAAAAAATCAAACGCTCCGTTGCGTAGCATCAGTCTCATTGACAAACCTTCCGAAGAAAGAGTCGATTTCGAAGTGCGCTTTCTAGGAAGTCTGTTTCGCATCCTTCGGGCTGTGAGAAGAAGTGAGGAGGTAGGTGATCAACGAATTTTATCTACGTTCGCGAAATACTATAATGGTGCAAGTCGAGAGGAGCAGAAATCCATTTTCTTTTTCCGTGCGATATATAACTATAGTTTCAATTTGTCTTCTTCTCGCTCGTGACAGCATTCGTCTCATTCGAAGTTAGGTCCCAGTCACAAACACATCGCCTTTTTTTCGTGCATCTCATGTTGCCAGGAAAAAATCGTAGTAATCGTTTTGGGGAAATCTAGCGATAAATATGTGAGTCTTCAATTGAATTTTCCTCCAAAAAAAAATACTTTCTGTAGCAAATAAAAACCAATTTTCTCGACATTTTATAATTTAGCCCGCGATTTTCCAAAAATATGTTTCACAGAAAAATTTGAGTTTGAACTTGACATACAAAACCCATAACTTACTATAAATATCGGAAACTTGTCATGAGAAGTCAAATACTATTACTTTTCTATATTTAGCGTGTGAATGAAGACGTCACGTAACAATCACTACTACTAACTAACCGCTTTCCGAAAATTCTGTAACGTTTTACGTAGTTACGTAAATCTTATTTATTGGTTTAAAAATATGTGCGTACCAAAAAAGGAAATTCAGGTCATTAACTTTTCTTCCGCGTCATTTAGCAATCTTAGTCTTTCTGCAATAAACTATAAATAAATATTTCATTTTCAGATAGTATGTCGATACTTCCAGTTCCATGGCAGCTCAAAATAGGATAGAATAATCTATAAACCTGTCAGATCGTAACGTAGCTCGGCGAATTATGCAAAATTGGAAAACAAATATGTTTCTTCTGTAGTCGATCAGTCTATACTGGCACGACAAAGTAAATCCAATTGCCAGAAACCGAAAGTGCACATGAAATTTGGTACAACCAGAACAAAACAGAGCCGATATTGATGCACTAAAAAGGTTCGTTACCTTTTTTGAAGCAAAATACGACAAAGCATGTTATGACGTGTATGTAATTTCGATGGGGGGTTCGCACCTGTACAAGTCCTGCTTGCCTAGAAACTAGATCTGTAGTTGCGAAATAACGTTATGTATATCTTCAATTATCAGATTTATGGAAGGATTTTTGAGAATGTGGAGTGGACTGAATTCGTTTTTTCTTAGGCACTTCGGTAACGAGTACATAAAGGGTTAGAAAATAATGCATTCTGTTTATGGGATGCAGACTGGTGTGGTCATCACTCAGGAAATGGTACGACCGTTCAGAAGCAGCAAAGGTGAAAGCAGAATTCTCATTTCAACAACAGATGTTTAATTTGCGTATTGTGTGTGCACTGAGGCGAATAATAGACCGCATCGACATGCTAGGAAACAGATGCTCAACGAAACGGAACCTGTACCAGACGATGTTTGTAATATCCACACAAAGAAAAGTAAGCATCAGCTAGACACGTTAGACTGCTAAATGTTAAAATTGGATGAGAAACTCTTAAAGAAGTGGACGAATTTTGCTATCTACTAAGCGCAATCGATAAAATAAGCAGATGTGAGAAATACACACTGCCAAGGATTGCACGAAACCAAAGTGCTTCCTTTACATAAAGCAGACGATAACACTGCAGAATATAAACAATGAGATCTGAATCAGATTTGTGAAAAGCTGTGTCTAAAGTATAATCTAAAGTATAATTCTGAAATACTGTGGAAGAAAAAACAAAATGGAAGACAGAAGTGAAACATTTGGAGCTTTTGAAACAAGATCGTACCTGTGGTCTGATGTGGGGACAAGCAGCAGGCGGTGAGATTATTTTTTTTTTTTTTGGGGGGGGGGGGGGTTGTGGGATGGAGGGGCACACTGAATGCAATTAACATTAGTTTTATTGACTATGCAGAAGAAACATCAGATCTACAACAAAAATATGTACTCTGTGTTAATTTGGATCGCAATGATGACATTAATGATGAAAAAAATCTAGCTGTTATTTTACTAATGATCGTACAAGAACACTTGATCTGATGATTGTAACTACAATGTTCATTTTGCTTCAAATTTTCTCATGCGTGATATACTTCAACATTAAATACTACACCGTTTTTATAAAAGCATTTCCAGATACATATATCTCAAGCATTATTTCCATGCGGTGCTTTTTATTTTCTATATTTTTGGATTTGTCACCCCCATACTTAGTAATTTAATGTTCTGATATGTGGATGTCAGCGATGGAATGGTTTTGTATGACGTGCTGGATGAGCAGATAAGATTAGGGAAATAGTCACAAAGACTGGTCACTTTAGGAAGTATTGAATTGGGTTACTATTACTTTCAACGTTCACGCGTGAATTTCAACCATCAAAGAACTAAAACAAATGTTCTGCTGAGTCCGTTGCTGAGTGACAGACATTGCTGAGCAACAAAAGCGATTACCTTTATCTCTGTTTCACTATCAATAGGTGAAATTATTCCTCAACTGGCATCATCTGCCCTACATTCTACGTTTCTGATTACCCTCTCTATTTGCTGAGCAGCTGCATTGCAACAGCTCATAGTCCAGAAAATTAGTCTGGAATTAGGAGTACTACTCACTGAACACGTGGAAAAAGATTTGTTCTAATAACATCAGAAGATTCCATATATACAGTCGTTTTCAGACAGAAAACGAAATAACGTGGCTCAAGAATTTCAGTTAACCATAAAGGTGATCATCGCCATTACTATACTTATCAATTCTCCAACATCCTTCAAAAATTTTCAGATTAATTTGATTTGACGTGGCAGCAAAGCTTTTATGAAAAATAATGAAATATACAGTGTCCACTGTGTATCATTAACATGTTACTGCGTCGTTAACCTATTCAGTAACTCCATTATCTCAATGATTGTTTGCTTGCTACAAATATTTGTAGTTTTTTAATGATTAGTTTTATGTTCAGTTTAATTGGTGTTTCAATCTAAAGTACAGCATTTATTAATGTTAATTCTTTATGATTGTAATAATCGGTGGCGTGTATTAGATATTGAGCAAAGTACCGTATCAGACTGCATTGTTTCTTTAGGCCAATCCTCCTTGTCAACAACCCAGATTTCACAAGACCATTTTCGTCTCGTCAAACACTGTAGCTACTAAAGCCTGGTTGTTTCACGTTTCCAGATGTTTTCGCGAGTGACGTCGCTAATCAACTCGCCAGCTACCGGCCAGGGGAACCCCCGGCTGGTCGATCAGCCGCCAACACCTGCGCCTCTTCGCCGCCTTCGGCCACCTCGACCAAAGCCGAATGAGAAGAAGGTGGAGTCCACCACCACCGACTGCGAAGAGGCCGCCGCTGATAAACCACAGCTTCAGCCAATTCATGTAAGCAGCAGAAGCCCCCTTTGTACAACATCAGACAATAATTACTGTCATTCTGTTCCAAGAACAAAGGCAGAAATGAATTTCAATAATGTTATGGAGACATCTTTATTGACATGATTTTTTTCTCTTCACAGTTTGGTCCGAGACCAAGAATTGTGCATTTTGACCTGCCTGACGTTGAAGATGAAGAGGAGGAAGTCTCTGGCTCTTACTATCCTCCTGGAGTTCCAGTTCCACCCAGTCGGCTGCAAATCTTTGCCAACAGACCGCGCAGACGGAAGATTATCCGAGAGCCACCGTCGCAGGAAGTGCAGACTGCGATGGCACATCTAAGAGCTGAGATACAAGCAACGGTATGTTACTCATGTAGCACTTAAATACACAGTATTACATTAGAAACAGAAACGTAGACTTCTTATTAATTTTTCTTACATAAAACAGTTGTAATAAATGTAAATGTAGGATTCATTTAACTCTATGCCTACACCCAAACCCTGTAAAACACTATGATGTTGTGATAAGGGTTGACAAGGTCATCTTGAAGCCAAAAGCAATACATCGATAAAGAATAGGTGGAAACGAAGAAAGATCATCATGAGTTTGATATAAAAAAGAATATGCGTTTATATGAATAAGAGCAGTACACTACGTTGTAACACTTGTTTTAATTTATTTGGATGGAATGGTTATGGAGAAGTGATATTGTCAATGGAAAGATTCAGTTAAATCGGTTCACGTGTTTTATCTCTATTTTTGTCATTACCTGCAAAATTCATAGGCACCCCCTTGGTACAAAATGTCTCTAGTTTGTAATACCTTAAGTGCTAGATATATTGTTTATCGTGCAAGCAGCATAATAAAAACAATTCTTTTTGTCATTCACAGGAGAATCCGCCACCTACCACATGGATCGGGCTTCTAGTGAAGAGTATAGTCGATCTGTATAGAAACAAGAGAGATTACCGGCGGAACCATGGATTGGCAGAGAGACCAGGGTTCGTCATTCGAATGAAGGGAAGACTCGCACCTGTTCCTGAGGCAGTGAGAAGATTTCTGCATGTGAAGAAGAATGCGGAGAAGAGGCAGCTGCCCACAGGCGTAGATTCAACTCTGCGTGATTACTTTCTTCATTGTGAACACGCTGACCCTAATTACCCCCCGATTATTCCATTTACACCACAGCTACTTGAAACCGCGCTGTGACGCAACTGTAGATAGCCACTCTGGTTTGGCTTGAAATAAAACACCTTAAAGCCTGTTTCATTGTGTTTTTTATTGCATAGTTAATTTTTAAACCCTTTCTACATACAGTGTACTAGTCTGAAAGTAAAAAATGATCGACAGTGGGAAGACTGCGTACCTCTGAAGTAACTTGCTTGGATGGAAATACTTCAAAGTTAGACTGCCAACAGCATAAGCTGAATTGGAGCAGTTGGAGTTGCAGTTTACGTCACTCAGGCTATGAAAGGGGCAGATCAGTTCACGGTGGCCAAAACTGACAAATCTGGCAAAAGCGGTCAGAGACGCTACAAGTCAGCCAGATATAATGTGAAAGTTTCCGACCGCTTTAGAATACTGCAGACTGTGGACAAGCGTCTCCAGACAACCCAAAGAGTTCATATACAGTCGGACAAGTGAGAAAAGTACAAGCAAAGGTAGATAATTATAGAGTCGAAGAAAGGCTGTGAGGTTACTTCTGATAGGCAGTTTTCATGATACAATATGTTTAATTCAGAACTCTCTGGGTTTAGAACAACTGCTTTTACATCAAGCGTAGGGCTCAGGAATGTAACTTGTGATATGAGGTATGCGACGGAGGATATTCATAAAGAAGAATATGTACTGATTATTGTGAGTGTAGGAAACTTTTTAGAGGGTAACATTATTTCAGCAACTGAGGATGATATCAGGAACACCACTGAGAATGCTTCTTTCACTGGGGTGAAGACTGTGTCATTCTTTGAATAACACAACACGCCTTAGAGCTTCGGGATTCGTTCAACCAATTGCGCCACTCATGTATGTGGGATACTGGTGCACAGCACCACACACTTTCGCACGTCATGCTTCATGGCCTACATATGAGTGTTTCCTTTAAGAGATATCTTGTACTGCTAATGTCCAGACACAGCGTGCGTGACAGAATTATGACAGCTGCTCCGTGTTGTTTCCAATAATTTCGGTAAATGGATAATATTTCCGAAAAACAGGAGTAGCAACTGACCATAGCCACAGCAGCAGGAGTTAAGCGAAAAGTTAAAACAGGGTGATTGGATAGCACAAATAATTAATAATTTGGGTATTTTCGGCTTGACGCAACTATGCTAGTAAAAATGAACTACTCGTATCACGAAAGTAAACTGAAAACTCAAAAGATATTTCTTCAGGTTTGCTGTGGTAGCATACAGAACACCTTTTGAAAGTCAAAGAAATTAAAGAGCTGTATCTAGGTGGATACTGGTTGATATCAAATTGCTGTAGACATCACAAGAGGAAACATAAATAGAATAATGTGCCAAGGAAGACGTAATCGAGTACGGTATTAAACAGCTATTCGAGTACTGTAAATCAGTGACAGAGTTGGGAATACGGCATATAATTGTTTTGTCAGTTAGAGGGTCCAACAGGCAAAAGGTTCTACACTTCATTTAACTACTGGAGAAGATACAAGTCGCTTAGTGGTAATAGCTGCAAGTCGTCAGAACATGAGAGGATTTCGATATTTATTTGATATAGGACAATAAAGATTGAATTCAACTGGAGTTGCTAATGACCAGTTTCGGTAACTTCCTAACTAAAGCTCTCCTAGGAATAGCAGAAGGATACAGTGCCTGATAATTAGTATCTAAATCCCGCTGTCTTTCATGAGAAAAAGGTGGGCCTTATAATAACTGCTTGATCTGACCATTAATGGCAAATGGCAGCAGAAAAGGTTTCACACCAGTCAGATACATTTAAGTGAGACAACTGTCAGTACAGTTTTGTTTTACTAGAGCTCAGAGATAACTATAGAGGAATTCCAGAGATCTTGTGTTACAAAGTGCTACAAATAAAACACGAGGCTATCACAACCAAGACTGTAATTACACTACAAATAATACTATACAACGATTCTCAACACCTTCTGAAAGGCAGAAATCATGCGCTGTACACAAAAGTACAAAATACCAGAAAGAAAGCAAATGTCATTAAGATAATTATTAGGAAGCGAATCAATAAACTTGTTAAGGCAGATGTATTCAGTCCTAAAAAGACAGCAAGAGTGTAAAGTCATATTAAATTCAAAATATTTACTCTAGATCCTAAGATTTCCTAACGGCACCTTAGAATCATTGTGGAACAAATGACTTACGAAAGCAGATTCATTAATTTGCTTATGATATGTCCCACATATTCTTAGAGGGTCGTTCAACAATCAAAGAGACTAATTGGTCAGGAGAAAAAAGTGTTTATTTTTACAAAACAATACTTTTTCTACTTTTATACATAATCCACCTTGAACAGTTTGTACTTGTTCCAACGGGCTACAAGCTTTTTTATGCCGGCTGCAAAGAACTCTTTATCTTAGAGTTTGAACCAATTTCCCACAAACTTTTTCACGTCCTCAATGTTCTGCAACCTCTTCCCACGTAATGTCTCCTTCAGTGCACCAGACAAAGGGAAATCACTAGATGCTAAATCAGTACTGTAAGGGGGATTACGCAGTACTTACCAGCCCATTTTGTCGATGGTTTCAAGGGTTGATTGAGCAATATGAGGGCGTGATTTTTCTTGCTGGAGAATCAAACCTCTCCTCTGATATCCATGATATCTCTCTCTCATGGCTGGCTTCACCTTGTTTAAAAGTAAATCCGAGTTGTACTGGCTGTTCATTGTACTCTGTTCTTCGAAATAATCACAAAAAACTGGACCTTCAGCATTCCAAAACACCGTCAACATGACTTCTCCTGCTGATGCTAGGGTTTTGAATTTTTTCTTGGCAGATGAGTTGGTGTGCTTCCACTCGATGCTTTGTCTTTTTCATTCTGGCTCATAATAGTGAAGGCAAATTTCATCATAAGCTAAAATATGGTGATGAAGTGCTCACCTTCTCTTTCATAACGTCCCTTTAGCTCTGTGCACACTCTCATCCTTGTTTCCTTGTGTATCCGCGTCAACTCCTTTGGAACCGATCCTACACGTGTTTTCTTGTACTTCAGGTTGTTCCAGATTATGTTATGAACTGTACCAGTACTAACTTGAACCATATCAACTATCATTTCCACAGTCACACGGCGGTCGGTACGAAAATGTTATCAATTCTACTTTCAAGTGAGCGAGTTGAAACTCCAACTGGTCGGCCAGAACGGTGTTCGTCAGTCACTGAGTCGCGACCAGATTTGAACTGCTCTACCCACTTGTAAAAACTTGCACGATTGGTACAACCTTCACCATAAACTTTACACTTTCTACAGTATATATTCACTGTTTTCTCGCCTTCAGCAAGTGGAAAACGAATAACAGAACTTTTTTAAACTAATGTGGACGTTTCAACTGGACTCGCCATCTTGAAATGTATTTTTGAGGTTATAAACAAAACAATGTTGATACATCAGCTGATCAGGGTTCATCCCAGTGATGCCAACTTAAAGCCATAAAAGTACCAAACTTGCCCTACTAACAGTTTTTTCCGCAGACCAATTTGTCTCTTTAATTGTTGAATGACTCTCTTATTTCCGTCTGTAAAAAGAGCACTTGTCTTTGCGACACTTGAGGCCTACCGGTAACTGTACTTGAAAAAGGCACTCGAGACTGGCTAAATGTTCTTCTGCGGGATATCCAGACACGACAGTGTCATCCAGGTAATTTGAGCAAGAAGGCACCTTGGCAGTCACTTGTTCTAAAACGCGTTGAAAAATCACCGGTGCTGAGGCACTGCCGAAGGGCAGGCGCTGAAATTCGGACAACCCGAGATGACAGGTAAGCATACGCCTAGTCTGTCTTAGAAAAAGAACAAGCCTCGCTTAATCTGTTCACCAGTTCCACAGGCGAGGCAAAGGGTACGTGTCTATCACTGTCTAAGAGTTCACCGTCGACTTAAAATCAAACCACAGTCGAAGACATCCTGAACGTTTGCGATGGATGACCAATGGGGAAGATCACTGACTTGCACTGAGTGTCTTGAAGACACTGTCAGCTTACCACTGCCGTAACTGTTTAGCGACCTGCTCCCTAATGGGAATCGGCACTTGCCTAGCTCCACAAAACTTTGGTTATGCATTGTCTTTGAGTCACACATGAGCTAAAAGCTATTCGCACAATCGTGACCGTCGCTAAAAAATTCACTAAATGTGTCATTCAGAGCTTGAAACTTGTCTATAGGAACGTCTACTAAAATTTGCAACACTGACTTGTGGATTGACAATACGAAAATGACAAAAGAATCGAAGCCAAAAATATTCTTTGGAGATTTGGCAGACAGCACTTGAAGACATCTGTCTTCGTTACACCTTGAAAAGTAACTGGCATGCTGAAAGTTGCTAAAACTGTAATTTCCTGTCAGTTTGCACTTTCGACATCTTCCCTAGCTACTGTCAAAGTAACAAACACCTTGATCCGACTACGCCACATCTAAGACAGAACTATTACTTCCTGTCTGCTCTCAGATACTTCAATGCGTGACAGGTTAAATGGGCAAAGATTTAGTAGTGGATTTGTGTTTGCGTCGGCGTGACTTGCTTGGCACATGAAAATCACCAGGCTGCGAAGTTTTGTACTTGAGCGACCTTTCACAATACTGGGTCGCACTGTTCCTGGCTGAATTGGTTTAGAGCCATGTTGCTTTGATATTTGCTGTTCACGCAGCTATTTCGTGCACACCGACTGAACATGACCTTTTCTTGTCGCAAAAATAACAAATTGCGTCACGGCTTGGGCACCGAGAACGATTATTGCCACTAAAGCACTTTGCGCAAGACTTTCCTATGTTTTTCTGTGTACCGGCGTTCCACCAGAGCGGCATGGCTCTGTTTGTCTCCATACGTTACGTCACACGCTGTGTCACACGAGCCGGGCTGGCGAGGGACTGTTTACATTCTACAGCACTATTAACACCGTCACCGGGCAGTTAGTTAATATTTGATGTTTGCATGTCACATTTAGCTAAAACATAAGTGTCCTGAGCCTCAATTAACTGTAACGCTGTATCTACAGAACGATCAGGTTGTTTCAAAATAGCAGCACGAATTCTGTCGTCACAAATATTTCAAGCTACAGCGTCACGAAGCCTGACATCACTGTACGATTGTCAACAACGACATAGATATTTGCAGTACATAGTTAAACCTCGTAATTGGGTGGTCCACTGTTTATGAGTTTGACCTGCTGCTGCCGGCCGTGGTGGCCGTGCGGTTCTAACGCTGCAGTCCGGAACCGCGGGGCTGCTACGGTCGCAGGTTCGAATCCTGCCTCGGGCATGGATGTGTGTGATGTCCTTAGGTTAGTTACGTTTAAGTTGTTCAAAGTTCTAGGGGGCTGATGACCTCAGCAGTTAAGTCCCATAGTGCTCAGAGCCATTTGAACCATTTTTTTTTTTTTCTCTTTCATGCCCCTCGACTCTTATAACTGCCATGTGGTTTCTGTACAAATTGTAAATAGCCTTTCGCTCCCTGTATTTTACCCCTGCCACCTTTAGAATTTGAAAGAGAGTATTCCAGTCAACATTGTCAAAGGCTTTCTCTCAGTCTACAAATGCTAGAAACGTAGGTGTGTCTTTCCTTAATCTTTCTTCTAAGATAAGTCGTAAGGTCAGTATTGCCTCACGTGTTCCAGTATTTCTACGGAATCTATCACAGTTTCGAGATGGAGCTGTTAAATCGTTATAAAGAATTAGAGAGGAAGGTACCACAATCTTTACTTAACGCCCTGTTCTCCATTATTTGGAGTCTGTCAGGTGTAACATCATATCGGTAAGGACCCATTCATACCGCGAGAGTATACAGATACATGAGACAACCGAAAGCACAGTAATTATGTACGCACACAGCTTGCTCTGCGAGTAGACTGCACTCCACTTACTGATGCTGACTAAGAGTTGCAGTGCTTTCCACCCTTGATATTCGAATCTCGTATCTCTTATTTTCCTCTCAAGGTGGTTTCCCCCATGTTACTAGTTAGTACTGTGTAGGGACTGAACGAACATTTACGTGTTGTTTGAGTGTTTTCTCTTGTAACTTGTAATTTTTGCAGAGGATTGGCTATGTGACTAATAATCCCGCAGAGTGGGTCGATGTACTCTGCTGTAGAGGGCTGTTGTGCCTGAAATAGTCAGTATATATTTATTCAACTGATTTACCGCCTTTCTTTTAAGTGGCCTTCCCCCTTCCTTCACATGACTGAAACACTTGCTGTAGGTTCGATCCCTGACGCTGCCATCGTTAGCAAACACAAGGTCTTCAGACAGGTGATTTCTTGTCAGGAGATACGGAAGCCGTGACAGATACGGCAGGAGTTTCACTTAATATTACTTTTAACTTGATTGAGACTCATCACGCTTTCTACGTTTACACACGTCACAAACGGTTATTAGCTGCTCTAGGACCTAGTCTGTTTACACTTACTACATCACAGGAAGGTCAATAATAATAGGGGCAAGAGGAACTGACAATTCGCAGTTTATTCCCTTTCTGTGTCAGTTCTGGGTTAACGACTTGATTGGCACCAAAACTGGGAACAGCACACTAGCGAAGCAAGTGAAACGACTCTCCTCTCTGGAAAGTATGATTACACCGGACGACAAAAGAGAGGAAAATATAAACAGTAGATGACAGCTTTCTTCAAAATTAATGGTATCAAGTACCGACGTGAAAATGCAAAAGGGTTGCTGAGAGGGTACTTCTTGAGGCCAAACGTCAACCAACGAAAAACCGGAAAGGAAAAACGTGGTGGTGGTGGTGGTGGGAAGGGGGGTCATTTGAAATGTGTTTCGGACAGATAAAGAATATCGGACGATAGTAATCTGTGAACGAGCCATACGAGTAAGAGGGATAAGTTAGTCAGACGTCTACTACAGCATCCAAGAGCAATTAATTTGGCTCTGAAGTAAGCTGATAGGTTACATGTGTTTCCATACTATCGGCTATATACATTACCAATTGCTGTTTAAATGTTTTATGTATGTAAACGTTTTATGTATGTTGACTTTTAGATGACAGGCATCTGGAGGTGTGACACAAAATCTGTAATGGAACAACAAAAGTATTTTTATTGTCATTTTATACTGACTGTTACTGGTAAATAAAGGGGCTGCGATGCATCTTATTTAATTCGTTGAACATGAAACGCCCTGTCTTACATTTTAGTATATGAACATGTAAGCACAGCACTATTATTTTTATTGTTTCAGTACCTGTACATTTGCCATTGTCATTTACTACACTGGTATAAGGAGTAATAAAGGTGCATCGATACATTCGCATTTAAAACGCGGCTTGCCCATTGGCTGCATTTGCAAGAAAGGAGCGACACTAGCGCCCTCGAATATTTCCCGGTACTGTTGGCTGTGTTGGCCTCCAGTCTGATTCCGACCTGCTGAAGTAGGCACATGTTGACTGTGGTAGTCATCTACGATTGCTCTGTAAACACTGTGTTGCCATTTTGACGTTCGTTTATATGATCAGGCAGTGTCACAGCAGTTATATCTTAATTCAAACAATTTATTTCTGTGTCATTTGAAATGCTTCTGTTGCAATACTATATTGGTTATGCCAGTTCAGTGACAACTTTGCACTATTTTTTGTAACCTAGTTATGTCGGGCTTGCGAATGATGCAGTTGGTTCTGAACTAGCCGCCAAACCTGTGTATTGCAACTGTGACATATTTGTTAACAAACGCTTCATGAATTATTAAAATGTTGAAATGGAAAAACTTTAGGAATTTTTCCTTTACCTGTACTGTGAAACCTTACTTCTTGTCAAATTTTCTGAGTGTAGGGCAACGGGAAGTACCCTATATGTTTTGATGAGTGAGTTAGCGAGTATCGAGTTATGTGACATAGGTTTGTACAGTAGCGATCGTTTCGTTTTGCTGTCTGCTCCTGACGGAATGCGAGACTACATAAAAAACTCCAGAGCTGCGTCGAAAAACCATTCGGTCAGTCTTTAGCCGACAGTGTGTGCTGCTGCCGAACTGTGTCGAGCTACACGAGTGGAGTGCTTTCTGACGTTATCTGCAAACGGGGACGCGAGCCTCGAACGGCCGTGCAAGGACACTTCTGAGTTGTATCGAGAAATATTAATATCGCACATTTACAGAAGTGTTACAACTGAACTCTCGCACTACTGAAGATACTAGAGATGCCTCTTCTGTTTCAGTCTAGGGTATTTTGTGCGTTGCTCATGGCATTCTAAATCCGTGTAGGAAATGGAGTATTTGCATTTACCGCTTCTTGGCGAGAACCAAATTGTATTTTGATTTATTAGAACAGTTTCAGTACAGTAATTAGCATAAAACGGAGCTTTGAGGAGATTAGGCTGTGAAATGTGCCACACGCTGATTGTAATAGCAAAAGTGATGTGCTTTGTAAAAGACTCCGTGCCTGCATAATTGGTGTATCGTACTTCTGATTCAACCACACAAGACGATGTTACTCGTCGTCACCCTCAGCTATTTATAGTGCATAAATTTCCTTTACTTTACGTCGATGGTCACAATTTCTTTTTTGTCATTAGACTACCGGTTTCGGTCTTTAATGACCATCTTCATATCTGTTTTATAGTGCGCTAAGTAAAACACTATGAGAGGAGGACGAGGAGAACACTGAAGTTCAACGACTAGTGACAAGAACACACACATTTATTGACGAATGCTCAACTTTGTACAAAACGACTCAGGCAGCAGATCCTGAAGTTCAACGACTATTCCAGGCGCTAATGCTGGATAGTTAACAGTTCCGGTCTCCCTAGAACGTTCATGAAGACGAACTGGTGTGGATTCGCTAGAAGCATACGATGTGGCATGAAGTACACAAGTAGAAGGCGGTCTCCTCAGTGGTCTAGTTAACCTGGAAGCACCCGCTCTGCTGTGGCGCCGGCGCTTATCACTTCTTTGGCGGGGCCGTCACTGCGACTTCTTGGTGCGGCAATTGCTGGGCTATACGCCGTCTCTGCAGTGGGTTGTCGACCTGTCGACGCCTGTGGTGCTGCATGGTAGTGCATGCTGTGCTTATGACACCAGAGCCGCTCCCTCAAATCTCCTGGCCGTGGCCGCAGAAGGTTGCGGAGCGAACCAATGGTGTGGGGGAGGACTGGGTGCAGGCGCAGCAAATGGGACTGGAACCAGGACTGAAGCCGCCGATAAGCTCCTGTCCGCAACCGGGCATTCGCCCTGAGCCCCAGTGGCAACGCGTGGCAAAACGCAGAGTGGGCGCAAGCCTACATCCGTGGGATTGGGGTCTCGTACGCTGGAGGATACCCGTCGGAGAACTAGGCGGCGAGGCATACAGGCGACGCTCATGGCGACATGGGCTGCTTTGATGATGACCTCGACTATGAGGGCTGGTCCACCTCCTTGACAAACGCCTCGTGCAAAGATGCCGTCTGGCCCGCTTAAGTACGCGACTCTGGCTCCTGGCTGCGTACTGAATCTCTAAAACGAAACGCAAGGGCAGGATCGCGGAGTCTCAGAAGGCGAAGGTGGTTCAGGTGTCTTGAGCAGCGGCCCTTTTGGGGAAGAAACTAAGAACATGTTGCGTCCAAGGACACGCGAAGCACTGCTGTGTTGCAATCGCTATCCAGACCGGAAGGTCCTGAAGAGTACTGCGTCCTGGATCTGAAAATGAGAACCTTTTGCACAGGCCGGTACTCTTCGTTGGTGGGCGCGGCAGATGAAGCAGGGCGCGTTGGCGGACTGGAGTTCGGCCGGGGAAGATCCATCTTGAGGCATGGCACTCTGGGTGGACTAGTATAGCTGCAAGGCCTGTTCCCGTCAGTCAGTCCCACGGAATTTATTCATCGTGCCTTGAATGTTCGCGCGAAACGTTCAGCTTCACCGAAACCTCCTGGCAGATTAAAACTGTGTGCCGGACCGAGACGCGAACTCGGGTCCTTTGCCTTTCGCGGGCAAGTGCTCTACCAAGAGAGCACTTGTCCGCGAAAGCCAAAGGTCCCGAGTTCGGGTCTCGGTCCGGCACACAGTTATAATCTGTCGGGAAGTTTCACATTTGAACATTTTTTGAAAATTGTGAACTGCAGAAGTGTCCAGAGCATCTGTCTGCGAACACGATACTTCTGAGTAGTCGAACTGATCATCCTTGTCTAGGGGTAACACATCGGCGCCGGAATGTTGATCGGTAGGGCGGTAAAATATTTTATAGTTGTCATTCGACAGCAATAAAGCCCATCGTTGCAACTTCTGAGCCGTGTATGGCGGAACATGCTTGCTTGGGTGAAAGAAGGAAGTGAGTGGCTTATCTACATCTACACCTACGTGATTACTCTGCTATTCAAAATAAAGTGCCTGGCAGAGGATTCAATGAACCACCTTCAAGCTGTCTCTCTGCCGTTCCATTCTTGAACGGCGCGCGGGAAAAACGAGCACTTAAATTTTTCTGTGCGAGCCCTGATTTCTTTTATTTTATCGTGATAATCATTTCTCCGTATGTAGGTGTGTGCCAACAATGTTTTCGCAATCTTAGGAGAAAACTGCTGATTGAAATTTCATGAGAAGATCCTGTCGCAATGAAAAATGATTGCCACTCCAATTCACGCATCATGTCTGTGGCACTATCTCCCCTATTTCGCGATAATACAAAAGAAGCCGCCCTTCTTTGTACTTTTTCAATATCATCCATCAGTCCCACCTGATACGGATACCACATCGCACAGCAATACTCCAGAATAGGGCGGACAAAAGTGTTTTGTCTCTTTAGTAAACCTTCTAAGTGTTCAGCCAATGAGCCGCAGTCTTAGGTTTGGTCTATGCACTGTTGCTAGCACAAGCCGTAATTTCCTCACGTAATTGTTCTTTAATATCATGACGTTGCACGGCAACGGCTGTAATCTGTTCACTAAGTTGTTTGTTCTGTTCATTAATGTTGTCGTGTTTTTCATTCGACTGTTTGAAACTTTAATTAAGTTGTTTGTTCGATTCATTAACTTGTTTATAATTGTTGTCTAGTTTTTCATTCCACGGTTTGAGATTTTTATTAAGTTGTTTTAAATGGTGGTCGTCTTTTTTATTGAGTTGTTTGTTCGATTCATTAATTTGTCTGAAATTGTTGTCTAGTTTTTCATTCCACTGTTTGAGATTTTCATTACGTTGTTTGTACGATTCATTAAGTTGTAGCAATAATGCCATAACTTGATGCAAGCCAAAATTAGCAACTCTATTCTCTGTGCTGTGTGATGTATCGGAATGTGTCACGTTTTGTGTAACCATTTGGTCATTGTCTGATTCACGAAAAGGTTTGCTAATTGGATGTGCACTGTGGGTCACGACATTGGAATCAAATAAATCTGGCATATTTTGACTACATTGTTCATTATCGTTAGAAACATTCATCTGTTCACAGCGTAAATTTTCCAAATAAGGTGTGTCAAACTGGGCAGCGTTCATTGAATCGGAACGTGCTGCGTCATCAGTTGTTAAATTTACTGTGAACATAATTGAATTAGTTTGCTCATCATTACGATCAATATCATTACTAGTGATCGGCACGCACTGATTATCTGTAATTAGGGGATTATCACTATTACACTGAGTGTCGCTAGTATTATTGGTCAAATTATTCGAGTCGGCTTTTTCACTCTTTGCACATCGTGATGTACTGTTAGCTGTTTTTCGCGGCATTTTCACAAATCAAAATTAAGCACAAAATCAAACAAAGACAAAGCAAAATTGGAACAAATACAATTGCAACAATGAGCAATAAATTGCCGATGAGCTGTGAAAGACAGAGTGACAAGTTAGTAAGTGCGTTGCGCCAGATGCAAACTACATTTAATATTAGGTAAATAAGAGCAGATATATAACTGACTACCTCTCATAAATTCACAAAATACGATCCTGGCCGGTTGTTGACAAGTGTAACCTCCCCACTATAAAAATATGTAATTATCTTTCACATTTAGTGTAACCTCCCAACAGTAAAAAGAATATAAGTATATAATTCACATTCAGCGTAACCTTCCAAAAGATACACGCCAAAACCTCCCAATAGTAAAATTTCGTAACCTACCAATAATACAATGTGACTAACCTCTCAATAAAAAAATTGTCGCTCACTTATAATCTTTCAATAATGACTGTGAATTTAAACTGGTGAATTTTGGACGTCAGCAGCGCTGCATCATGGCCCTGAAAGATCATTCTGAATAAATTGAAAATTCTTACCTCAATAAGGTCGCCGGATAACGCGCATGTATCTGCTCCTATAAGAAATTTTTCTGCCACAGCCCTGTGCAATGCTGGCCGATAGATTTGTCATGTATAAAAAGAAACAACAGATTTTTCTTTACAGTAATCGGGATGACCATGGATTGGAGAAATTAGTAAAATCTTTAAATTGAGTTGAATAATTGTCAAAGGTTAAATTTTATAAGAAAGATTATTAGTAAGAGATTTCTTTTTAAAAGCATTTACGTGGGACTTGATATAACAATACTACATATGCGCGAGGCTGCTTTTACCTTACTCTACAACGCTCAGGCTCCGCCATCGCTCCGCACGACCGGCCCAGCCTACACGATACACCAGACTGCTCGCTAGCAACTACTTACTGCTACTGCCACACAGTTCCTACTGCAGTCAACACTGCTCTCTGGTCTGAGATTCTCTTATACCTTACATATCGCAGGCAGCGCGTGAGCAATCCATCGAAATTACATCTGCTCGAGTGTTCTAGCAACAAATTCCTTAATCATGGACCTCTTACAACAGGATAGCACAAATAATTAATAATTTGGGTATTTTCAGCTACATACAACTATACTATTAAAAATGAACTACTCATATCACGAAAGGAAACTGAAAAATCAAAAGATATTTCTTCCGGCTTGTTTTGCTAGGAAATAGAACACCTTTTGAAAGTCAAAGAAATTAAATGAGTTGTACCTAGGTGGATACCGGTTAATATAAAACTGCTGTAGACAATACAAAAGGAAACATAAGTGGAATAATGTACTGAGCAAGATGTAAACGAGTACGGTAGTAAGCAGTTCGGCTGGTCCTGGTGGAGGTTCGAGTCCTCCCTCCGGCATGGGTGTGTGTGTTTGTCCTTAGGATGATTTAGGTTAAGTAGTGTGACTGATGACTTTAGCAGTTAAGTCCCATAAGATTTTTTTTTTTTAAGTAAACAGTTGTTCAAGTGCTGTACTTCAGTGATAGAGTTGGGAACACAGAACATAATGGTTTTGTCAGTGTAGAAGCTCCAACAGGTAAAAGCTTCTACACTTCATTTAACAATGAGAGGGGATAAAAGTTGGACAGTGGTAACAGCTGCAAGTAGTGAAAACAAAAAAAACAAAAAATGGTTCAAACAGCTGAGGTCATCAGACCCCTAGAACTTAGAACTACTTAAACCTAACTAACCTAAGGACATCACACACATCCATGTCCGAGGTAGAATTCGAACCTGCGATCGCAGCGGTCGCGCGGTACCAGACTGTAGCACCTAGAACCGCTCGGTCACAACGGCCGGCAGTAGTCAAAACATGTGAGGATTTCGATAATTACTTGATGCGTGACAATAAGGATTGAGTGCACCTGGAGTCACTCACTGATGACCAGTTTCGGTATGTACGCAACTAAAACATTCCTAGAAGTAGCAGTGCCTCAGAATTAGTATCTAAATCCCGCTGTCTTTCATGAGGAAAAGGTGAGCCCTATAATAACTGCTTGATCTGACCATTAATGGCAAATGACAGCAGAAAAGGTTTCACACCAGTCAGTTATATTTAAGTGAGACAACTCTCAGAACAGTTTTGCTTTACTAGAGCTCAGAGATAACTATAGAGGAATTCCAGAGATCTTGTGTTACAAAGTGCTACAAATACAACACGGGGCTAGCACAACCAAGACTGCAATCACACTTCAAACAATACTTCAAAACGTTTCTCAACACCTTCCGGAAGGTAAAAATCATGCGCTGCACACAAGAAGAACAAAATTCCAGAAAGAAAGCAAAGGTCATTACGAGAATAACTAGGCAGTGAATCAATAAACTTGTTAAGACAGATGATATTCAGCCCTAAAAGGCAGAAATAGTGTAAGGTTATATTAAATTCAAATTATTTACCATAAATCCTATGATTTCCTAACGGTACCTAAGAACCATTGTAGAAAAAATGACTTATGAAAGCAGGTTCATTAATTTACTTATGATATGACCCAGATATTCTATTTCCGTCTGGAAAAAAGAGCACTTGTCTTCGCGACACTTGAGGCCTGCCGGCAACGCTACCTGTTAAAAGCACTCGAGATTGGCTAAATGTTCTTCTGCGGAACGTTCAGACACGACAGTGTCATCCAGATAATTTGACCAAGAAGGCACCTAGGCAGTCACTTATTCTAAAAAGCGTTGAAAAATCGCCGGTTGTGAGGCACTGCCGAAGGGCAGGCGCTGAAATTCAAACAACCAGAGATGACTGTTAATAATCAAAAATTTCTTTGAGCAGTCATTCAAAGGTAATTGCAGTTAAGCACTCGCCAAGTATCTCTCAGGAAAAGAACGACCCTCGCCTAAACTGTCCATCAGTTTCTCAGGCGGGGCAAAGGGTACGTGTCTGTCATTGCCTGAGAGTTCACAGTCGATATAAAATCAACCCACAGTCGAAGACGTCCTCAAAGTTTGCGAAGGATAACTTTGAACACTGACTTCCTCAAAGTTTGCGAAGGGTAACTTTGAACACTGACTTGCACTACATGGTTGGATGACAGCATCAGCTTACAACTGCCGTAACTGTTCAACGATCTGCTCCCTAATGGGAATGAGCAGTTGCCTAGCTCCACAAAACCTTGGTTGTGCATTTTCAGGACTGACTTTTCACAAAAGTAAACTGGTGCTATAAATCTGAAATATTACAGCTTGTCGGGCAAATTAACTGCGAGAAGTACCATAACTGAGTCCATGGAGTAAGTAATTTACATAACAAACAAATATCAACAATACATACGTAAAAAGAACCACCACACTATGCGTCGTCTCTGGCCTGGGTTGTCGACTAGGACTGTTAATATTTTTAAAAATACTTGGTGTCCGATATATCTATGTATAAAATATATCATTATCGGCCCTCGAGATTTCGAGAAAAAGTATCGAGACATCGACGGAAAAAACATCGAATATTTGGACCATATTAATATCGGCATCACATTGAAAATATACTGCCGTTTTTAGAGCTGTATATTTAAGTATTGATTTATTACTAGGTATTCTGTAAATCAACAAACTAGCAGCCCACCTATCCCTCTTAGAGCAAGAGTTGAAAGGGAACCGACGCACGTACACGCTTGGCGATAACCACTTTGCTAGCAATGGTAACTGCAGGTAGGTGGCACAGTAAAAGCTTTCCGATGGGTCCGTCGCTTAGTTTCGTCACACATCGGATTTATCCGGAACACATTTGTCGACTTCGCTGTTCTTTTCTTTTTATATTTCTGCCAGCGGCAGTGATCCAGCAGTTGTAGTGTCAAAATTGCGTGGTGATGCTAAACGCTGCAGTTTCTGATGGTAGCGCCAAGTGCCGATTTGGTCAGCGTTTCTCCTCAAACGTTTCACACTAGTGAAACAAGTGAAAAGAGTCTCCTCTCTGGAAAGTAAGATTACAGCGGACCACAAAAGAGAGTAAAATATAAACAGTAGATGACATCTTTCTTCAACATTAATGGTATCAAGTACCCACATGGAAATGCAAAAGGACTGCTGGGAGGGTACGTCTTGAGCTCAATCGTGAACCAACGAAAAACCGGAAAGGAAAAAAGTGGGAACGGGGGGGGGGGGGGGGGGGGGCATATGAAATGTGTTACGCACAGATAACAATGTCTGACGATAGTAATGTGTGGAAGACCCATACGGGTAAGAGGAATAAGTTAGTGAGACATCTACTACTGCATCCAGGACTAGTTAATCTGGCTCTGAAATGAGTTGATAGGTGTTTTTCTAGTATCGGCTATATACAATATGTATTGCTGTTTAAATGTTTTATGTACGTAAACTTTTTATGTATGTAGACTTTTAGATGACAAGCATCTGGAGGTGTGACACAAATTCTGTAATGGAGCAAGAAAAGTATTTTTATTGTCATTTTGTACTGACTGTTAATGGTAAATACAGGGGCTGCAATGCATCTTATTTAATTCGTTGTGCCCATTGCCCGTGGTCACTCAGTTGAACACGAAACGCCCTGTCTTATATTTTAATATATGAACGTGTACGCACAACATTATTATTTATTTTTTCAATACCTCTACATTTGCCATTGTCATTTACTACAGTGATATAAAGAGTGATGAAGATGCTGCGACACATTCTCATTTAAAACGCGACGTGTCCACTGGCTGCGGAAGTGCGTTTGCACGTGTGGCGCGACCCCAGCGCCCTCGCATATTTCCCGGTACTGTTGGCTGTGTTGGCCTCCAGTCTGATTTTGACCTGCGAAGTAGGCACACATTGACTGTGGCAGTCATCTACGATTGCTCTGTAAACACTGTGTTGCCATTTTGACGTTCGGTTTTATGGTCAAGCACTGTCACAACAGTTATATTTCAGTTCAAACAATAACTTCTGTTGCATTTCAACTGCTTCTATTGCAACTCTAAATTGGTTTTCCCAGTTCAGCGACAACTTTGCACTATTTTTGTAGCCTCATTATTTCGGGCTTGAGAATGATCCAGTTGGTACTGACCTAGCCGCCAAACCTGTGTATTGCAATTGTGACAGATTTGTTAACAAACGCTTTATGAATTATTTTAGTGTTGAAATGGATAAATTTTAGGAATTTTTCTGTTACTTGTACTGTGAAACCTTATTTCTTCTCAAATTTCCTGATTGTGGGTCAAAGGGAAGTACCCTTTATGTTTTGCTGAGTGACTTAGCGAGTATCAAGATATTTGACATATATGACCCTATGTTTTGACTGCATTCACTTAGAAGCTTAAATCTTTCACACCGGCAAGAGACCGTTCACCGTAACATGTGATAAATTTCGTATAGATATATCTACCTATTCCTGAGAAAAAGGAGCCTTAATAAACTCCGGGCAGGTTGCAATCCTGAAATTTTAATTTTTTTCATTTATCGTCATCAACGGAATTTCCCCCATCCAATGATATACGTATAATACATATATATCGTTGTCTTATTTCTGTCTTATTCATTCATTTAACAAAACACTGTGTGGACATGACCATGTACATTTGACAGTTCTCAGACTGAAATGCGATTTTTCAAATCCCCAGCCTGCGAGGACAATTATTTAGGAGATGGGGATTCAAAAGCTTTCAGTGCAGTTGAGGAAGAGAAGCCACGTGGAGAAACTGTAGTTGTCACTTATCAGGAGTGGATAGGTCATGTACAAAGGCAAATGGGTACGAGGCTGCGACGACTGAAAACTGCCTGCCACGAAAAGAAACTGTGAGAGTGCAGAAAATCCAATGGTAAGAATAGACTCATAGAATTTGTCCTAAAAAAAATTCAAATTATTATGGCATGGCCATCAGACGAAATGTTAGTAGCGTAGAAGGTATGAGAAAAGCTGTATGGGCAGTTTTGTTTCACCTCTCTTCAACAAACGATAAATCCATGCACGATCTATGGCCTCCAAAAGTATTGATGGTGCAAATACAACAGAGCACAACAAACCGGTGAGAAATTTATTCACAAAGCAGCTATTCCCTTTACTCTAGAGGAGATCTTGAAAGAAACTTTCAAAGATTTGTCAGAGTTAAATCTTTTGAAGAAATGCCTTCTTGGTGGCATCCCGAATCCTAACGAGTCCATCAATAGCATAATCTGGGCCAGAATTTCCAAGACAGTGTTTCTGGCAATTACTACACTGCATTTTGGGGCTTTTATGCAGTGCCAACGTTCAGCGAAGGGAATGTTGCAAGATGTGAGGTCCCGGAAGGGCTACTACAAACTGTTGGTCGTTTCACAGTGAAACAAATGTTCAATTTAGATAAAGGAAGACATATAGCACCAGAGAAAGAGCTTTTAGAGTCCTTGAAACATGAGAAAGACAGCACAGACAAGCTGGACAATAGATATTGCAGGATGAGATGGAAGAGGATGCAGGCAACACACCATGTGCATTGACAGCTTGTATTTTTTAAGAATTAAGTGTATTTCTTTTCAGTATCTGCTTGCCAGAATTTGTTCAGATTTTCTGGGTGTACTCATTAGGGTGTTGTGCATACTTTTCCACAAGAGTTTTTTTAGTATCTAAATCTCAGAGAAGTAGAGCTTTAAATACACAGAAAAGTGTAGGAAACTTTTTTCAAATTTTATGTCCACTTTTACAAAAATTATTATTATCTTAAAACTAAGTGTAGAGAGTTTTCTTAATTTTTATGCCCAGTTTTTACAAAAATAATAATTGTCTTCAAACTAATCAGTACTCTTAGAACTCCTATGTTAAAGTGTTTAGAAATGTGTAACCTACAACTCTTATTTTGTTAAAATTTTATTCCCATTCGTTTCTGAAAAAAGGTATCATTTATAGGAAAATATTTTACATTGTTTAAGATAGTGATATTCCAACCGGTCCGAAGCTCTTTAATAATTGGACGACAGGCAGACAGACGAACAATAACCGACTGACGCATGGAGCCATAAAAAGCGGTATAAAATACTCGAACACATAAATTCAGCATTAGGGACGGCGAATAGAAGACTCAGATTTGTTGGAAGAATTGGGAAAATAGGATGCATCTGTAAGAACTGCATACAAGAAATAGTGCGACAATTTCTAGAATATTGTACAAGCATTTGGAGTCCATATCAAGTAGACACGAGAAAAGATATCGATTGAATACAGAGGCGCTCTGCTGCAAGCGTAACAGGTTTGTATAGCCCACGTGAAGCTGTAACGAAAGGTACTCGAGGAATTTCAGTGGGAATCCTTGGAGCATAGGCTACGTTTCTCTCACCAAAACCCTCTGGCTGATCGTTGGAGCAGGTAATGCTCCATGGGAATTAGATAAGAGAAATCAAGCTGTGTATGAACGGAAGGGATGCAGCTGTATCAGGGAAAACGGGACGGTTAAAAAATTCATCTGAATTGGCGAGACTAATCTGCAACATTTCCGGCGCTACCGCAAACGAATTACCGCATGCTGCTCTGCTTTATCAAAGGGCTGTGTCAGTTTGCTTTGCTAACTAGCGGAGTGCTATGACTGTGGCACGGGGATTTATATCTCTACCAGGACTGCTGGCATCTGCCCGCAAACAAGCAAAAATTAATCACGCAGTTTTATGTTTTTCGAGGTGGTAATTGAAACTTTGTGAATATATCTTTAGAGAGCTGCTTTTTCCTCTCGTTCAATACGTGAATACAGAAAACGTTAATTACGGTACGAAGCACCTTTCGTCACGCACTGTACCGTGGTATGCGAGATACACATCAGGTGGAGAACAAAATAATGAAAGGCTTAGCTGAAATTAATTTTGTAAAATAAATTATACCGCTAGATATCCAGTAAAATACGAAATAATGTAGTTTCTCTTCCTGCCCTCGGTCTCAAAGAGTAGGCAGGAAAACTGTATATAAAAACGTAGTGGATACGTAGCAACTTACTTTATTACAAACTTAACATAAGCAATTACTTCGTCTCAGATGTATAGTCACGTAGTTTGCTCGTTACCGCTTACTTTCAACTTCTAACAACCCTACCACAACAAAGGTCAAAAATTAATAATGACTGTGGTGTTGCCCACGCTGCTAAATACTGAATTTTCGGGCAACAACAAAGTTATTACGTGGCAGGTGTCATTAGAGCACAGTTAATAAAGTCATTTCATTTAATAATGAATAAACTAGGCACTCATCTTTTCGTGTTTCCAACGCTGGTCTCGTTGTAAAATCATGGCTCAATCGTTGAAAATCTAGGTGGTGGTGATTCCAAGCTCGGATGCAAAGAGGCCTAGGTTTTATTATGCGATATTCAAAAGTTTTATAGATACAAACCATTCTTGAAGATTACACGTTTGCAGGACAATGGTGACGTAAACAAGTAATCAGCACTCCGAATTCAAGTTACACTTCTTTTTTATTGCTTTTGTTGCAATGGCACGTAACACACAAAACATCACTTCACAATACAAAACATACTTGAAAACATCTTCCTCACTGTTAAAGTTCACATTTTATATAAACTGGCTACAATATGCGTCTTTTCAACATGACGCCCAAGACTTGACTTTCTAAAGGTCAGACTCTCTAACAACTAACTAAAAATCGCTTACGCGGCCAAAAATCAGGAGTTACAAGTACGTCAAAGATCATAGTGACAAAAGAATGAATACACATAAGAATAATATCATTGCAATACAAACATATCGCTGTATCAAAGTACCTCTACATTAATGAAATCAAATCTGAATGCTGTCTCAGAAATATGTCAACTACTTTACAGAAACACTGTAGAATATTGCTGGTATCGAGAGGTTGAGTTGAGGTGCCGTAATGGTTACGTAATTCAAGTACCATTACAAACTCCATATGGTTGCCTTGGAGTAGTGTCGCAATCTCTGTTATAATATCTTGGAAATGGAACGAATTCCCAATTCGTGATTATCGTGGCCATCTTAGAAGGGAACGTGTGGCTATGTTCAGGATACACTTACCCTGCTGCCTAGTGTATGTAGAATAACGAACAGAGAATTTCACAATGGCGTGCATGTGTTAACAGCCATCCGCAAAGGTGTTAATTCGGTGGTATGTAAAATTGTGCTCCTACCTTTCCGGCGCCAGCTGGCTGTTGCATCGGCCGTTTCTTGCAGCAACTTCGTCACACGAGGTGAAGCGCGTCCACACAGAGATACGGAATTCCACCACACACGGCACGAGCGGCAGCTTTGTTTATCGTCATCAGAATGCATCGCTATCTCCCACAGTTTACTGTTTTATCACACACATGTTTTACTACACAGTGTAAGCAAAGTACTGAGACGTTCAAACCACAGTGTTTTTGCTGAACCTCTAAGTTAAAGGCCTTTAACGTCCATTATTTTAGTAGTCAGTGTCTCAACCGCTGGCTCTGTTTGGATTCAGACCTCAGACAGCTGACAGACCTACTGTGAAGAGACATAACACTCTGACGTGTCTGCTGTATAAAGTAGGAAACAGTCACGATTTAAAAAAAACTATTCTTTAATTTCGCAGAAAAAAAGAAACATCACATTTGTTGACTTCATAGACAAATAATACGGTGTCGAACGTTTTTGGAGGAATTAGAAGCTGAAGGATAAATAGCAATGTAAATTACAGAACAAAGACTGACTGATATGTACGAAAACTTAATTTTCTTGGGGGGAACTACCTGCACCCTTCGAAATAAAGGTGGGGGTCAGTCGAATGGCTTATGCCATCAACAGTTTAGTTCTACAGAAAGGGATTAGAAACGTCACAATGTGTCTAAGGTTAAAGTTATTGGGAGATATCTCCAAATAAAAATTCATATTCATTGCACATCAGTACTTGACAAGAGTAATATTACTGCTTAGTACATGAAAAGCGACAAAATACGGTACTGCTAATTTAATACAGGAAGATGTAGTATTACAAAGTTAAAATGCTACAAAATAATGGCTACCCCTATACTAGTATATGGAAGCGAATCTTGGACATTAACTAAGGAAGACAAAAGAAGACTATAGTCGACTGAAATGAAATTTTGGAAGACAGCTAAAGGATATATACCCTCGGAGATAAAATGCGAAACAATTTTACAAGACAGGAATTTAACATACACTGTATAAATGCCAGGATGCATAAAATGGCAAGTAAATATCAACAGAATAAGGGAAGCATATTAGTTAAAGAAGTAATTAACTATAAATCGTTAGCAGAGACGTAGGACGACCGAGTACCTCATAGCTTCAGTGAAGCAGCGCGCTGTGAGCCTACTCCATGAAGAAGATGACGCACCATGTGGAAGAAATCAATTGGGAATGCAAGAATCAATCTTCCATTAGTTGATTCGAGAGAACCTCCCGTTTGGCAAATTCAAATATTTTTGTGAATTTATCGAGCGGGCCTGGCTAATTCATCAAGCTCACAAACGAAGAGCTAAAGCTACGAAAACTAAACAGACTCATAAATGCAATAAAATTTCCCTATCACAAAAGGCAAAAGCGCGATCGTGTAAAACAGAGGTTTTAAAACAGAAGTACCTGACGCACCTAAATCATTATCGATGAGAGATCTAAAAGAAAGCAGTTGTCTCAAGGAAAGAGAAGGAAATATATTGAGGTAAATTCTACGGGCAAACAGTGAAAATGGAATCTGGATGAAGAAGAAATCAAACTAAATTTGTGGATCTACAAGCGTAAAAGTTCACAGATGCTATCAAGTAACGGGAGCGAAGTTTTATAGTCACTTACGAAGGTGACTGGTGGCTAGGGGACTTGAATTCAATAGCTGGAAAAGGAAGAGAAGGAAAAGTAGTAGGTGAATAAGGAATGGGGGTAACGAATTAAAGAGGAAGACGCCTAGTAGAATTTTGCGCAGAGCATAACTTAATCATAGCTAACACTTGGTTTAAAAATCATGAACGAAGGTTGTATGCGTGGAAGAGGCCTGGAGACACTGGAAGGTTTCAGATAGATTATATAACGATAAGACAGAGAAATCATGTTTTGAATTGTAAGACATTTCCAGGGGCAGATGTGATCTCTGACCACAATCTATTGGTAGATTAAAGCTAAAGAAACTGCAAAAAGGTGGGAATTTAGGGAGATGGCACCTGGATAAACTGACTAAACCAGAGGTTGTACAGAGTTTCTGGGAGAGCGTAAGATAACAATAAACGGAAAGAACCAGAGGTTCTTGGGAGTTTCAGAGAGAGAGCATTGGGGAACGATTGACAAGAACAGGGGAAAGAAATACAGTAGAAGGAGAATGGGTAGCCGTGAGACATGAAATAGCGTAGGCAGCAAAGGATCAAGTAAGTAAAAAGACGAGGGCTAATAGAAATCCTTGGGTAACAGAAGAGATATTGAATTTAATTGATGAAAGGAGAATATACAAAAATGCAATAAATGAAGCAGACAAAAATGAATACAAACTCTCGAAAATAAGATCGACAGGGAGTGCAAAATGGCTAAGCAGGGATGGCTAGGGGACCAATGTAAAGATGTAAAGGCATAGATCACTAGGGGTAAGATAGATACTGCGTCCAGGAAAATTAAAGAGACATTTGGATCAAAGAGAATCACTTGTATGAACATCAAGAGCTCAGAAAAGAAGGGAAAGCAGAAAGGTGGAAGCAGTATATAGAATGTCTATACAAGGACGGTGTACTTGAGGGCAATATTGTGGAAATGGAAGAGGACGTAAATGAAGATGAAATGGGAGAGATGATGCTGTGTGAAGAATTTGGCAGAGTAAACATTCCATTAGAGCTACTGATAGCCTTGGAAGAGCCAGTCCTGACAAAACTCTACCGTCTAGTCAGCAAGATGTACGAGACGGGCGAAATATCCTCAGACTTCAAGAATCATATAATAACTTCAATCCCAAATATAGCAACGTTGAGAGGTGTGAAAATTACCGAACTATCAGTTTAATAAATAACGGCTGCAAAATACTAAGACGAATTCTTTACAGACGAATGGAAAAACAGGTAAAAGCCGCCCTTGGGGAAGATCAGTTTGGATTCCGTAGAAATGCTGAAACACATGGGGCAATACTGACTCTACGACTTAGCTTAGAGGATAGATTAAGGAAAGGCAAACCTATGTTTCTAGTATTTGTAGACTAAGAGAAAGCTTTTGACAGTGTTGACTGCAAAACTCTCTTTAAAATTCTGAAGGTGGCAGGGGTAAAATACAGAGAGCGAAAGACTATTTACAGTTTGTACGAAACCAGATGGCAGTTATAAGAGTCGAGGGGCATGAAAAGGAAACAGTGGTTAGGAATGGAGTGAGTGAGGACTGTAGCCTATCCCTGGTGTTATTCAATCTATATATTAAGAAAGCAGTAAATGAAACAAAAGAAAAATTTGGAGTAGGAATTAAAACCCATGGAGAAGAAATTAAAACTTTCAGTTTTGCTGATGACATTGTAATTCTGTCAGAGACAGCAAAAGTCTTGGAAGAGCAGTTGAACGGAATGGACAGTGTCTTCAAAGGAGGGCATAAGATGAACATCAAAAAAAGGAAACCGAGGATAATGGAATGTAGTCGAATTAAGTCAGGTGATGCTGAGGGAATTAGATTAGGAAATGAGACACTTAAAGTAGTAAAGGAGTTTTGCTATTTGGGGAGCAAAATAACTGATGAAGGTCGAAGTAGAGAGGCGATATAAAATGTAGACTGGCAATGGCAAGAAAAGCATTTCTGAAGAAGAGAAATTTGTTAACATCGAGTATAGATTTAAGTGTCAGGAAGTCGTTTCTGAAAGTATTTGTATGGAGTGTAGCCATGTATGGAAGTGTGACATGGACGATAGATAGTTTGGACAAGAAGAGAATAGAAGCTTTCGAAATGTGGTGCTAGAGAAGAATGCTGAAGGTCAGACTGGTAGATCACATAACTAATGAGGAGATACTGGATACAATTGGGGAGAAGAGGAATTTGTGGCACAACTTGACTAGAAGAAGTGATCGGTTGGTAGGACGTGTTCTGAGGCATTAACGGATTTAGTATTGGAGGGCAGTTTAGAGGGTAAAAATTGTAGAGGGGGACCAAGAGATGAATACACTAAGCAGATTCAGAACGTTGCAGTAATTACTTGGAGATGAAGAAGCTTGCACGGAACAGAGCAGCATGGAGAGCTGCATCAGTCCAGTCTCTGGACTAAAGACCAGAAAAACAACAATACTCAGGTTCACAAAGAAAATTCTTGTTTGGTTTTATCGTCTAAGAATCCTATCGTTTAGAAATTCGGGAATATGTACAAGAAACTGGTAGACATAAGGACACATTGCATGACAGGATAAGGATCAAAAACGTTAATAAAATCAAGAATGTTGAAAGGAAACGTCGTGGCAAGCTACAGGATGGACAAAAGAATGAAGGAAGTAACACAACGATGAAGAAATATTGAGAGAAAACGAAGGGAAGAACCGGTACACAGGTTCAGTTTAGGTCCTCAGCTGGGCACACCGAATAGGAGGAAAACTAATGCAAGCACTGAATACGCTCGAGAAAATGTGAACGAACATTGGACGTACAATGTCGATACAGGCTGCGCCGCCGCCTCGCATATTCTGCGCAAGACTGGAGATTGCTCGTCGGACCGAAATGTCCACCCACCAGGAAGACGCGTAGCTCAGACCTCACAAACAACTGGGCACGTAGCATAACTCCGCGATACGGGTTTGGTGAGAGGCCAGCAGATGTACGGCGAACCGCGCCGCAGCTCACTCTGTCGCGAGCTGGCGCGGCCGCATCTGCTTCTGCCACACTGACCGCCTGCGAGACGGAACGTCCGCTGTCCACTGCGGTGAGTCACGCTGTTAACGTCAGGCCAGCAAAAAACTGCGCACCGGCCAGTGTGCGCACGATGCATCACTCTCCAGTCTCAGAGTCAAGAGCTGCTGGGGATAATCGCAACCAGGCCGGTTAACTCTCTTGAGACATTCCCTTCAATGGTGTCTGAACGTCAGATGAAAACAATCTGTTGTAGTTTATTAAAATAAATCTGTGTGCAAGAATTGTAAAGATTTAAGTTAGAACGATAGTAAGAATGAATTTGATCCCAATTTTAATTAAATATTCTTCTAAGTTACTCGTGCTGGTAGTTGTTCTAGATATGAACTCCGGAATACTTACTTCTTCTTCTTATTCTTCTAACTCTTCTTTTTCAGTGCAAGAATTGATTGCCGCTAGTCTACTTTACGTATGACCAGAATCTCTTTGGGTTTTCTGCCAGATTTAGAGACAGAATTTCGCTGTGGAAACTACTGAAAGCGTCTCACACTGAATTTCGAGTTTCCGTAAAACTTCGCGAATCTTGGGGATTTTGCGTTCTTTGAAATTTGGAACGCTTTTTTGTTGCCTCTACAAGAGTGTTCTGAGCTGTTTTGTGTACCGTGGTAATCAGTACCATCGCTCATTAATTTATGTGGTATATACACTCCTGGAAATGGAAAAAAGAACACATTGACACCGGTGTGTCAGACCCACCATACTTGCTCCGGACACTGCGAGAGGGCTGTACAAGCAATGATCACACGCACGGCACAGCGGACACACCAGGAACCGCGGTGTTGGCCGTCGAATGGCGCTAGCTGCGCAGCATTTGTGCACCGCCGCCGTCAGTGTCAGCCAGTTTGCCGTGGCATACGGAGTTCCATCGCAGTCTTTAACACTGGTAGCATGCCGCGACAGCGTGGACGTGAACCGTATGTGCAGTTGACGGACATTGAGCGAGGGCGTATAGTGGGCATGCGGGAGGCCGGGTGGACGTACCGCCGAATTGCTCAACACGTGGGGCGTGAGGTCTCCACAGTACATCGATGTTGTCGCCAGTGGTCGGCGGAAGGTGCACGTGCCCGTCGGCCTGGGACCGGACCGCAGCGACGCACGGATGCACGCCAAGACCGTAGGATCCTACGCAGTGCCGTAGGGGACCGCACCGCCACTTCCCAGCAAATTAGGGACACTGTTGCTCCTGGGGTATCGGCGAGGACCATTCGCAACCGTCTCCATGAAGCTGGGCTACGGTCCCGCACACCGTTAGGCCGTCTTTCGCTCACGCCCCAACATCGTGCAGCCCGTCTCCAGTGGTGTCGCGACAGGCGTGAATGGAGGGACGAATGGAGACGTGTCGTCTTCAGCGATGAGAGTCGCTTCTGCCTTGGTGCCAATGATGGTCGTATGCGTGTTTGGCGCCGTGCAGGTGAGCGCCACAATCAGGACTGCATACGACCGAGGCACACAGGGCCAACACCCGGCATCATG
This sequence comes from Schistocerca americana, assembly GCF_021461395.2. Taxonomy (NCBI): domain Eukaryota; kingdom Metazoa; phylum Arthropoda; class Insecta; order Orthoptera; family Acrididae; genus Schistocerca; species Schistocerca americana. Next base: position 1,263,463,501 of record NC_060119.1, read on the forward strand.
GTGTGGGGAGCGATCTCCTACATTGGCCGTACACCACTGGTGATCGTCGAGGGGACACTGAATAGTGCACGGTACATCCAAACCGTCGTCGAACCCATCGTTCTACCATTCCTAGACCGGCAAGGGAACTTGCTGTTCCAACACGACAATGCACGTCCGCATGTATCCCGTGCCACCCAACGTGCTCTAGAAGGTGTAAGTCAATTACCCTGGCCAGCAAGATCTCCGGATCTGTCCCCCATTGAGCATGTTTGGGACTGGATGAAGCGTCGTCTCACGCGGTCTGCACGTCCAGCACGAACGCTGGTCCAACTGAGGCGCCAGGTGGAAATGGCATGGCAAGCCGTTCCACAGGACTACATCCAGCATCTCTACGATCGTCTCCATGGGAGAATAGCAGCCTGCATTGCTGCGAAAGGTGGATATACACTGTACTAGTGCCGACATTGTGCATGCTCTGTTGCCTGTGTCTATGTGCCTGTGGTTCTGTCAGTGTGATCATGTGATGTATCTGACCCCAGGAATGTGTCAATAAAGTTTCCCCTTCCTGGGACAATGAATTCACGGTGTTCTTATTTCAATTTCCAGGAGTGTATTTCTCGATAGCCGTAGACACTATTTCTCTGAATTCAGACCACATCTGGTTTATGACACAGCCATTCTGAAAGACGCTTCACGTGTTACATCAACGTGTGGCAAGTTGCTCGTAAAGACCTTGTAAGCGTGTTGTCATATCGCTGCCTTGGTTGCCGAGTATCTTCGCGGGCAGTCACGTCTAGAGAGTGGAGCGCGGGACACAGAAATGTTATGTTGTGTTGTGTTGTGGGTAGCTCTGCATATGAGAGGCATTGTTAGCATGGAAGTTGAAGTGTCGCTACAAGTGTTGGTACAGTAAAGTGATAAAATGAGTAAATGATTCAGAGGAAAGTGCATCAAGAAGTAATATAAAAATGAGCAGAGCTGCTGATAACGGGTTTGTGTATCCTCTCCATGCGTGTCCTACCGTACAGTATCAATCATCCGCGCCGTGTTCGGTCTCCCAGAATGAACTGGTGTGAATCAGTAATACTATTTTTTTACAAAAGAGTGCAGTCAAGTGCCAGTGAGAACGTGCGTTCGATCATCGCGTTCCGCATCATCAACAATCAGCCGCGCCGCGACGGTTACACGCACGCTCGTACAACTGAAGAACTCTGAACTGTAAATTTAACTTTGTGAACAGTGATAAAATTTATTACTAGTGTCAAGGAGGACTGGTACCAAATATCTGTGCATGCGTGACGAGCGTAAGAACTTAAGTGCGACCATTCGGTTTCCGCATCATCAACAATCATCCGCGCCGTGTTCGGTACGCGTACGCTCGTTCAGATGGAGAGATAATCATCAAGACTGTCATTTGGGATAACTCTTCTGAATTAAAATGTAAACAGTGCAACCTGTGATTTCCATATCGTCTCAGAATATAGATATTCATACCAGACGTAGAACAGTGTTGTGCTTAACGTTGGGTGACCGCCCTTATTCACTTGCATATTTCGATAAATAATTTCAGGTAAGCCAGCAGCAGTGTGGAGCAGAACAGTGTGACCCCATCGGGATTACCAGGTACGTGGTGTGGACAGGGCGTACGGTCAAGAAAAGCAGAAACGACAACCAGTTTAAAGGGTCCCCCACCCCCATGAGTACTCCCGGGCACGTTACAACCTGTCGACGCAGCATTGTGCCCTTCGGCGGTGCCTGCCTTCGCTTACAGACAGCCAAACAAACAGTCACGGTGGCGTTACTTATTCGCGCCGATCGAGCCACGAGGAACATTCGAGACAGCGACAACAACCAGACGGCCACCGTACTGCTGGAGCCTCCAGCATCCGCTGGACGTTGGTCGTCATCACCATCATTCCGCCACTCGTACGTCGAAGTCCGGAGTTCGGGGTCTCCGTGACGCCCAGAGTCCACGCCTTAGTCTTCGCCTGCGCGGCGTCGACTTGCTAAGCTTAGTCGGTATGTTCGAAGTGATTTCGGGATTGCATTACGGTCGTCGTAAACTTCACTCCACGGTATCTCAGCTGGACACCAGCCAGTGATTTTCAGATGAGCCACCAAAGGCAGCTTTCCTTGGCTCACCTGAAGATGACTCGCAGGTATCCCGATGAAATATCGTGGAGTGGAGTTAACGACGACCGGCTGCAATCCCGAAATCTCTTCGAACATTTAATTCGCGAGGAAAATTTTAATTTTCCCGAAGTCGGTATTTTTTATGTTTCACTAAAATCCTTGTAGAAAATACAACTTTGTGTATAAACGTACATCACACAGGAATCAAACCCAGGCCACCAGTGTGACAGGCAAGCGTTCTAGCCACATAGCCACATTGCCATGGAAAACTTGACCTTAATTTGGGAAATTAAATAGGCTCGTAATAATTCAAACTCGAGTTTCTCAAGAATTTTTCTTAGTAGCATTGAACTGGTTTGAGAACTGACGTCTGAGTTCTGAACTTAGAATACCACAAATATTTTAAAAACTGGCCAAGTGCGAAGAGGGCTCTCGCACTGAAGGTTCCACGCAAATTTAATTTTATACATGGATACTGGCGGTATATGAAATCCAAGACCGCATCAAAATTTCTACGGTATCTTCTCAGACTAGCCTCGACACACACAAAGACGTGAGCAGGGAAATTTAGTTGATTTATGTAGATATAGAATATTTGATAAAAATTTACTACGATCTACTTTTTATGTTTGCATGCAGTAATGTTTGTCTGTTATGCTTTTCACGGATGATGATGAATGCAATGTATGTTCTAATGGCAAGAAGATATTTTTATGTGACTTAACTACAGTTTGATAATTTTTTGATATTTTTAGACTTTACTTGTTCTGTAAACCCTTGCTTCTTGCCAGTTTCATGATTCTACTTCAGCGAGAAGTATCCTAAATTTGTATCAAAATATATAACATAAATGGGCGTACCTTTTGATTGAATTAACTTCTTTTCCTCGAGTCTTCAGTCTTCTGACTGGTTTGATGCGAATTCCTCTCCTGTGCACACCTCTTCATCTCGGAATATTACTTGCAACCTACGTCCTCAGTTATTTACTAGATATATTCCAACCTCTGCGTTCTTCTACAGTTTTTGCTCTCTACAGCTCCCTATAGTACCATGGAAGTCACTAACTAATGTCTAAACAGATGTTCCATCATCCTGCTCCTTCTCCTTGTCAGTGTTTCCCACATATTCCTTTCCTCTCCTCATTCCTTATCTTATCAGTCCACCTAATTTACAAAATTCCTCTGTACCACCGCATCTCAAATGCTTCGATTCTCTTCCGTTCCGGTTTTCCCACAGTCCATATTTCACTACCATACAATTCTGTGCTCCAAACGTACATTCTCAGAAATGTCTTTCTCATATCAACGCCTACGTTGGTATCAGTAGACTTCCTTGGCCAGGAATGCCCTTTTTGCTAGTGCTGGTCTGCTTTTGATGTCTTTGCTCCGTCCGACTTCGCTTATTTTGCTGCCTAGGTAGTAGAATTCCTTAACCTCATCTACTTCGTGACATCAAGCCTGATGTTAAGTTTCTCGTTGTTTTCATTTCTGTTACGTCTCAATACTTTCGTCTTTCTTCGATTTACTCTCAACCTAAATTCTGGACTCATTAGACTGTTTATTCCACGCAGTAGATCGTGTACTTCTTCTTCACTTATACTCAGAAAAGCAATTTCATTAGCCAATCGTATAATTTATATCCTTTCACCTTGAATTTAAATTCCACTCCTGGACCTTTCTTCTATTTCCATCATTGCTTCTTCGATGTACGGATTGAACAGTAGGGGCGAAAGTCTACATCCTGCCTTACACCCTATTTAATCGGAGCACTTCGTTCTCGGGGGTCCAATTTTATTATTCCCTTTTGGCTCTTGTGCATCTTGTACATTAGCCGTCTTTCTCTAGATCTTATCCTTGTTTTTTCAGAATTTCTAACATCTCACACCACTTTAAATTGTCGTGCCTGGACTTTTCTTTTGTCTTGCTTCCATTATCAATTACAATGTCAGAGTTGCCCCACTGATGCCTTTACATTCCCTAAAGCCAAACTGATCGTCATCTAGCACATCCTCAATTTTCTCGGCCATTCTTTTGTATATTATTCTTATCAGCAACTTGGATACACGAGCTGTAAACCTTATTATGCGATAATTCTCGCACTTGTCACCTCTTACAATCTTCGGAATTGTGTGGACGATGCTTTTCCGAAAGTCAGCTGGTATGTCGCCGGACTCATACATTCTACACATCAACGTGAATAGTCTTTTGTTGCCACTTCTCCCAATGATTTTAGAAATTCTGATGGAATTTTATTATGCCTTCTGCCTTATTTGATTTTAGGTCCTCCAAAGCTCTCTCAAATTCTGATTCTAATACTGAATCCCCTGCCTTTTCTAAATCGACTCTGTTTCCTCTTGTGTCACATCAGAAAAGCTTTCGTCTCATAGAACGCTTAGAAGCCCTCAGTGTATTATTTCCGCCTATTCGCTCTCTCCTGCGCACATAACAGTGGAATTCCCGTTTTGCTCTTGATGTTACCTCCCTTAAGTTTAATTTCACCTAACGTTGTTGTGACTTTGCTCTAAGTTGAGTCACTCTTTCCGACAAGGATTTCTTTTTCGATTTCTTCACATTTTTCATGCAGCTATTTCGTCTTAACTTCCATGCGCTTCTTGTTTATTTTATGTCCCAGTGACTTTTATTTCTGTAGTCCTAAATTTCCCTGAATATTTTTGTATTTCCTTCTTTCATCGATCAGCTGAAGCACTTATTTTGTTAGCCATGGTTTCTTCGCAGTTACCTTCTTTGTACCCATGTTTTTCTTTCCAACTTCTGTGACTGCCCTTTTTAGAGATGTCCAGATGTCCATTCCTCTTCAACTGTACTACCTACTGACTTATTCCTTATTGCTGTATCTATAGCCTTAGGGAACTTCAAGCGTATCTCGATATTCCTTTGTACTTCCGTATCCCAATTCTTAGCGTATTGATCATTCCTGACTAATCTCTTAAATCGCAGTCTACTCCGACTGAGCATGTCGGACACAAGGGGTCGTCCGTCAGATGTATGGAATGTAGCCTCTGACGAGTAGCGAACTTCCCATTCACAACCACGTACCACAATGAACGCACCGTCGTAGGTAGAAAAGGCGTGTGTACCGCTCGCCACACCGTGTTCCAGGCAACTTCAGGATGTTTGTGGGAGACTGTATTTACAGGTTGCTGCTGTTGATAGAGGCGATAATAGTCTTTTGTGCTGGGCTTACGTGTCGTCGGAAGTTCTGACCGTAAGTAGCTAAAGTCAATCAAGAACTCTCTGATGTGGGTGAGTGCCGATGAAATGTGTCCTACAGAAACCGGGGGATGCAGAGAGTGTGGTGCCACTTCCGCTATCAGGGTGCCCGTCAGAGTGGCGTGGGCAGAGGTCCACTTGCGACGCATTGTGTTGAGATAAAGCGATCGCGCACGGTTATATACATTAATTGAACCGATGCCGCCCGCCCGCTGCGGCAGTGTCAGGGTGGCGTATCGGACTTTAAAAACCAGACCGGTGCTTACGAAATGTCCATATGCTGCTTGAAATCTGTCGGCCATCGTAGCCGTCAAGGGAAGGATATGCGCAAAATAGTTCAGCTTTGAGACAAGATAGGTGTTGACATAACATGTTCTGACGAGCATATCCAAGCGACGCAGTTTGTTGTCCTGCAGCAGAGCACATGTCTGGTGTAGGAGCCGACGGTACGTAGCCGCCGCCGTGTGGCGGATATTGCTATAGAATTGCACTCCTAAACACTTGAGTACGGGCACCTTGTCAAAGGGCACCGCCGTTGTGTGGGAAAGGCCCCGTCCGACATCCATGTATTTTGTCTTCTTCACGTTGATGACGCTCCCAGCGACCGCCCCGTACTGGCGTAGCCACTGTAGCGCCATATGCATTTCATCCTCTGATCTGGCCAGGAACACCACGTCATCGGCGAAAGCACCACAACGAAAGGTCACGTCCCGCAAGGAGATACCAGTTAATCGCTGCCGTAGACCATGCAAAGCTGGTTCAAGCGCTGCAGCAAATAATATGCCCGACAGGGGGCACCCTTGTCGTACTGACCGTCCAACAACAATGTGACCAGACTGATAACCGTTGACCATCATGCGGGAGCGCGCTCCGTGGACCAGTTGAAGGACCACCTGTGCAGACTCCGGAGAGAGGCCCATGTGTTGCAAAACTGCGCGTAAGAAGGCGTGGTCGACGCGGTCGAATGCGTGGTCAAAATCTACGGCGACAAGGGCGCCTCGTATTTTGCAGGCCGCCGTCAAAGCAATTACGTCGCGGTATGCTCCTAACGCCGTATGAATGTTGCTGACACCACCTAAACATGTCTGATCCGTGTGGATGGCATTCCCGATAGCGGTGTGGAGACGCGCGCGGAGGATACGGGCGAAGATCTTGTAGTCGTTGTTGAGGAGTGTGAGTGGGCGAAAATCCTGCCACCTACAACCACCATTCGGTTTCGGTACTGGGATCAAGATGCCCTCTGTGAATTCTGTGGGGACAGTGAAATCAGGACCGATCAGGTCTTGAAACATTTGGAGCCACTTGTCACCCATAAGGTGGTAAAAAGTGCGGTAGAATTCCAGGGGTAAACCGTCCGGTCCAGGCGACTTGTTCGGTGCTCCACGCGCCAAGGCCGATGTCAGCTCGTCGGGTGTAATGGGCAACAGCAGACTATCATCGGGTGCCACGTCCCGAGGGGCGGGAAAATCGTGCAACAGCTCGTCATAATCACGTACATTTCGCGGATCTTCCATGTACAAGGTCCCATAGTGTCTGGCGAACGTGTGCGCGATGTCCGTTCGTGTCACTGCGCGGCCGCCCTCCTCCGTATTTACCGCCGTAATGAGCTGACGTTTGCGGTGGCGCCTCTCGCGCACAATGTGATACACTGACGCTGTTTCGTTGGGGATACAGTCTTGCACTCGCGCACGGATGCGGACACCTTCTAGCTGCTCTGTCCTGATGCGAAGTAGACGAGCTTTGATGCGTTGTACGGACATCTGACGTTCGGGAGACGGCGGTTGCGTCGCCAGCTCACGTAACGCTGTATAGTAAAATTCCGATGTTGCCCTTTGCCAGTTCGATCTGTCACGCCCGTAGGCCATCAAGGTCTTTCGAAGTGCAGGTTTGACACATCCCAGCCACCACAGCAACGTGGAAGCATACATGGGCAGGCGCCTGATACATCGACGCCACGTGTCAGTGACTGCTAGCCGACACGCTTCCTCGCGAAGGAGGGAGACGTTCAGCGTCCACGGGCCCCTGCTGCGTCTTGTGAGTTGTCGGGGCAAGGTGACAGTGCAGATGTACGCGAGATGGTCCGTGAAGGCCGTCGGCCAGAGTTCTGCATCACGGGTTGCTGTGCGGAGGGCACGCGAGACGTATATCCGGTCCAGACGACTGGCAGAATGGCTGGTAAAGTGCGTATATCCACTCTGGGTCCCATGATGTAAGAGCCATGTGTCGTGGAGCGCGAGGTCACGTATCAATGCTTGTAGAGCTGGGCATGGGACGTAATGCGGTATCTGGTCCTCGGGCCGCAGAACACTGTCAAAATCGCCGCCCACTATGTAATGGTCCATATTTCCTTAAAAAAGTGGGACTACCTCCTCCGAATAGAAGACATGCCTGTCACCACGGTGCGAATTACCGGAGGGAGCGTAGACGTTAATGAGGCGCACTGCGCCAAGTGTGAGTGCGATGCCTCGCCCGTTCGGCAAGTACGTCGCGTCCGTCGCGTCTATGCCATCTCGGAGAAGGATGGCCGTTCCTCCTGCGCCATCACCTACGGGTAGGCTGTACGTGGTGTAGCCGTATAGGTCTAAACGCAGCTCGGGACGGACCTCCTGGAGAAGGGCAATGTCTGCCGCTATGATCATGTCGTGTAACATGCGGGTCTTGACAGTGGTGTGGACACCATTTACATTGACTGTTCCCACACGGTATGACTGAGACATATCAAGTGGCGGAGGCAGTGTGCCGGTGCAAGCCCACAGTGATCTCACACACCACACAGCCATCCATCTGCATGCTGTGCATTACTGTGCCGTATGAGTCCCTGACTGGGAGAGCCCTCCGGGCTCAATGTCAGCCATGGGCTTTGGTGGAGATATCGATGTTTTCTGTGCATCATCTGCCTCCATATCGTCTGCCCAATCACCAAGAGACGATTGTGATGTCATTGGGGGCTGGTCGCTTTCACAGGAGCCCACATTTTGGGAGTCGACGCAATGCGCCTCGGTTTCTGGGCCACCAGATTTAGGAGAGTGTTCCTTGTCTTCAGGCACCTTCTGGTGAATGATGCCGCTGGAGTCCGTTGCAATTGTGGGCGAGTCAGCGATGTCTTCCGCCGGCTTCACATCCCTGTCCTGTTCGTCAGCTGACAAGCGCCTCTTCTTGTGTCGCTTGGGTGATTTTTGCTTTCGGGTCCGAGATTCGACATCCACTGGAGGGCGGGGCTCGACACAGTCTCGGTCGCTAGGAACCCCTGTGTCCGATCCCGACAGTGACGGTGGCTGGGTGCCCACGACGCTGCGGTGGGCAGAGGCTGTAGGAACCTCTGCACCGTTGGGCTGCGGCGTCGTCGACGGCGCTGACTCTCCAACGGAGCTGGCAGCGGCTTGAGGAGGTAGCAGGTTTTGATCATCCATCACATCATGTCGTGCCGCCTCCACATATGTTAGCGGGAAAGAGGTCATAGTGGATCGTTGGGGAAGTTCATTGCGGGGCACCTGAACGAGGCGGCGCTGCAGACACTCAGTTCTAACATGGCCCTCCTGGCCGCAGCCCGAGCGGGTCCTCGGATGTCCATCATATATAACAATTGCGCGGCAGCCACCAACAGAAACATACGATGGAACGTGCTTCTTAAGTTCTATGCGCACTTGTCGTACCCCGTTAAGGACAGGGTACGTTTCGAATGTGTTCCATTTCTCCTCTGTGTGGCTCAGAACTGTGCCGTATGGCCTTAGCCCATCAACGACTAGGTTGGCAGGAACTTCGAACGGTAGTTCAAAGATGCGCACGGTACGCACCCCCAGACCAGCATGGTCAACTCCTACCACGCTCACGTTACCGTCCGCGTGACAGAAGCGAAAGCCGTTTGCAGATCGTTGGAGTAATCTGTCGCAGGCCGCTTCGTCAATCAGTTTGAGGTACACTGTGCTGGTTACAATAGACAGATGAATTCCTATCAGTTCTCGTGGTTCTATGTGCATGATGTCTCGTAGAAACCGTTCAATTTCATGGGCCTTCGGTCTCGTATACGATGCGTTGAACGTTAGTTTGATTGTAGCTTTTCGATATGAGAACGCCATATCGGGTCGGTGCAGGTACTATACGGCAATACAACGACGCGACCGCGCGCTAGCGGGTAAACAACAACACCTGCGGAGCACTGCCCGGCGCGCCGAGCCCGTCCGCACGGTATCACGGCTGAAAGCCGACTGTTCTGAGCTACCGAGGACGCAGAGGATAGTGAGACTCCAGGGATTTATCCTTTGCAGGCTGCCCATGAGACCCACATTCCCAACTTAATGCCCACACACTACATTCGTAGTGCCCCTGCCCACTACACCCATTACTCGCGCCAGACAATCTTACCGAGTCCAGTAAGAGTTGGGGCAATGCGTGTGCATCCTGCGCAGAAGAAGAAGGTCAATGGCCGGTTAGCCGTAACTATATGAAGATGGTATCTGTTCTTTCGGCCATGTCCGAAAGAACAGATACCATCGGTGACCATGCAGCTCTCTTAGAATGAAATGATGATTAAATCAAGACCCTAAGCTGTCGACAGACGTTGATATACATCAACGGGGACAGTTGAAAATGTGTGCCCCGACCGGGACGGGGAGCGTGGAAGGGATAAATCCCTCCCGTCTCGCTGTTCCCTGTGGCCTCGGTGGCTCAGATGGCTACGGCTTCTGCCATGTAAGCAGGAGATCCCGGGTTCGAGTCCCTGTCGGGGCACACATTTTCAACTGTCCCCTTGATTTAATTATCATTTCATTTACAATGTGTGTGTATGTGTGTGTGAGTGTGTGTGTGTGTGTTATTAAACAGCTCATTCTAAAAGGCAGACAAATGTATAGGTCGTGCCAATTAAGGTTCTAAAATATTATGGTGGCGCTCCACAGTCAAAGTGTTGTGGAAATCGATGCAGCAAGCTCACGTTCCACCCTATGGACACCCAGTTTACAACATAGTATCATGTCACATAGGAACACCACACCTGTGGGATTCTTCATCCGTGACAGATGAAAATTTATGCTATTTTGAGCTAATTAATCCAGATGATCACAAGCTAAAATTAGGTACGTTGCATTTAACACAGAAAATGCAGATAAAATACATTCTACAGCACCATCCAAAATTTTTCGCCGTTTAATAACCGTTAATAACTTGTACTGTACTGCTAATTCTGAACCTGTAAGCGTTATTACAGAAACTGTATTTAATACGTAATGACTGTATGATGCATTTATTTCTGGATGTATAATTGCTTCTGATTATAATGTAAATTTCTGGATAAAATCAAGAGGAACTTCATGTAAACGTATCGGCGGCAACGACGAAATAGCAGTAGCTGTTCCGTTGTTTATCTGTGTATAAGGGAAGTTTCTGTCGTGCCGTCAGCAGTGGTCAAGCAGTCACTTAAAAAGTGTGCGGATGTGTTTGGTGGGCGCTCCCGCAGCTATGATCGCGCCATTGTAGGCGCTCCTACTTCGTTAACCAGCGAGTATTCAGGGCACGGTCGGAGTAGACAGGCGGAGGCAGCTGCAGTTCCAATGCCTGTCTCTCAATTATCCGTAGCTCTGGGAACCACTCGTGGTTCACAACTTGCAATATCGGCAGCAGTTCAGCATTATCGTCGGCTACGTTATCCATCGTTCGAACAGCTACAACATCGTAAGACTGTTAATTGACAGTGTATAACTAATATTGTACGGACATTACCCAGTGGCTTTTCTTTCACATCTTGAATAACTTTTTTTAATAATACCTACAATAGTTAAAACTATTAAGGCACCTGTGTTGTCGTTGTCCTCAGACGTTATTACCAAGTAGGGTCCCCTTTTCCTTTCCATGCAATCACCAAGTGTCGTAAAAATATGAAAACTGATTATATATTTTCTGCCAATTTTGTTTGCTAGTGACTAGTTTAAATTTTGCTGCGTCAGTAATTGTTCATTCTTGTATTGCATAACAGAGGCTTAAGAAATTTGCAATTTGAAGTATTAACTTCGCTCATTTAAAGTAAGGTAAAATTTCACAAGAAAAATTAAAAGCTAAAGATGCATTTAGGGTGAGCACTTCCATTTATTTTGTATTTATCTTAGCGAGTGACCTCTGCTGGCTTGGTACGTATCTCATTGCTTTTATGTTAAAAGTAAATCAGTTTCCCACTCACTTACAGTAAATTCAGTTCAGTCTTTCAATAATTAAGAGTAAATTGCTTGTCTATTTCCAAATTTTGCATTACGTTGCGCTGCGGTTCCAGAAAGACATTTCTTTGCATAACAAAGTTTCTTACAGTCAGTCATTTATTTAACCAGCAACTTCATTTAACTTCAGTTTCAAAATCTAGTATTTCAGGATAAGTAACTACAAACTCAGTACTTTATGATTCATTTATTTTGTCGTGAACTGATGTATTGTGGAAAAACATGACAACCTTCTGTTGCTACGCCAGTGATTATTTGTTTAATTTTGTTTGCCATTATCTTTCTTAAGATGCTGGATATTCATTGCCCTAGTGGGCTGCTGACCGTTTAATTATCCCTTTTTTCTAATCAATATTTTTGTTTTATCAGTATTTTTTGTATTAAAAACGTTACGTTATCCCCTTTCCGACCGGTATAGTTCGTGACCAATTGTACTACATTCCAAACATTTTAAAATTATCAGCATGTAGATTAGGTTTAGAGTAGATTCTTCCTTCAGAAGGGTTTATTTCACACTTTTCTCCTACTAACCAGTGTTATTTTCGTCGGTAACGATAGCCTTACTCACTGTAAAATTTCATTAGGCATACGCGATCATTGTCATTTATGTCACAATCCAATAGGCCGATTAGGAAGAGGGATCTTACATGCATACTCGCGAGAACTAGCAACAGCAGCGGGTGCGTAGAGACATAACTCGTCAAATATTCTACGCTCACACAAGACACAAACACATCGCAATGGTGCTGCCCCATGTAACAAGAGGGCCTCGAAGTAGATAATGTTGTAATACGTTTTTACATCAATTAAATGTAGTCTGAGGCAATTTCATTCTTACAATGAATTTATCACACGACCTCAGTCCCACATTTCCATCGATGATGGGAAATTTAAAAAATATTATGACAGATTGAAAATTGCTTTGCTGTCTGTCAGACACATTGACAAAAGTAAACCAGTATTCATAGAATGTGTTAGAAATAAATCAAGTGACGCTGAGGAATTAGATTAAGGTATGAGAGGCTAAAATTAGTAGCTGAGTTGTATTATATAGGCTACAAAGTAACAATAGGCGAAGTAGAGGGCATATAAGGTTAGAACTGGCAATAACAAGAAAGCGTATCCGTAAAAGATAAATTCGTTAACATAGAATATAAATTTAAATGTTAGTAAGTCTTCTCTGAAGGTATTTGCCTGGATTGTAACCTTGTAAAAAAGTGAAACGTGAGCGATAAATATTTCTTGGAAGAAAAGAAGATAAGCTTTTGAAATGTGATGTTACTGTAGTATGTTGAGGATCAGATGGGAAGAAAAGAAAACGTCGGTAAAAGAAGGGATAGGACATATCGTAAAGCATTAATGAACGGTCAGTTTGGTAACGAGCTGCAGAGTTCAAGAAATGCAGAGGAATACCAAGGGTTGAATCCAGCAAACAGGATGTAGGATATAGGTTCTAGTATTTTTTGCAGAGATGAAGTGACTTGCTCAACAAAGACTAGCGTGTAGAGCTGCACCACACCAACCTTTGGGCTGAAGACCACAAAGGGGGAACCTCTCACACATGTTGTCTTATTTGGCAAATGGCCAAAGATTTTTCTTGCTGAATAATGAACATTTTCCTGGGCCGTTGACAGCTTCAGTAAATGGTAATGAAGTTCATAACTTATTTTAGGGTTGAAGGTATGAACATCAACATTCTTCTCAAACTGTGATCGATAAATCAAGATGAATTGCACTAGCGAATGTACATAATTATTTTCAATGAATGGTTAATATACTCCTGAAGGTGTTGCACACGTAAAATTCTCATTTGTTTTCGGCTGTCGTCAGTAACTCACCTTCACTGTATTTGGACAAAGATGAATGAGCGCACTGCGCGAGTAGTGAATAAGAGCCTCGACTCTTTGTTAAGTTTTATCTGAGGCTGACTTGCTAGTCAGTCACTTGCGCAGCGCTGAAGCGTTATTATTTGAGGATCAGCAGCGAGCAGTTGAGTTTTTCAGACAATGAGATCTATTTCCTCGAATCTGGGAGAAGCTATCTGGGACACTTTCTTATGGAGATGAAAACTCATTTACAATAGCGTCTTGTTCTTTATGTTGCTGAAGAAGATTTTGGAGGAATTTTAAAGGTAACGAAGCAAAGGCAAAAAAAAAGAAATGTTTCTCAGGAAATCTTTGTCGCCGAGATAACTAATAACTTTCATGATGAGTGTTAATTCGACCTCTTCGCTTTTCATTGCGTCGCAAATGACTCTATTGGTTCAAATATTTGTGCTTTCTTTGAAATGAGAGAATTTTGTAATTGATAGAGTCTCCTTATGCTGTGCAATCTTTCTGCCAATAACCAGAGTTTGATTTCTTAAAAACAGTTTTCTTAAAAGTAAATCCCTCCTCCATGATCGATAGTAAAGTTTTAAATATTCTGTCGTGTGTTCATTGCGTCTTACGCTACATATAGTAAATATTGTTTCTGACAAGTAAAGAAATTTAGAATAGATTATTCATCTGTATCTGCTGCATCTGCTGAAATATTTGCTTTCTAGAACGTTAGTACTCCAGACAACTAAATAGCACACTGAGCAAGAGGTGAGTCACTTTTATTTCAGGGTAGATATCACCTTGCACTCTTGAGACAGGATTGTGAGGTGTCGTGCTAGCTAGTACATTAATTTTCAGTGAACAGTGTGCGTAATGTAAAACAGATATTCTCTTCCAAGTAGAGTAGTAATTGATTTTTTTTGTGGATTTACCAAATCTAACATTACATCCGATACCACGCAATATTTATAACGTACTGCGGTTCTGAGTATTAGTTATATATTTTGCACTGAGTGCACAAGTAGTTTCTTGTGGCATTTAATTACATTCAATTTCTGTTTTTCAAGTTTTGTATTTCAAGATGTTAAAGGATTTTATTTTAGGACACTGTTCACATGCGCAACGCAGGGCCAACCAACAGCCAGTTTTGATCAGGAATTTAATACTCGTACGATATCTACAGTATACGTTGCATGAAGAGATAGTTTTTGGAGTGTATATTCAGTTTTCTCACATATAGACAGTTTTTTATTGAAAGCTTACAGACACGATGGTTGTGGATAAACACAGAATGTTATTCTAACTGATCACGTTTGAATAATCAATGCTTTCTTTTTAGGACATCATAAGAGAACTTTTGTAAGTGTCCACAACATGAAAAAAACGTTACACCTTAACTCATATTTACTTACATACTAAGCATTTTCAATAACATAGATCAGTATTTTACACAGAACCGACCTAGAAAGTTATTAACTGCAGAGGTGGGCTAAAGAAAGTGCTAAGAATTCATCACCCAGCTGGTTGTGTTTCTGAATGCACCACTTGTTGATAACAATAAGAACAGGCAACAAAAGAAATATGCAGGATGAGTCACTAACTATTGCCACTAGATTAACTCCGAAAGTATGATAGTAGCTGAAAAGTTTGTGGGAGAAATATTACATGGGACGACGCGGACCATAATATGACGTTCGTTTTTTGTTGCTAGGTGGGGTCGCTTCAGAGATATGATGGTCAACTTTGTTTTTTAAATGGGATGCTATAGTTTGGTACTTATTTCATGATAGCGGCTATCGAGACTACTCGAATTATGTGTAACAGTAACGTCTTCGAAGATCAACGAAGGTCAAAAACGAAGCATCAACGTCCATTTACAGGTGTTCGAAGTGATGACCATTGGTATCAATGCATTGCTGCAATCTTCTTATCATAGATTGAGTGTTATTCCTTATCACTTCGGCACTTAGCGAAGCACATGCACTGACAATTCTCTCTCGTATATCGTGCAAATAGTAAACATTCGCCGAATACGGCGTATCCATCTTATATGCCATAGACATGTAAACACCATTCGACGGTTTAGCAATACAACACTAATAGGAACGGTAAGACCAGTATCGTCGAATCAAGCGAGTGTGAATAATGTATTCCTTCGAAGAACAAGTCGATATGCTTCTCATTTACGGAGAATGCCGACGAAATTCAGTGAGAGCTAGAGACTTATACACTGAAAGATCTCTCCAACGTACTCACCCTACACGTCGTACATTTAAATATGTGTATGATAAATTGAGGACAACTGGACCTTAAAGGCATCGGAAACACATCCGGCAAAGGAAAGTTACTAACCAGGAAATGGAAATTGGTACTCTTGCCGCAGTGGTTCGAGATCCTTGAGATAGTTTGCTTCAAATCGCAAGGGAATCTGGCATGAGCCAGAGTAGTGTTTTTCATGTTCTGGATCGCCATAAATATCATCCTTACCATATCAGTCTCCTCCTAAAATTAACTGGTACGGGTTGTATGGGTCGCATTGAATTCTGCCGATGGGCTCAACTTCAGATTCAGAGGGATGACACATTTATTAATATGATTTTATTAACTAATGAGGCTGCGTTCACGAACAATAGAAATGTTAATTTGCATAACATACATTAGTGGGCAACTGAAAATACATGTTGGCTGTGGCAAGTTGCACACCAAATACCGTGGTCGGTGAATGTATGGTGTGGGATTCTGGAGGACAAAATTATATGCTCCTATTTCATCGAAGAAAATCTTACTGATAGGAAGTACGCCACATTCCTGCAAGAAACATTAGGTTTGTTATTGGAAGAAATACCTTCAGTCACAAGGAACAGAATGTGGTATCAACAGGATGGGTCTCCGGCACATTTTTCGCCGTTGGCTGGAAATGAGTTGCAGAGATAATCCCCAAATCGTTGGATTGGACGCGGGGGAGATGTGTCGTGGTAGGCTCGTTCGCCAGACTTGACGACTCTGGATTTTTTCTTGTGGGGGTTCGTAAAAGGCATTGTTTATAAAGACATTCCAACTACACCTGAAGATATGCGAGAGAGAATTGTAAGAGCATATGCTTCGATAATCTGCGATGTGATAACGATTACCACTCAATCCTTGATAAGAAGGTTGCAGCACTGCACTGATACCAATGGTCATCACTTCAAACACCTTCTGTAAAAGTACGTTCGTGCCAACATTGTGACTTTGGTTGACCTTGAAAGACCTTACTGTTACACATCATTGGATTCGTCTTGATAGTCGCTATCAGAAAATAAGTACCAAACTAAAGCATCCCATTAAAAAAAAAAAGCTGACCTTCATATCTCTGAAACGACACCACCTAGCAACAAAAAACGAACGTCATATTATGGCCCCCGTTGTCCCATTCAACTTTTGTCCCACAAACTTTTCAGCTCCTGTCATTCTTTCGGAGTTATTCTTAGTGGCAATAGTTAGTGACTCACCCTGTATACTTCTCATGCATGAAATATGTGTTTATATTACCAACTTTCAGAGGAGTAAGCTGCAGTTGTACACATATTCGAAAGTATTTCTTTATCATGAAGGTGTATCTTATGTCACTGAATCAGGGAGACTCGACTGCTTCTACATGTATTTAGTGATCATTCACGTCTCTTGGTAGTTTACTAATGCTTGGAACGCAAAAGTGTAATAAATGCTGCGCTAGTTAACTAGAAAACTAGTTGAAAGCAAACTTTAATTTTGCGGCTGCTACCTCACCGCTTGGGGCGCTGGTGTGGCACCAGGTGTCACACAGTAACAATTTTCACAGCAGCCAGTGCCGCGACTGTGTGCGTTAGACTGTGATTGTGCTGACATGCGATCTACTCAGTAGTTCTTATATATTCGCAATACCTGAAAGCCTCTACTGAATGACCTTTGACCTCCTCTGTTCAGTGCGTGAGAATAACAGACACAGGCGACTGTGAGGTTAGGTGGACCTACTCGTTACATTCGTACAGCTACCACCTATTAGTGACGGAACAAGATAGATCTGATAAATGTTATTCCAATGACTCAAACGCATAGCTGAGATGTATTTTTTGCACTAATATGATGTGTGACGCATTGAATGTCTTTTCACAAGCCAGCTTGCATACTCGAATGTTACACATTTGTTATACCATTTTTGTTCTTTCTTGTTACTGTAGACCTGATAATGGTCTGATCCTACAACGAAATCCATCGTCTCTAATAAAACATACTTGAACAGCTGTGTATAGCATAATGCAGCTATTAACCTATTTCATTTGTAGTTCAATCAAGTGTCTTACCTAGTTCCGTTATTATTATTATTATTATTATTTTCGATTATTCCCATTTAAGAGAGCGTTTGAACTTGAATTCCTTTATGATGATTGTTTATGTTTTTTCTGAGCCCAAATTTTCTTCATGTGTTGATTGTGTTGTTTCTTTCGCTCCGCTGTCCATTTGCATCCTGGTCTCTTCTGTGTTGTGGTGTCAAATTTATGTTTTTTGTTGATGTTCCTGAATTCAGTTCTATTTTCTGCATCGTTTACTGTTGTGTGTGCATGTCTGAGGTCCTCTTCAACTTCTTTTATCCATTTTGTTTTTCCCCTACCTGAGTTGATGACTTTAAGAATTCGCTTTGAAATTCTGTTTTCATTCATCCTGTGGATAAGTCCGTAGAACTGCATTCTTCTTTTCCTTATTGTATCCGTAATCTTGTCTGTGTATTTATATAATTCTGATGTTAGTCTCTTCTTCCAGATTCCTTGCTCTTGCATCGGGCCAAAAATTTTCCTGAGAATTTTCCTTTTTTGTTTCTCTATTTCTTTGATTTTAGTTTGCCCACCTATTTGTGTTGTTTCAGGTGCATACAGTGCCTCTGGAAGTACGACAGTGTTTTAGTGCCTCAATTTTGCGTTAATGGATATGGACTTTTTGTTATAATAGTTCCACGTGAGTTTATATGCTTTCTGTAGTTTTTTTATTCTTTCCTCATTGGCCTTTAGGTTGATCCCTGATGGCTGGATGATTTCTCCCAGGTACTTAAAATGTGGTACTTGTACGATTTTCCCATGGGTTGTCACAATAGGCAATTTGTCTTGTGGCACTCTTTCTATGTACTGGGTTTTCTCATACGAGATTTGCAGGCCAGTTCTTTGTGCAATTTCGTGTAACTTCTCTATGGCGTTAGCGGCTTCTTTTCTATTATTTGTGAGGATTGAAAGGTCATCCGCAAAAGCTAAAGACTTCACATTGAATCTATTATCTTTTCTAATGCCAATTTGGATTCCTTTGACTTCTTTTTCCCATGTCCTGATAATTTTTTCAAGAATGATATTAAAGAGTAATGGTGAAAGTCCGTCACCCTGTCGCACTCCAGTTTGGATTTCAAATGGTTCCGAGATATCCCCCATATATTTAACCTTGGAGACTGTGTCAGTTAATGTTTGCCGAATGATTGCTCTTGTCTTTCTGTCAATGCTGAATTCTTCCAGCGTCTTACAGAGCGCTACTCTGTCTATTGAGTCGTAGGCCTTTTTAAAATCTACAAAAGTAACCACTGTGTTTCGGGTGTTTCTCATCTGGAGAATCATTTTCAGATTCCAGATCTGCTCTATGCATGATCGTCCCTTGCGAAAACCAGTCTCGTATTCTCCTATTTGTGGGTCAGCTTGTTCTTCTAATCTATTCACGAGAACTTTTGATAGGATTTTATATGTGACCGGTACGAGTGAGATACCCCTGTAATTATTTGGTTCAGTTTTGTCACCTTTTTTGTGGAGTGGAGGGATGAGTGCGCATTTCCATTCAGAAGGGATCTGTTCTGTTTCCCAAATGTTTTATATGATTTTGTGAATTTTTCCTGTTAATCTTTCATCATTTAGTTTCCATAGTTCTGCAATAAGTCCATCTTCTCCTGGGGCTCTAGTTCCGTTATTACTATTAATAATATTATTCCTTGCAAATAATACAATAGTTGGTTAGTGCATAATAATATGGGGTGTCCAAAAAGTCTCTCCGCAGTGCTGTATGATTGTAAGCCGCGCTTGCCGTATGATTGTTCGCCTGCCTGGGTTACTTCCCTTCATGTAGACTCTCGCAACACTCCGCTGTTTCGTTTATCTCTGCCAGCGTCAGTAGTGTCGTTGGTGTGTGTCGTTACCTGTTGACGTGAATGTTTAAGTGTAGTTCCTTCGTTCGTTTGTTTCGCTTTTGTCACTGTTAAATGCTAACCATTGAAGAACGTGTGTTTTTAGTCGAACAAGTGTTCAAAGCTGGCGGTAAATACACAGTTTCAGTTCGTCAAACATTTAATTCAGTTTTCCCGGAGACAACACTCCCACATCGCGATACTGTGCGAGATTTGATTAACAAATTTCGAAGTACGGGTTCAGTGACAGATGCACCGAGAAGTGTTCAACCTAGCGTATTGTCTGAGGATAAAATACTCGATTTTTCCGATAAAATGGCCACGAGTCCGAACAAGTCAGTAAGAAAACTCGCCCAGGAAATCGATGTTAGTGTCGGAACGGCCCACACAGCTGTAAGGAAAAAATTAGAACTTTTGCCATACAAAGCGAGAGTCGTGCATTAACCGAAAAATACTGATCATGGCAAGAAGCTGCACTATTGTCAACGGTTCAAAAATTTCGTTCAACAAAATGGAAGGGATGTTCTTAATGAAACGTTTTTCACTGATGAGGCGTGGTTTCATTTACCTGGGTACATGAATTCGTAAAATTCTCGTATGTGGAGTACTGCAAATCTATTGTGTATTCATGAGGGACCACTTCATTCTGTGAAAATAGGAGTTTGGATTGCAATTTCTAGACGTCGGATTGTGTGTCCCATATTTTTCAACGAAACAATAAACGCACAACGATATTGCAGTGATTTTCATTTCGATATATTCGATGCGGCATACGGCACGCGCGGCTAACAATCATACGCCACTGCGGAGAGACATTTTGAACACCACGAATAATCACTATAGATGTCTAAACGGCTCGTTACCTAAAGGCATAGTTTTTTACCCTTTCCTAATGTTTATTCAGATCAGTTCCTTATCGGTACAGCATTCCTTGTTACAAGAGTATGCTCTTGTGTTGTAACAACGTTACCTTGCACTACACCTTATTTGTGTCTTCTTCCCTTCTTAGACCGTATTGGTCAGATTTCACTTAAGAAATACTCCCGTTAAAGCTTATACAATTAGTGTATCATGAACACACATTTATTAAACAATAAGCTTCAAAATTTGTAACTTCTAATTAAGCAAATATATCAGTATCAATATACAGCTACTAATGTTAATAACACAGAAAATCAAGGAACTCTATATACTGAATTGATAAAGTACGTATTGTAGTTTTACACATTATGCCGTATGTAACTAAATTCCCTATACTGACACTGAGGACAGGTTCCTTACTCCAATACAACAAAAAAATGTCTAATAAACATTGAACACAAAACGTATGCCTTAAGAGCTATGAACACTTGCTTGTCGTCGCTAAAGTGAAATACATATCTTCTCCTGAACAAGTGTCCATAACTCTTACGGTATGCTTTTTAGAGCCCATGTTTACTGCACATATTTAATTGTTTTAGTCCATAATACCTCCTCCAAAAATAAGGAAAGCAAATAGCTTGCAGTTGAAGAGATGTGTTTCACAGTTTCGAAAATTGCTCTTTAGGTACAGATTTTAGAGCCTTTGCTTACTAGACTTTCTTTTCTTGTTTTGGTGTAAGGAACCTGTCTTCGAAGTCTGTAAGGGGAACTTAGTTACACCCCGTACATTTATGTTTGGGCGTTATAGCTTTAACTCTGGGTTTAAACTCTTTAAGGTTGAGACAAACATGTGGTTCCTGAAGAGGGGCAGCAGCCTTTTCAGTAGTTGCAGGGGCAATAGTCTGGATGATTGACTGATCTGGCCTTGTAACATTAACCAAAACGGCCTTGCTGTGCTGGTACTGCGAACGGCTGAAAGCAAGGGGAAACTACAGCCGTAATTTTTCCCGAGGACATGCAGCTTTACTGGAGCAGCATGGAGAGCTGCATCAAACCAGTCTCAGGACTGAAGACCACAATAACAACAACAACAACAACAAGGTTGAGAATATTTGTAGCACTGAAGCATTTTCCAAACGTTTCGTAATATTCACCATAATGAGAAATGCTGATAATTCTAGTTGGACCTTTCTGCATAAATCTGAAATTAGAGATTTCGGGATTTACTTCGACAATAGTTTCATTTTTATGGCTATGCCATTCGATAACTGACTGGCTTTTATTTTTCGTTAGGTAGTTCTTCGTTCCTGCGGACGTCCACTTCCTTCGTAGCTTGTTCTGCTTGCTGTACTAGCTCATCTTTATCTTTTGGTTCTGTTCTTGAACATCCACAGTTATACTTAGTTCAGGTGTCAGGTCTTGTTCGTTATTTTTACTTCTACTTTCACCAAATTTTACTTACAGATTCACTTCCGGCAATGGGCTCAGATGATATTTTCTTATCAAATCCACAATTGCTACTGCTTTTCTCAGCCTGAACATCTAAATCTTTCCTCAACACTCCAGCTTTTATGTTATATAAACTAAAGTCAGCGTACAGGTTATTTTGCTGACGTGCTCTTCATCATTAACTTCCTTTTTTGTTTGCTCATCAGGTCTGTGATCAAAAGTGTGAATGGGATCGTCCGCAGCTCGTAGTCGTGCGGTAGCGTTCTCGCTTCCCGCGCCCGGGTTCCCAGGTTCGATTCCCAGCGGGGTCAGGGATTTTCTCTGCCTCGTGATGACTGGGTGTTGTGTGATGTCCTTAGGTTAGTTAGGTTTAAGTAGTTCTAAGTTCTAGGGGACTGATTACCTCAGAAGTTAAGTCCCATAGTGCTCAGAGCCATTTGAACCATTTTTTTGTGAATGGGTTATCGTTATTAGCTAGAGACGCTCCCACCGTTTTTCGTTTTATCCTTTGTATCCTCTGATTACAAGTGTTCTGTAGTTTCTTCCTTGAACCAACTAAACTTTTCTTCATCTCCTCCCCCTTCTGTGTTCTCTATCTATCCAAATCGGCGCAGATGGGTTCAAGTTTCGTAAAATAGTCATTACGACTCAAGATCTCGTTCATTTGTTGAATGCTCGATATGAAAATCTCCCTATCATAAAATTTTTAGAGACTTTAACGTTCAAACATAATTTACATCCAAAGGCAGAATTTCTCAGGTAAATGACGTGGGTGGTTTCTAGAACAGACACAATTTTAAAATATTTATTTGGTGCAGTATCATAAATATTCAAGTTTCAGTTCAAATTCTATAATATTGCCTCTATAACATAGATGTGTGCTCTTATAACATAGACGTGATCCATACCAGATTAATAATTACAAATAGTTACACATTTGGGACACAGATTACAATTAAGCATAAGAGAAGTTGTGTATAGAACTACACACCTGAGTTGAAGATGTAAGCTCTACATGTGCGTGATACTGTTGTTGCCTAACAACAGTATTTATCAGAAAGCCAAATTGTTTCGAGGCGGAGACAAATGGTTCAAATGGCTCTGAGCACTATGGGACTCAACTGCTGTGGTCATAAGTCCCCTAGAACTTAGAACTACTTAAACCTAACTAACCTAAGGACAGCACACACATCCATGCCCGAGGCAGGATTCGAATCTGCGACCGTAGCGGTCGTGCGGTTCCAGACTGTAGCGCCTTTAACCGCTCGGCCACTCTGGCCGGCAGACAGAGACAGCTTGTGATGTCGATTCATATAACAGTCAAGTCAGAACTCAACAACGATGCACATTCACATATTATTAAGGGACTACTATCTATTTCCACAATATACATCTCATTATACAGCCCAGCTACTTAGATGTAAGACATATTTGGTCGTAATATTAATGATTAATTAATGTGGTCATTAATAAAGTCGTGAATAATTCGCAACTGGCTCTGAAAACGTAGAGTCTGATTGCACCATTAACAAGAGTGCGTAATGTCGCTTTAAATGTGAAGGACACATTCATTTGTACATTAATTTTTCATCGGATTTTAACTGTTTAATCTGCTAAGCTTGTGATTATTAAATATATTTTCCGATTGTGTGTCGAAGAAGGACAATGAGGGTAAAAGCATGTAATTTCGAGTTCATCCTGCGTTTTACGAGCAGTCACTGTTCCAACAAGCATCATTCGCAACTGCAGTAGGAAAGGGAGGAGGGGGCTTTCTGGTCAGGGTGATGAGTGACAACTCGCTCTAAATGTAGAAAAATGTATGTTAATGCGGATGAATAGGAAAACCAAACCCGTAATGTTAGGGTACAGCATCAGTACTGTCGTGCCTGACATTCTCACGTCATTTAAATATTAGGGCGTAACGTTGCAAAGCGACGTGAAATGTCAGATTAGATTAGATTAGTACTTGTTCCATAGATCATGAATACGACACTTCGTAATGATGTGGAACGTGTCAAATGGTTCAAATGGGTTGGTTGGTTGGTTGAGGTTTAAGGGACCAAACAGCAAGGTCATCAGTCCCTTGTTTCAAATAGGGTCCATTCCGCTAATGGGACATTTCAGTAAAGTCAGAACAATAAAACGGAAAAAGGGAAAAACGTAAAAGGGCAGTCACGTTGTCATTGGTAAAAAAAACAAAATGAGGGAAGTCGGCAAGAGAACGAACCCAACACTATGCTGAAGCAGCATAGGCAAGACCACCTGTGACTTAAAAGGTACAACTGCTATAATGTAGAAAGTACGTATGGGAATAGAAAGACTAACCAAGCCTTAAAAAAAAGGGTAAAAACAGAGTAAAAGGGGAAGAAAAGAGGATTCTGGTCAGGGAGGTGAATCGGGAATCTCCGAACACTGCCTACAGTGGGAGACACCCAAACACTCACCGCCCTGCCCCAACACCAGAGAGAGATTAAAAAAACCTTAAAACTGAGAATAAAAACCACTCTCCCGGAGGAAACCGAGAACCAGAGAGACCATCCGGGAATCGTCAGCCAACATCAAAGGTAAAGTGGGGGGGGGGGGGGGGGAGTCTGTACTTAGCACGCAGAGCCAAAAGAAGGGGGCATTCAACCAAAATGTGGGCTACTGACTGGAAGGCTCCACAACCACATAGGGGGGGGGGGGGGTGGCTCATCACGCAAAAGAAAACCATGGGTCAGCCTGGTATGGCCAATGCGGAGACGACACAGTGTGGTCGATTCCTTTTGGGAGAGGTGAAAGGAAGAACGCCACGGGCCCGGTGTCACCTTAATTGCACGAAGTTTATTAGACCAGGGAGTAGCCTCCCAAGAATTGGCCCATGACTGTGCGAAGTGGGATTTGATGTGAAGCCGTAAATCCGCTGCAGGAGGGGTTACAGAAAACGGGGAGTAAGTAACTGCTCCCCCAGCCAAACGATCAGCGAGCTCATTACCCGGGATACCCACATGGGCAGGGACCCAAAGGAAGTCAATGGAACAAGCAGCACGGTGAATATCAGCGAGATGGTCATGGATGGCAGAGACCAAGGGATGGCGCGAAAAACACCGGTCAATAGCAAGAAGGCCACTCATTGAGTCCGTACATAACAAAACGAGGTTGTGTTGGGATTGTTTAATAAAGATAAGGGCCTGGGAAATAGCCATCAATTCCGCAGTAAACACCCCACATGTAGGTGGCAGCAGATGACTTTCCGTTCCAACAGAGGACGTGAAGGCATACCCAACATGATCAGCAGATTTAGAGCCATCAGTGTAAAAAACAACAGCATTCCGAAACTCCCATAAAATTTGGCGGAAAAAGAAACGGAACACCACTGGGGGGATGGAATCTTTCGGACCTCGGCGGAGATCTATCCGAATTCGAGGCCGAGGAACTAACCAAGGAGGGGTGGAGGGGAGGGAGCGAGGAAGACAGGACAAAGAAGGAAGCTGAAAATCGCGTCAAAGAGACGCAAGGCGCAGCCAAACCGGTAAACCCGCCCGAGGGCGGGAGTCGGGTGGGCGACGTCCATGGTCTGGGAACAGGATAGAATAGGAAGGATGAGTGGGAGAAGAACGGATAGTGAGGGCATAAGACACCAGAAGCTGGGACCGCCGAACAGAAAGGGGGGGGGGATCCCATCTTCAACCAGGAGACTATCAACAGGGCTAGTAGGGAAGGCACTGGTGGCCAAACGAATACCACGATGGTGGACTGGATCCAGCACGTGCAGTGTGGAAGGAGCAGCTGAACCATAAACTTGACAACCATAGGCCAAGCGAGACAGAACTAGAGCACGATAAAGACGGAGGAGGAGGGAACGGTCCGTACCCCAAGAGGAGTGGGCAAGGAAGCGAAGGACATTGAGTTTACGGAAACATCCTACCTTCAGGAGTCTGATATGGGGCAGCCAAGTGAGCTTGTTGTCGAAAAGAAGACCCAGGAAACGAAACTGTGTGACCACAGGCAATCTTTGTGCAGCGAGATAGAGCTCTGGATCAGGGTGGATCGTAGTACAGTGACAGAAGTGGACCACTCGCGATTTTAAAGGAGAGAATTGAAACCCGTGTGAGAGGGTCCATGCAGAGGCACGCCGTATAGCTAACTGGAGCTGCCGTTCTGCAGATGCCATCGAGGAGGAGCTAACCCAAATGCAGAAATCATCCACATACAGGGCAGGAGTGACCAAGGGACCGACAGAGGCCACAAGTCCATCGATAGCAATGAGGAAAAGAAGGACACTCAAGACAGAACCCTGTGGGATGCCCCTCTCCTGGGTCCGCGGAGAACTAAAAGCAGTACCAACTCGGACTATGAATGACCGATGGATCAGGAACTGGCGGATAAAAGTCGGGAGTGGGCCCCGAAGACCCCACTGATGAAGGGTAAGTAAGATGTGATGGCGCCAGGCCGTGTCATAAGCCTTGCGAAGGTCAAAAAACACTGCAACCAAACGGCGGCGCTGGGAAAAAGCCTGCCGGACTGCGGATTCCAAGCAGAGTAAATGATCGATTGGAGACCGTCCCTCTCGAAAGCCACACTGGTAAGGGGACAATAGATCCCGAGATTCGAGGACCCAATTGAGCCGACGGGCTACCATTCGTTCAAGTAACTTACAAACGACATTGGTCAAACTAATTGGCTGACAGCTGTCAACAGATAGGGGGTTCTTACCAGGCTTGAGGACAGGAACCACAATGCTATCCCTCCACTGGGAAGGGAAGTCACCCTGGAGCCAAATACGGTTAAACACCCGAAGAAGATGTTGCCATTGTGGAGCACTGAGATGTTGAAGCAGTTGGTTATGAATGGAATCTGGGCAAGGGGCCATATCATGAGAAGAAGATAGAGCAGAAAGAAATTCCCATTCAGTAAAAGGTTCGTTGTAAGATTCTGACTCACAAGGGGTGAAACATAAGGTGGAAGCTTCAGCCCACTGTTTTTGGTGAAGGAAAGCAGCTGGGTAGGAGGCTGACGCTGATACCACCGCAAAATGGGTCGCTAGATGTTCTGCAAGAACTAATGGGTCCGTACAAATGCCATCTGGGAGGTGAAGGCCTGCGAGGGTGGACTGCCGGTGGCAACCTTGGAGAGAGCGAAGTTTAGCCCATACCCGTGACAGAGGGACAGTAGAACCAAGGGAAGAAACTAATCGTTCCCAACATATCCGCTTGCTCTGTTTGATTAAATAACGGGCTTTAGTGCGAAGGCGTTTAAAGGTAGTAAGGCTGGCTACGGATGGGTGCCTCTTAAAGTGTTGCAAAGCTCGACGGCGATCACGGATGGCAATGGCAATAGCCGTACTCCACCACGGGACTTGCCGGCGATGAAAGGGTCCAGATGAGCGCGGGTCAGCAAGGCTAGCAGCGCGAATAATCGCGTCAGACACGTCACGTAGGACGTCATCAACACAACCCGACAAAGAGGGAGAAAACGCGACCTGTGCAGTGTATAGAGGCCAATCGGCGCGTTGGAAAGACAAACGAGGCAACCTGTCCATCGGGGAGCGGGAAGGGAGCGTGATAATCAACGGGAAATGGTCACTATCACAAAGGTCGTCGTGTGGCGACCAGTGTAATGAAGGGAGGAGAGAGGGAGAAGAAAGAGAAAGATCAATGGCAGAAAAGGTACCATGACCGGCACTGAAATGCGCAGGGGAGCCATCACTAAGAAGGCACAGGTCGTGGTCTGCAATAAATTGGTCTATAAGAAGACCTCGTCTAGATGGAAAGGCACTGCCCCACAAAGGATGATGAGCATTAAAAGGAGGAGGAAGGGAGGAGGAAGTTGCAGAAGAAGGGCGGTTAAGGTAGCAGGTGTAAGAGTCCTGTCAGGAGGGAGATAAAGATTGCAAACTGTGATTGCAGAGTCGAAGTGGACCCTAACAGCAACCGCTTCCAATGAAGTTTGAAGAGGAATCCACGTGCTAGCAATGTCTGTACGGACCAATGTACAAACGCCACCAGAAGCCTGCAGGGGTCCGACCCGATTTCGACAGAAAACACGGAACCCACGGAGGGTCGGTGAGTGAGCATCAGTAAAATGAGATTCCTAGAGAACCACACAAGCTGCAGAGTAGGACGAAAGAAGGGATTTCAATTCTGGAAGGTCACGATAGTATCCATTACAATTCCATTGGAGAATCACAGAACGATGGTTTAAATGGGGGCTGAACACTTTAAATCCAGTCATACCGCCGAGTCCCCACCCGTCACCGACAAGGAGGGGGCGACATCCATGAACGACAGGTCAGAATCCGGTTGTGAAGTCGGGGAAGGGACCTCCGGTGACACCAGAGGCTCTTTGTCCCGGGACTTACGTTTCTTCTTCCGTTCAGGCTGAGATCGAGGAGGGCTGTGTGGCATGAAGGAGCCAGCTGCAGCAAGATCAGGAACAGAAAGAGACCGGGCGACCTGGGGGCCGACAGACCGCTGCTCTCGCGGTCGTCGCGCGGCAACAGACCTTTGGCCTGGAAGGTGCCGGGAAGGGGCATCCCGGGAGAGGCGCCCTTGACCGGCAGACGCCGAAGGAGTGGGACACTTCTCCAGCTGGGGAGGGGGAGCAGCGCCCATAGGAGAAGGTGTGGGAGCCGCAGGGGAGGGGGGGAGGAGAGGGGTCTGGGTTGGGGGTAAGGAAGTGGGAGGAAGGGGTGAAGATGTAACCAAGGTGTAACTAGATGTCATGGACACAGGGTGGAGTCGTGCATATTTCTTACGGGCCTCTGTGTAGGTTAAACGATCGAGGGACTTATACTCCTGTATCTTTTTTTCCTCCTTATATACTGGGCAATCTGGTGAACGTGGGGAATGACTACCATGACAATTTACACAGACAGGAGGGGGAACACAGGGACTCCCCTCTTGGAGTGGACGTCCACAGTCACCACAGAGAGGGGCCTGTGAACAGCAGGAAGACATGTGTCCAAAACGCAAGCACTTAAAACACCTCATAGGAGGTGGGATGTACGGCTTCACATCACAGCGATAGACCATAATCTTAACTTTCTCAGGAAGGGTATCCCCTTCAAAGGCCAGGATAAAGGCACCAGTATCAATACGATTGTCTTTAGGACCCTTCTGAACACGCCAAACAAAGTAAACACCCCGCCATCCGAGATTGTCCCGAAGTTCCTCATCAGTTTGAAGGATGAGGTCCCTGTGAAAAATCACACCTTGTACCATATTTAGAGACTGGTGGGGGGTAATGGACACAGGAATTGTGCCAAGATGGGTACAGACACGAAGGGCCGCAGATTGGGCAGCTGAAGCAGTTTTTATCAGCAACGAACCCGACCGCATCTTGCTCAGGGAGTCCACTTCGCCAAACTTGTCTTCAATGTGTTCCACAAAGAATAAAGGTTTGACACTGGTGAAAGTATTTACATCAATCCTAGTGCAAACTAGATAACAGGGGAAAGGTTTTGCCCCTAGACGACGGGCCGGACCCTCTTCCCAGGGGGTAGCCATGGAAGGGAAGGCCGAAGGGGCAAGAGAAGCAGCACTTGAGGAATCAGTTCCACACAGAGAGACGGCCACAGAAGAACGGCCAGAGTTCTGGACCCGAGTGCGTTTCATTTGCATAGCGTCCGCCCTGATACCACCCACTCCGATCAGGGGCTCTCCTCACGGGCGCCACCCAGCCACAGCAAGGGCCGTCTGGCACGGCGGCCATTGCCGGGAGTTCCGATGCTCCAGGATGACGAGCAACCACTCCAAGGCATGAATGAGGAGGTCACAGCTCAGGTATCAGAAGTGTGATCCCTGTGTGTTCAGGGGGCTCAACCAAAAGGGTACATAGCGACCCCACCACACGGGCTGGCTACCATGCTGGCTATGCACCCTAGCATCAGACAACGACATAAAAGAAAAGGTGCAATGTACTAGGAGGGCGCACGTCGGAGACACTAGGTAAGGTGCTCTTCCCCAAATGGCTCACACTATGGTGCAGAAATTTTGTAATGGAGGTCAAACCCCAGAGGGGGACCAAGGAATGCCAAAAGGAGGAGATGATTACGCAACAAAGCCGGAGTGTAAAACCAACAGAACCAGGAGGATAGCGGGGGCCAACATAAGCAAGGACACCAATAGATGGAGAGGAGAGGGCGAGGGGAAAGGAGCATGGAGGGGAAAGGAGGGGAAGGGAAAGGAAATGCAGCCCGGGAGAGAAAGAAGGCTGCAATGGCTCGGGGCCCCATGCTCGCCACGCACGTATCCACAAAAGAGTTGTGGACCCCCTGGGGGGGGGGGGGGGGGTTCAAGTGGGTCTGAGCACTATGGGACTTAACATCTATGGTCATCAGTCCCCTAGAACGTAGATCTCCTTAAACCTAACTAACCCTAGGACATCACACAACACCCAGTCATCACGAGGCAGAGAAAAGGAATGTGTAAGGTTAACAAAAGGTGTCTATACACGATATTACATTACACAATGTATTACATGACACTCAATATTTTTAATTTTTTTTTGTGGGGGGAGGGGGGTTGGGAAATTACCCACTTACTATATCCAAAAATTCATCTAATAAATAGAAGGAGTTGCCATTAAGAAATTCTTTTCATTTCCTTTTAAATGCTATATGGCTATCTGTCAGACTTTTGATGCTATTAGGTAAGTGACCAAAGACTTCTGTGGCAGCATAATTTACCCCCTTCTGAGCCAAAGTTAGATTTTTAAAAAAATGGCTCTGCGCACTATGGGACTTAACTTCTGACGTCATCAGTCCCCCAGAACTTAGAACTACTTATACCTAACTAACCTAAGGACATCACACACATCCATGCCCGAGGCAGTATTCGAACCTGCGACCGTAGCGGTCGCGCGGTTCCAGACTGTAGCGCCTAGAACCGCACAGCCACTCTGGCCGGCAGTTAGATTTAACCTTCAGTAGTGAAGATCATCCTTTCTCCTAGTGTTGTAGCCATGTACACTGCTATTACTTTTGAATTCGTTCGGAGTGTTAATAACAAATTTCATAAGTGAATATATATATATAGTGAGGCTACAGTGAAGATCTCTAGCTCTTTAAATAAGTGTCTGCAGGATGATCTTGGATGAGCTCCAGCAATTATTCTGATTACACGTTTTTGTGCAATGAACACTCTTTTACTCAATGATGAGTTACCCCAGAATATGATGCCATATGAAAGGAGAGAATGAAAAAGACGTGGTTAGCTAATTTACTCAGCTGTATATAGCCAAAATTCGCAATGACCGTAATAGTATAAGTAGCTGAACTCAAACGTTTCAGCAGATCCTCAGTGTGTCTTTTCCAGATCAACCCCTCATCAATACATACCCCTAGAAATTTTGAACATTCTACCTTAGCTAGCGATTTCTGATCGAAGTCTATATTTATTAATGGTGTCATTCCATTTACTGTGTGAAACTGTATATATTGTGTTTTGTCAAAGTTTAATGAGAGCCCATTTGCCACCTAATGATTTTCTGAACAACGTCGTTTACAATTTCACCAGTTAATTCTTCTCTGTTGGGTGTGATAGCTATACTTGCATCATCGGCAAAAAGTGCCAGCTTTGCATCTTCGTGAATATAGAATGGCAAGTCGTTAATATATACTAAGAACAACAGAGGACCCAAGACCGAACCTTGCGGCACCCCATTCTTGATTGTTCACCAGTTCGAGAAATCACCAGTTTTTTGCATATTACGTGAACTGCTAATTTCAACTTTCTGCACTCTTCCAGTTAGGTATGATTTAAACCGTTTGAGCACTGTCCCATTCATACCACAGTCCTTGAGCTTATTTAGAAGTATTCCATGATTTACACAATCAAAAGCCTTTGATAGATCACAAAAAATCCCAATGGGTGACTTCTGGTTACTCAGAGCATTTAATATTTCATAAGTGAAAGTATATATAGGATTTTCTGTTGAAAATCCCTTCTGGAAACCACACTGACATTTTGTTAAAACTTTATTTTTACAAAGGTGTGAAGCTACTCTACAATACATTGCTTTTTCAAGAATTTGGATAAGGCAGTCAGAAGAGAGATTTTGTGGTAGTTGTTGACATCAGACGTATCCCCTTTTTTATGCAGTGGTTTAACAATGGCATACTTCAGTCTATCTAGGAAAATACCCTGCTTCAGAGAGCTATTACATGTGTGGCTAAGAATACCACTTATTTCTTGGGAACAAGCTTTTATTATCGTGCTGGAAATGTCATCAATTCCATGTGAGGTTTTATTCTTGAGAGTGTTTATTACCTTCCTAATTTCAGAAGGAGAGGTGGGTGGAACTTCAGTTGTATCAAATGATGTGGGTAAGGCCTATTCCATTAACTGCCTTGCTTCTTCTAATGAACATTTAGATCCTATTTTGTCTACAACATTTAAAAAATGATTATTCAAAATGTTTTCGACTTCCGGCTTGTTGTTTATCAAGTTTCCATTCGCTTTGATGGTGATGCCGTCATCCTGTACTCTTGGTTGCCCTGTCTCCCTTGTAATAATATTGCAAATTGTTTTGATTTTGTTATGAGAGGTATTAATCTCAGATATGATGCACATGCTTCTGGACTTTTTAATAACCTTTCTTAATGTAGCGCAGTAATTTTTATAATATTTGGCTGTTTCTGGGTCATTACTCTTTCTTGTTGTTAGATACAGTTCTGTAACGTGCATGTGAAGGTAGTGACAGGGGAGGCGAACGATCGACTTTGTTTATTGAGAGAGTTTTAGAAAAGTGTGGTTCATCTGTAAAAAGGACCGCATATAGGATGCTAGTGCCAACTGTTCCTCAGTTCTGCTTGAGTGTTTGGAATCTGTACCAGGTCGGATTAAAGGAAAACGTCGAAGCAATTCAGAGGCGGACTGCCAGATTTGTTACCGGTGGGTTCGAACAACACCTAAGTGTTATGGAGATGCTTCGGGAACTCAAATGGGTATCGCTGGAGGGAAGGTGACATTCTTTCCGAGGAATGCTATTGAGAAAATTTAGAGAACCGGCATTTGAGGCTGACTGTCGAACGACTCTACTGCCGCCAACATACATTGCTCGTGAGGATCACGAAGATAAGATACGAGAAGTTAATACTCATACAGAGACACTTGGACAACCGTGTTTCCTTCGCTCTGTTTGAGAGGATCAGTAAAGGAAATGACTAGTAGTGGTACGCTACGTACGGTGTCTCGCATCCATCTATATAGGTGCAGATGCATATGTGAGAGTGGTATCCTGTGGCCCAATCTTTAAGATGGCTTTTGACCTGTAGCGCCAAATGTAGGTAGACGTATCAAGTAAACCATTGAAACCAGGTTAGCTTGTGAAATCGTTAAATGACCGGCATAAAGAAGCACATCTTTTCCTGTATTGGTTGTAAGTTTAGTTCTGTCATACTTCAGTTTAAAGCAAACGCGAAACAGAGTGAAAATGGCTGGGGAGCCAGCGGTGGAATTAAAATGCTGGCAAAACTGCCCACAGGCATTCATTCGTTTCAAACAATGAGACAAGGCCACAGGGAGCGTTTTGCGATTTACAGTATAGTCCGTGGGATACGGTCACCCTCTTAGAGCACAGGTGATGAGACCTTAAGTGGTCTCTGCAGTGGATCAAAATGTGTATATTTAATAGGATAGTCCCGCACCGGCAGCATCAGTAGTTTGACGGCTAAATTTAGTGACGGATGTGGTGTCCCGTTAGGGTTGCTAGGAGGAATGCTATTCTGGGAAGCATCGCTAGAACTCTCTCTCTGCACTGGATCCACATCGCAGCTATGCGCCATCGCACCAGCATGTCGCCTAGGTGAGTTCTATATAGGAAGAAGTTAGTGGAGCTTTTATAGTTCGTAATTTTTCTCTGTTGGATGGTACAGAATAACGATGATAGCATGTTGGGCTGATAGGTGTGAATGGACACTGATCTGCTTCGGGCTGTAGTATCTGTATCTAGTTTGGAGACACTCCACAATGTGCGCATTTCCACCGAATGGTCAAAGCACGGTCGTGCTGCACTAACTCTGGTCGTTCTGTTTCTACATGGGTTGCAGAACATGGGAGATTTGGCCTTCTCCGGCTTCTGCAAAGATCCGGCTTAAATTGGAACGATCACATCCGCAAAGCTGCCGAAATGAGAGCAGTTGCAGGATGCGTAGGGACTGACTAAAACCATGTTGGAAATTTACTGTAGCAGACAGGTTCGAGAAAGGTGACTCGTTTCGAGATATGAGAGTGCCAGAAATATGGTTTGCTTGTGGCTGTGATCCAACGCAGATATGAATGGAAGGACTTGATTCCAAATCATAGACATGAGATTAGATTAGATTAGATTAGTACTTGTTCCATAGATCATGAATACGACACTTCGTAATGATGTGGAATGTGTCAGGTTAATACAAGGTGTCTATATGAGATATTACATTACACAAAATATTACATGACACTACATACATTTAATTTTTTTTGGAGGGGGGGGGGGGGAGGGGTATGGTTGAGGAAATTACCTACTTACTATATCCAAAAATTCATCTAGTGTGTAGCAGTTGCCATTAAGAAATCGTTTTAATTTCCCTTTAAATGCTGTTAGACTT
This sequence comes from Schistocerca americana, assembly GCF_021461395.2. Taxonomy (NCBI): domain Eukaryota; kingdom Metazoa; phylum Arthropoda; class Insecta; order Orthoptera; family Acrididae; genus Schistocerca; species Schistocerca americana. The sequence continues at coordinate 1,263,497,919 of NC_060119.1, forward strand.
TTGATGCTATTAGGTAAGTGACCAAAGACTTTTGTGGCAGCATAATTTACCCCCTTCTGAGCCAAAGTTAGATTTAACCTTGAGTAGTGAAGATCATCCTTTCTCCTAGTGTTATAGTCATGTACGCTGCTATTACTAGTGGATAGCATAACACTAGAGATTTGAAAAGCTAGTGTACATTTCTTATGACCTCAACCAGCACACCATCTACTACTGTTTGTGATCCTTCTCAATCAGTCATCGCCTACAATTCAGTGGATTTATCGCAGAACCTCTGACATGTTATCGAGACAGAAAATGTTACAAGTACTATAGAAATATCTAGCGGGGTGAGGGAGTTGCAGATAGCGGTTTCATACCACGTTCTTTAGTCGAATCACTTTCAAAATTCAACGATTTTATCAAGAGGTTGCATTGTGGGCCACGTGTAACCAGACTGCTGGTACTATAATATACACTCCAGCAAACACCGTCTCGATATTTGTCTGGACAAAAAAAACCACCTCATTCAGAGGTAATGTCGTACCTCGATTTATAAAGCAAGTACAGCTTTTAACATGGATACTTGTGTGCACCTGTAGAACCAAGAGCGCTTGTGACAGTATCATACAGTACTTGTTGCGATTACGATTACGTCTATCTTTCTAAGACACAATGGTATCACTCACAAGAAAAACTTACTAGACATGTCCATCCATCGCTGATTTTCTCTCAATATTATTTCGTATCGTAGACAATCTGTTATTGACAAAGTATTATACTTAATAGTAGTAGGGGATGCGTGATAGGTTCACTTTGAGCATCAGGCTTATAAAGTATGCATTTGTGTTCTGACATGTGCAAGGAGGTGATTGTGGAATACTGTGATAGCAGAGGGATGTCAAGTCATAAGAATTGTAGAGATAGTTCTATTTCCATAGCCACAGCCGTCAGCATGATGTATGTCCCATACTTTGCTCATTGTCAAATGTTATTCGATTGAAACTGCAATCATAACGATTAAAACGAGACTCGAATTTAGGACCTTTGCCTTCTGTGGGCAAGTGCTCTACCATCTGAGCTACCCAACTCATGCCCCATCCTCACAGCCTTACTTCTGCCAGTACCTCATCTGCTACCTTCCAAACTTTGCAGAAGCTCTCCTGCAAACTTAAGCCATGTCTCCGCAATATCCTTTCTTTCAGGAATGCTAGTTCTGCAAGGTCCAGACCTCGTGGTGAACACACTGTCTGCCGCCATTTTGCCCCGCCATCTTAGATTATGTCATGAAACAGATGACGACAGTGCCTTCTGGTGGTGTGTACTAGGTCGAGACCTCGTGGCGAACACAGTTTCCCACAGTTTGGATAATGGTACTCACGTCATCAGCTAACATCACAGCAGCCATCTAGGATTATGTCATGGATGAGAGCACTCTCTGGCAGCAGTACTGTATACTAGGTCAGTTGGAATCTGGACCTCATGGGCAACACACTGGACGGCTGTACTGCATCAAATTGTTTAAATAAAAACTGGTACACACAAAATAATAGAGATTTACGTCTAGCACAGGCTGAGTCCTATTCCGCCATTTCCTAGGAGGAGGTGGTGGTCGGATGACTAAGATTAGTGGAGATAGTCCAAGTGCCCTTTCGTTCCTGCCATTTTCTTAGGTTAGTACGGATATGCAAATTGACTTATTTTCCTGCCAAAATTCAAACTTACCACCAGTTCATAGGACATGGTGGTGGTCAGATGACTATGGTTAGTGGAGGTAGTCCAAGTGATCTATCTTCCCGCCATTTTCTTAGGTTAGTAGAGGTAATGTTAGTGTATTGCATTATCCTGAACTTTCCACCATTTTCTAGCGGAAGGTGTTAGGTTAGTGTAGGTAGCCCAAATGACCTAGCTTCCCACCAAAATTCAAACTACCCATCAAAATCACCATCTTGGATGACGTCGTGTGCTCTTGCCAAGTCTACACACTGCCAACTTGGATGACGTCATCGCCACCATCTTGGATACATCTGGCAACAATGCAGAGTTTGCTCGTACTGGCCTTGCCCCAATACTTGCCAAGGAGGAGCTGACCATGAGAAAAAGACTGAATAACTAACGAAAGGACAACGTTCTACGATCCGGGGTGTGGAATGTCAAAAGCTTGAACTTGGTAGGGAATCTAGAAAATCTGAAAAGGGAAATGCAAAGGCTCAGTCTAGATATAGGAAGGGTCGGAAAGTGAAATGGAAAGAAGACAAGGATTTCTGATCAGATGAGTATAGGGTAATATCAATGAGAGTAGGAATCCTTATGAGTAGGAATATAGGACAGAGATTGTGTTACTGTGAAAAGTTCAGTGATAGGATTTTTCTTATCAGAATCCAACCAACCAACACTGACAACGATAGTTCAGGTATACATGCCGAATTCGCAAGCTGAAGATGAAGAGATAGAGAAAGTATATGAGGATATTGAAAGGTTAATACAGTACATAAAGGGAGATGAAAATCTGATAGCCATAGAGGACGGGAAGGAGGCTGTAGGGGAAGGAGTAGAAGAAAGGGTTATGGGAGAGTGTGGAATTGGTGCTAGAAAAGAGAAAGGAGAAAGGCTGAGGCCTGCAATACAGGTTCTGTTTACAGCATCATGATGGTCGCATCTGTATTTGGCGACATTGCGGTGAACGCACATTGGAAGCGTGTATTCGTCATCGCCATACTGGCATATCACCCAGCGTGATGGTAAGGGGTGCCATTGATTACACGTCTCGGTCACCTCTTGTTCCCAATGACGGCACTTTGAACAGTGGACGTTACATTTCAGATGTGTTACGACCCATGGCTCTACCCTTCATTCGATCCCTGCGAAACCCTACATTTCAGCAGGATAATGCACGACCGCATGTTGCAGGTCCTGTACAGGCCTTTCTGGATACGGAAAATGTTCGACTGCTGCCCTGGCCAGCACATTCTCCAGATGTCTCACCAATTGAAAACATCTGGTCAATGGTGGCCGAGCAATTGGCTCGTCACAATACGCCATTCACTACTCTTGATGAACTGTGGTATCGTGTTGAAGCTGCATGGGCAGCTGTACCTGTACACGCCATCCAAGCTCTGTTTGACTCAATTCCCAGGCGTATCAAGGACGTTATTACGACCAGATGTGGTTGTTCTGGGTACTGATTTCTCAAAATCTATGCACCCAAATTGCGTGGAAATGTTTTGACATGTCAGTTCTAGTATAATATATTTGTCCAATGAATACCCGTTTATCATCTGCATTTCTTCTTGGTGTAACAATTTTAATGGCCAGTAGTGTAAATGGTGGTCTGCATCTAAATCCGTCTTGAGTAAGTCTTACAACCCAATATCTGATTTATTGTGATCTGCATATGTATCTGCCTCTGGTACGCCTTACAACCCAGTAGCTGATTTCGGATTCTTTGCCAGAACATGATGTAGTATAACTGGAATCTTCACGTATCTCCCGGTCTTTTCCAAGTATACCTACTACTGTTGTAATTCTCGAACAGAGTAGTCGCTATTACTGGCTGAAATATATTACAGAACTCAATTAGTCTTCCTCCCTCTCACTCCTTGTCCCAAGCCCATATCCTCCTGCAACCTATTCTTCTACTCCTCTCTCTACAACTGCATTCCAGTCCGCCACGATTATTATATTTTCATCTCCCTTTACGTACTGTATTACCCTTTCAATACCTCATATACTTTCTCTGTTTCTTCATCTGCAGCTTGCGATGTCGGAACGTAAACCTGAACTATCACTGAACTTTTCACAGTAACCCACACTTTGCGCTATCTTCCTATTCATAACGAATCCTACTCCCGTTATACCATTTTATGGTGATGTTGATATTGTCCTATACTCCTCTGACCAGAAATCCTTCTCTTCTTTCCATTTCACTTCACTGACTCCCGCTATATCTAGGTTGGGCATCTGAATTTCCTTTTACAGATTTTCTAGCTGCCCCGCCACGTTTAAGCTCCTGACATCCCACGCCCCTATTCGTAGAACGTTATCCTTTAGTTGGTTATTCAGTCTTTTTCTCATAGTCACCTCCCCCTTTGGCAGTCCCCTCTCGGAGATCCGTAAGGGGCACCATTCCGGTATCTTTTGCCAATGGAGAGATCGCCATGGCACTTTCTCATTTACAGACCACTTGTCCTGTCTATACTCGTTAAGTGTCTTTAATACAGTGGTTTCCATTGCCTTTTGCATCCTCATGCCCATGATCATTGCTGATTCTTCCGCCTTTAGGGGCAGTTTCCTATCCCAAGGACAAGCGAGAGCCCTTAACCCCTGTCCACTCCTCCGCCCTCTTTGACAAGGCCGTTGGCAGAATGAAGATGACGTCTCATGCCAGATGTCTTTGGTCACTGATGTTGATTATTAATCAAAATTTAAGTGGTGATCGGTTTCGAACCCGGGACCGAGAACGTTTTGGTAACAAATCAAAGACGCTACCCCTATGTCACGAGAGTAGTTTTTATCCTACGATCTCCATATTTTCCCGTAACACACTCTTTATTCGTTCACCTACAACTGCGTTCCAGTCCTCGACTACCGCGTATTGCATTACACGTTCAGTATCATCATATCTTCAGATTGTGACTTCGGTACGTATACTTGAGCTACCGTTGTCGGTGTTGTTTTTCTCTCAACTCTTTTGAGAACAACCTCATCAGTGAACTGTTCACAGTAACACACTCTTTACGCTACCTCCCTATTAGTAACGAATCTTACTCCCTCTATACGATTTTCTACTGCCGTTGACATTAGCCTTATACATATTGTGTATTACCCGTATTTCCCTATATCTTTTCTCAGAATTTTGAACATATTCCATTATTTTACATCGTCGAATGCTTTCTCTAGGTCGCCAATCGTATGAATGTGTTTTGAGGTTTCCTCTGTCTTGCATCTATTATCAAGCGCAACGTCAGAACTGCCCCTCTGGTGTCCTTACCTATCCTAAAGCCAAACTGATCTTCATTTAACAGGTCTTCAACTTTGATTTCCTCTCTTCTGCAACTTGGGCAGAGAATTCAGATTAGATTCGTAAATATTATATTTTCTTAGGGCAATTTTCTTAATTAATATGATACTGCGATGCTTATTTTTGTATCAACTATTTAGGCTAAAAAAAACTCTTGATATCGTATTAATTACGCACAATTTCTATCGGTGTTATTGTGCGTTTGTGTTAACACGTACGGTTTTAAGTAAATGCAGTTGTAAAATAAGTCCACGTTTTCATAATCCTCAATCCGTACCCTATTCCGCAAAAAAAAACCTGCTCTACAATATCAAAGAAAAATTATAATTTTATAATCTTACGAAATTTATGAAATTTTGGGAGATGATGTAGTGATGGCAGAGAGGATCAAGTAGGTAGTGCAGGAAGTGCAAAATGGCTAAGTAAGGATGGCTAGACGCCAAATGTAAGGATGTAGAGGCTTATCTCACTAGGGCAAGATAGATACTGACTACAGGAAAATTAAAGACACCTTTGGAGAAAAAGAGAGCAACTTGTATGAATATCAAGAGCTCAGATGGAAACCCAGTTCTAAGCAAAGAAGGGAAAGCAGAAAGGTGGAAGGAGTATATAGAGGGTCTATACAAGGGCGATGTACTTTAGGAAAATATTATGGAAATGGAAGAGCATGTAGATGAAGACGAAATGGGAGATACGATACTGCGTGAAGAGTTTGACAGAGCATTGAAAGACCTGAGTCGAAACAAGGCCCCGGGAGTAGACAACATTTCATTGGAACTACTGACGCCCTTGTGAGAGCCAGTCCTGACAAAACTCTACCATCTGGTGAGCAAGATGTATGAGACAGGCGAAATACCCTCAGTCTTCAAGAAGAACATCATAATTCCAACCCCAAAGAAAGCAAGTGTTGACAGATGCGAAAATTACCGAACTATCAGTTTAATAAGCCGCGGCTGCAAAATACTTACACGAATTGTATACAGACGAAAGGAAAAACTGGTAGAAGCCGACCTCGGGGAAGATCAGTTTGGCTTCCGTAGAAATGTTGGAACACGTGAGACAATACTGGCCCTAAGAGTTACCTTAGTAAGGCAAACCTACGTTTCTAGCATTTGTAGACTTAGAGAAAGCTTTTGACTATATTGACTGGAATACTCTCTTCCAAATTCTGAAGGTGGCAGGGGTAAAATACAGGGCGCGAAAGGCTAATTACAATTTGTACAGAAACCAAATGGCAGTTGTAAGAGTCGAGGGGCATGAAATGGAAGCAGTGGTTGGGAAGGGAGTGAGACAGGGATGTAGCCTATCCCCGACGTTATGCAATCTGTATATTGAGCAAGCAGTAAAGGAAATAATAGAAAAATTCGGGGTAGGAATTAAAATCCATGGACAAGAAATAAAATTTTGAGGTTCGCCGATGACATTGTAATACTGTCAGACGCAGCAAAGGACCTGGAAGAGCAGTTAAACGGAGTGGAGAGTGTCTTGAAAGGAGGATATAAGAAGAACATCAACAGAAGCAAAAAGAGGATAATGGAATGTGGTCGAATTAAGTCGGGTGATGGTGAGGGAATTAGATTAGGAAATGAGACACTTAAAGCAGTAAAGCAGTTTTTCTATTTGGGGAGCAAAGTAACTGATGATGGTCGATGTAGAGGGGATATAAAATGTAGAGCGGCAATGGCAAGGAAAGCGCTTCGGAAGAAGAGAAATTTGTTAACATCGAGTATTGATTTAAGTGTCAGGAAATCGTTTCTCAAAGTGTTTGTATGGAACTTTGTGGAATGTAATGTATACTTTCTGCGCATAGCTCTGAGGTGACACGCGTATGAGTTAAAATTCCATTGACCTGGCTGCCTCGCATTCCTTACATCAAGACGCAAAGTAGTCGTCCAGATTTTTTTTGTATCGTGCGAGACCAATTTCGAGACAACAACTTGGGGAGTGCAGTTTGTATTCCTAGCCCGCCGGCGGTGTTTGGGAGAGAGTGCTTTCGGTGTGGGGGTGTCCGCGCCGTGCTGTCTATATGCTGATGAGCCGCTACCGGCCCCACCGCCGCCTGCTCGCAGACAATAGGTTATTTGCCCCGCCGCCAGGCGCCCAGCCGAACAAACTCTTGCGAAACAGCGCTTCCGCCACTTTGCCGGAGAATTCGCCAACTTTCGCTCGGACGCCGTCCTACGGCCGCCGACACAATGGGGAGACTGGTTGCGTGACTCTGCTATGGCTACGACTGCTGACCGAAGCCGTGGAGAGTCAATTGTGCTATTCAGATGTTTTCCCTGTAATTAGAAGGCATTTGGGAAACACTGTTTGAAATTAGGAAAGCTGCAAGTCCGTATAAAGGGAATTAATTTTCCACGAATATTCGTCCGACAGCGATGCGCGAACCGTAAATTTCATTTCACAACGTATGTTCGGAATAACGCCGCTAATATTACATGTTGCGTAATATCGTGTCTGTAGCTTTCACTGCTTTCTCAGTGTGGCGTGAACGGATCTCTGAGTCTACCACCTATATGAGTAGCTGGAAAGGTATTTTTTGCGCCATATACATTAGGGCAGTTTCCGTATGGAGCATTGAAACTACACTAAAATTACCTTGGGAATCAGTTCTGGAGCGTAATGTACGCAGATGAAGAATATTCAAACATTTTGCAGTGAACAGCGGTTCTGGGAATTTTTTTAACAAGGCTTTCTCGAGATGTGGCTTATAAAAGGTAAAAAAATGAATTCTTGAGTGTTACTCGTCAGTCTGAGACAATTACCAGGTGGATATTACCAGAAGAGATAGAGGGGCTTGTAATGGGTTATTTGGAGTTCTACTTAATGTTGTTATTGTGGTGTGTAAGTGTTATTGTAAAACATTTGAAAATGTAGGAGCAAGAATAACAGTATTATTTGAAAGAAAGAAATAAACTCTGATAATTCTTATTTATGTGCTGCTGAGCTATAGCGAGTTTCAATAATTCCATACCTGACATTAAAATGTATGCACTAAATAACTAATATATCACACCACCATCTCTACCCATAACAACACTGGTGTTGTAAATATTTCTATTTAAAGTCACTGATGAATTAGTTTTGGAAAAATAATCTTACGCACCAGCCATAAAATTATTTCATTGCATAAAGTCTAAGATTGTTCTACTGTATGTTACCTTCACTTCCACAGTAGAAAAATAGTGAATTCCTGTGGATTCTTGTCCCAGGAGCTCGAATTTCGTAATATCGATCGAAAGAATTAGTGTCTGATTATCTCTGCAGTTTAAAATTGCCGCTCCATACGCTCACGTAATGGCGGCAAACAAAGCACAGTCTGGACTGCTGCGGACACAAAACTTAAAACATTCATAGTTGGTTATTTAGTTACAAATAAATGTTAATACACTAGAATTCCATTTAGTAAATTTTAAGTTATATTTTTCCTTTGACCACTTATGACTACGTTTTACAATATTTAAAAGAATAGACCTCAGCTTATCTTCGATCTCATCCGCTTCATACAACTTAGCGAAGAAGAAAATAATAAGGAAGAACTCCACAGACAATACAAAGCCCTATACTCTTTTCGTGGTATTACCTTTTGTTACGTGGTTATTCTTTGTAGAAGACTGCTTATAAAACAATAAAACGTATTGCCGTTAATTTAACCTTACAACAATAATTCACAACGTAATAATAAGTCTTTTCTCAGTTAAAAGTCATTTCTGGAAAAACATTCGTTAATTCATAAGTCTCGAGCACTGTCCCATACAATAGCGACACAAAATATTCGCGTTGACATTACAGGCTCTTTAGAATGGCGGAGTATTTCGCCATGGGTCCGCCGAGCGCAAAGAGCTGTGGTGATTCTCATCAAATTTGAGTTACAAAAGATGCAAGAGGGATGCTGTGTATCACATCTATATCTCTACTCTGGAAATCACTGTGAAGTGCGCGACAGAGAGTAATTCCCATTTCGGTACTTATTAAGATTTTATTCGAGAATCGAGGGCGGAAAGGATGATTGCATAAACGCTTCTGCACGTACTGTGGTTAGTGTAGTCTTGTCCTCGCCTTTCCCACGGGAGTGATACTTAGAGGTTTGTAATACATTCCTAGATTCCTCAATCCTGGTTCGCCTGTTCGTGAACTTCTTAAGCAATATTTGACTGGATAGCTCGGGCCTATGTCTCAAGTGGCTTCGATTTCATTTATTTCAGCATCTCCCCGATTCAAACAAAGTTGTTTTAATATATCATGTAATATTATGCTTTACAATTCATTTTAAATAGGTCATGAGCTAGCACTTAGCGTGGTGCGATACCTCTGCATTCACCGGCTGCCATCCAGGGAAACTGCGAGTGTCAGTCAAAAGTAATGCCTCTCATTTTCTTTTATTTGCCAAGAATTTCAACTACTTAGATTGAAAACGGCAACACTGACGATTAATTTATGACTTTTCAATATAATTTCCATCCATTTTTCACAGTTTTGTTGCACCTTTTAAGAAGGGCATGTATTTCAATGTGGTCTTGCTTCCGAAGCCATTGACGAAAGGATATTTTTACGGCCTCCTCATCTACAAAGTGAATGGCACGATGAGGTTCTTTAAGCGGTCCAAACAGATGGAAGTGTGATGGTGCCAGATGGGGACTGTATGGGGCACGAGACAAGACTTCCCAGCTGATTTCACAACCCCTTTGGTGGTGTGACAACTGGAGCCTGATCTTGCATTTTCGTGCAAAAGAATAACACCACCATTGCTTTTGCTGAAGACGTAGCTTAAGGTGTTCGAGGTTTATTGTGTATGCCTGCTCCAAAAGAATCAACCATAATAACACCCACTGCATCCCAGAATACTTTTACCATAACTTTCCCTACCAATCACACAGTTCTGAGCTTTGTCTTCATTCCATGGACTGCCTCTTTCATTCTCGTTCAGAAAAATTCGTGTTCGGTCACAATGTTTTCCAGAACAGCTACCTCTCCGAACAGAAGTCCTCCAAGAGTTGTGAGGCAACTGTTTTTTTTTTTCTTTTTTCTCTTTTGTCTCTATTCTGGTCGGTTAACATTATCCGTACCCAAATTGCGCAGACCTTCGAGTACACAGCTGTTGAACTATCGTAATCCCACTGCCTTTACTGAGGATGGTAATGCAAAATAAATAATCTACAGTCGCGCGGCGGTCACCACGAATGACCCACTGAATCGTTGAGTGCTGTGTCGAGTCACGGCAGCCACCGGCCTGCCTCTCCGCGTTTCGTTAGCCAACGGTTCTTTACCCTTCAACTTCTTTGCATCAACGAATCGATCGTCTAACAGTGCTGATTTCCACAATTACATCACCGTACACGTTTTTAGTTTTTCGTGAATGCCAATGGGCTTTTCATCTTCTGCGTTCAAGAATTCCATCACAGAATGCTGTCTAATACGAACATCGATGTCAGCCATTTTGCAAGCGACTGCACTACTGGGTGCTGTTGACGCAGAAAGTTACTTCTCCAGTGGACTGAAGAAGAAACACAGCGGAGTAGTAGCAAATTCAAATTTTTCACTTAACAAACTTTATTTAACGAGACAAAAAATAGAAGGTAATTTTACTCTTTGACAGACCTTCGTGTATTACTTGTCGATGTAACTTTTGGCATCCACTCGCTGATTCATTCCGTATTAACAAATTGTAATATAGCTGTCTTTCTTATTCCCTCCCTCACATCGCTAATGATTACTGCTTTCTCGTACTGTTCAGGTACAATATATTTTTATGATGAAGTAAAGGAATGTTATCCTGCGCTCTCTGTGAGTATTCAGAATTAAGATTCGCCCTCTAATCCGAAGATGAACATCAGATGACCTTCAGTGACGTGTAAAAGTTAATTAAAGAGACTTCAGCTATATAATTGCAAAGTTAATTAAACAGCCTTCAGCTGCCTTTGCAATTAAAGTCGTGGTATGTCGAGCGTTGTGCTCTGATCTGCTATGCTTATTCAATAACGAAATCTAACGGTACTGCTCTCAAGAGACGAGTTAGAGCCTGCATTCCATTTACAAAGCCTCACAGCTCAGTTTATTAACGTTTTTACGGGAATTAACATTTTTAAGTGTTATTAGCATCGGATACGACAAGCAGAACGAGGCATGCTACACTGTGACCAGCCATGCAGCCTTTCCTCTACACGTCCAATATTCCCCGATAGTCCTATTTGGCATCTGTCTAACACACTTCACCAATGCTCTAGGAACGGCCGCATGAAAGTTTTATAAGCAATCACCTTTGCAAACGGACCGTATTTTCCCATTACCTTACTAATGTATCTAACAGTAAGTTTGCGACTCGTGAGCAACCTATTCCATATCCCCACAAATTGTATTTATAGCAATTGATTCATACCAATTGTTACTTATTCATATTGTACTCATGGAATACTACCTCTTTTTCATTTTTGGAGGTGCACAATTATACGTTTATGTTCACTTATCCTTCTGCCTCTTTAAAATCGTGGCAACATCTGACTGAATATTTTTGTAGCTGTTTTTCTGCAGTAGTTCTCTACTCGGCTGTTACTACCAATACTGTCTGCCCGGTTTTTTTGGTCATCAGTCTACTGACTGGTTTGATGCGGCCCGCCACGAATTCCATTCCTGTGCTAACCTCTTCATCTCAGAGTAGCACTTGCAACCTACGTCCTCAATTATTTGCTTGACGTATTCCAATCTCTGTCTTCCTCTACAGTTTTTGCCCTCTACAGCTCCCTCTAGTACCACGGAAGTCATTCCCTCATGTCTTAGCAGATGTCCTATCATCCTGTCCCTTCTCCTTATCAGTGTTTTCCACATATTCCTTTCCTCTCCGATTCTGCGTAGAACCTCCTCATTCCTTACCTTATCAGTCCACCTAATTTACAACATTCGTCTATAGCACCACATCTCAAATGCTTCGATTCACTTCTCTTCCGGTTTTCCCACAGTCCATGTTTCACTACCACACAATGCTGTACTCCAGACGTACATCCTCAGAAATTTCTTCCTCAAGTTAAGGCCGGTATTTGATATTAGTAGACTTCTCTTGGCCAGAAATGCCTTTTTTGCCATAGCGAGTCTGCTTTTGATGTCCTCCTTGCTCCGTCCGTCATTGGTTATTTTACTGCCTAGGTAGCAGAATTCCTTAACTTGATTGACTTCGTGACCATCAATCCTGATGTTAAGTTTCTCGCTGTTCTCATTTCTACTACTTCTCATTACCTTCCTCTTTCTCCGATTTACTCTCAAACCATGCTGTGTACTCATTAGAGTGTTCATTCCGTTCAGCAGATCATTTAATTCTTCTTCACTTTCACTCAGGATAGCAATGTCATCAGCGAATCGTATCATTGATATCCATTCACCTTGTATTTTAATTCCACTCCTGAACCTTTCTTTTATTTCCATCATTGCTTCCTCGATGTACAGATTGAAGAGTAGGGGCGAAAGGCTACAGCCTTGTCTTACACCCTTCTTAATACGAGCACTTCGTTCTTGATTGTCCACTCTTATTATTCCCTCTTGGTTGTTGTACATATTGTATATGACCCGTCTCTCCCTACAGCTTACCCCTACTTTTTTCAGAATCTCGAACAGCTTGCACCATTTTATATTGTCGAACGCTTTTTCCAGGTCGACAAATCCAATGAAAGTGTCTTGATTTTTCTTTAGCCTTGCTTCCATTATTAGCCGTAACGTCATAATTGCCTCTCTCGTCCCTTTACTTTTCCTAAAGCCAAACTGATCGTCACCTAGCGCATTCTCAATTTTCTTTTCCATTCTTCTGTATATTATTCTTGTAAGCAGCTTCGATGCATGAGCTTTTAAGCTGATTGTGCGATAATTCTCGCACTTGTCAGCTCTTGCCGTCTTCGGAATTGTGTGGATGATGCTTTTCCGAAAGTCAGATGGTACGTCGCCAGACTCATATATTCTACACACCAACGTGAATAGTCGTTTTGTTGCCACTTCCCCCAATGATTTTAGAAATTCTGATGGAATGTTGTATATGCCTTCTGCCTTATTTGACCGTAAGTCCTCCAAAGCTCTTTTAAATTCCGATTCTAATACTGGATCCCCTATCTCTTCTAAATCGACTCCTGTTTCTTCTTCTATCACATCAGACAAATCTTCACCCTCATAGAGGCTTTCAATGTATTCTTTCCACCAATCTGCTCTCTCCTCTGCATTTAACAGTGGAATTACCGTTGCACTCGTAATGTTACTACCGTTGCTTTTAATGTCACCAAAGGTTGTTTTGACTTTCCTGTATGCTGAGTCTGTCCTTCCGACAATCATATCTTTTTCGATGTCTTCACATTTTTCCTGCAGCCATTTCGTCTTAGCTTCCCTGCACTTCCTATTTATTTCATTCCTCAGCGACTTGTATTTCTGTATTCCTGATTTTCCCGGAACATGTTTGTACTTCCTCCTTTCATCAACCAACTGAAGTATTTCTTCTGTTACCCATGGTTTCTTCGCAGCTACCTTCTTTGTACCTATGTTTTCCTTCCCAACTTCTGTGATGGCCCTTTTTAGAGATGACCATTCCTCTTCAACTGTACTGCCTACTGCGCTATTCCTTATTGCTGTATCTATAGCGTTAGAGAACTTCAAACGTATCTCGTCATTCCTTAGTATTTCCGTATCCCACTTCTTTGCGTATTGATTCTTCCTGACTAATGTCTTGAACTTTAGCCTACTCTTCATCACCACTATATTGTGATCTGAGTCTATATCTGCTCCTGGGTACGCCTTACAATCAAGTATCTGATTTCGGAATCTCTGTCTGACCATGATGTAATCTAATTGAAATCTTCCCGTATATCCCGGACTTTTCCAAGTATACCTCCTCCTCTTGTGATTCTTGAACAGGGTATTCGCTATTACTAGCTGAAACTTGTTACAGAACTCAATTAGTCTTTCTCCTCTTTCATTCCTTGTCCCAAGCCCATATTCTCCTGTAACCTTTTCTTCTACTCCTTCCCCTACAACTGCATTCCAGTCGCCCATGACTATTAGATTTTCGTCCCCCTTTACATACTGCATTACCCTTTCAATATCGTCATACACTTTCTCTATCTGCTCATCTTCAGCTTGCGACATCGGTATGTATACCTGAACTATCGTTGTCGGTGTTGGTCTGCTGTCGATTCCGGTTAGAACAACCCGGTCATTGAACTGTTCACAGTAACAAACCCTCTGCCCTACCTTCCTATTCATAACGAATGCTACACCTGTTATACCATTTTCTGCTGCTGTTGATATTACCCGATACTCATCTGACCAGAAATCCTTGTCTTCCTTCCACTTCACTTCACTGACCGCTACTATATCTAGATTGAGCCTTTGCATTTCCCTTTTCAGATTTTCTAGTTTCCCTACCACGTTCAAGCTTCTGACATTCCACGCCCCGACTCGTAGAACGTTATCCTTTCGTTGATTATTCAATCTTTTTCTCATGGTAACCTGGCCCTTGGCAGTCCCCTCCCGGAGATCCGAATGGGGGACTATTCCGGAATCTTTTGCCAATGGAGAGATCATCATGACACTTCTTCAATTACAGGCCACATGTCCTGTGGATACATGTTACGTGCCCGGTTATTGATATACAACACACACAACAACACTGCACTTTCCTGGGCCACACCTGTACTTCTACGCATGTCAGTAACTTATCAACCAAGACAACTTGCAACGGCGTTGCCGCAGTGGTTACGCCGGTTCCCGTCAGATCAGCGAAGTTAAGCGCTGTCGGGCGTGGCCGGCACTTGGATGGGTGACCATCCGGGCCGCCATGCGCTGTTGTCATTTTTCGGGGTGCACTAAGTTTCGTGATGCCACTTTAGGAGCTACACGGCCGAATTGTACAGGCTCCGGTCAACGAAAACTATCATAACGGCCGGGAGAACGGTGTGCTGACCACACGCCCCTCCTATCCGCATCCTCACCTGAGGATGACACGGCTGTCGGATGGTCCCGATGGGCCACTTGTGGCCTGAAGACGGAGTGCTCAAGATAACTTGCTGCGTACCTTCGAACAAAGAAACACTGAAGCTAGCGATAAATTTCTCTTGTTACCCAATACGATGGCAGCTTCATTAATAAATGTTGTAGTGCTGAGTCAAATGCTAACTGGAAGTCCAGAATACTGCACATGCCTGACCACCCTGGTCCATGCCTTTCAGGGTGTCATGTAAGAAAAGGGCAACTTCGTTTACGGAATCCACGTTGTTTGGTATGAAGGAAGTAATTAAGTTTGAGGTCATCATTTATTCTCAAATTCTAAAGGACGCTGGACGGTAATTTCATGTATCTCTTCTGCCGCCCTTCTTGTCAACGGGAGGCACCTACGACTGGACATAGTTTTTGCGCGACGAATCTACGCCATGCTTAAAAGAGAGGTGAACTCAGTCGAAAATCCAGTCGCGTTTCATCTAGCATCTCCTTTTGCATTTTGTTGCATCTATAACCAATACCCGTTGTTTCTTTAGAACTTTCTTTCTTGAAGCTATAAATATTGGAAAGTCCCTCCCATCGCAACCCGTTCTCTTTGGCGACCGAAGAAGCAAGATAGCGGCAAATGCCCCGCTGAAGAATACACAGGAAGATTGAGTATAGTCTAAACCATCTTGGTCCTCACCGTGCAAGATTCACTGTGAAGGTAAAGAGCGATATGGCGTAGAACCCGCTATGACGTGCTGAAAACAGCTCCGGTGTGTAGAAGAAGCCAGCAGCCACCACCTTGGTCATGTTGCGCCATTTTGTTCTCTGCGACATGTTTACCGATTTGCCCGTAGACCCATCCTCAGACGAATCGCCGTTTCCCATTCTGGTGCCTGTCCAGAAACTGCAGGTTTGTGGAATGAGAGACGAGTTGTGGTCACATATACGTTGCGGAACGTTTTCTCAGACGTGAAGCCACTCACTGTCAGACGCGGGGGAGCGTTCGCACACTTCAGTATGAGCTATTTTGACTCCCTTCTTTTTGACTGAACATTTGATAAAATGAGAAAAATATTAAAATTTATGTAAGATTATCGTGCTACTGCTTGTCTCTGGCATGCAGCGAGTTGCTGAATACAAAAGCGGAAAAAAAAGTCACCCTCGAATCACTGGTTCCTAAGCAACGCGTGATGGTGTGAGAGACGGAAAAAAAGTTACGTAACCTGGAACAACAGGAAGAAAACGAAGAAATCTGGCTAGTAGAGATTCTCCTGAAAACACCAAAGAGTTTCCGTATTATTTGTTGCTGTTGCTGCTACTGCTAAAGACTAAGGAAAGAAGAGGCAGCTGCAACAGAGTGTTTGAAAACACTGAGGGAGAAACGAGTTTCACTTGCAAGGAAATACATTGTGACTAGTAAAAGAACAGTATCTAGAGCTGACTCCCTTCATTGTGGGTTTTGCTTCATAATCAGTCCGTGTATCATCTGAAGCAAAACTTCAAAATCAAATGGCGTCATTCGGATAAAATTTCAAAAACCAGTGGTGTTTTCAGGTCTTCATTTCGTTAACAATGTATTCTGCAATCGACGTCTTTCTCCGACGCAATCTTGCGTTCAACAAAGTTAACTTTTCTGCGTTCTTTCAGTTCAAATTTAGTGCCCTGTGTGCATTCATGCCGTAAGCATCTACGTCGATCATGATGGAAAATAGAAAACTAGTGCGGACAGTCAATCTAAACAATCATTCCGTCTGTAAATAACATCTGTACACAGTCTAGTGAAAGTCTATAAACGGTGCTGAACGTCTACTAGAATGTTAAACTTTAGAGCATGCGTTCAGATGCCATTAAACAAAACAAAGGAAAGAGAGAGTTCGTCCCATCAACTAACAGAAGGGCACGGTATGTTGAAGTTCCGCTCTACTTTGTATGTATGTCAAAACGTGTCAGTTTAAAGTCTATGTTAGTTGTCCACGACAATAAAAGTACATTTTACAAATAGAAAGGGATTTTAGAACTCAGTTTTTAATTAACAGTGACATAATAATTCCGACGTCCAGATGACGTAAAACACTCCTAATTATCTGCACGATCTCGTATTCTTTTATTGCGGCACAGTCTGCCCAGAAGCGGGAGAGTGAAACATTGTAGTGGGGAGAACGGATTTTTAAAATGTAACACAAATTATAGAGACAAGACTACTGCAGGATGTACGCAAAGATGAGACAGTTCGTATTATCAGCGCGGAAAATCACGCTCTCTATCTCTCTGTCTGTCTCTCTCTCTCTCTCTCTCTCTCTCTCACGCACACACACACATACACACATACAAACACACACACGGCCACACACACGTTCGTCGTTTGCAACTTCCTCTAAAGCCACGTAGCCTCTAATCATGTACGGTCTATTAAAGAAACGTTACTTTTCCGGAAGACAGCTGGCGATATTAAAGATCCGTTAGAGAGCTAACTCGGCCGTAAGTGTGTTAAGTTGTGCTTGGAGGAACCTGCTGCCCCTAACGACCTGTCTCTAACTTCCCGCGCCGCAGAATGTCTCGGTTAATGACGTCCGAGCTCCACGCAGTTAGGATCACAGTGGCGCGAAGTAATCCACACTCTAACCTGCAACGAAATCACGTTGTACAGCGCGACTGTGGGATGTGCTGCTCCAACGTTCCCAATACTCATATTACGCTGAATAAATTTTCCACCGACTTCTTGTCGTGTCAGATTTGAATGTAAGCTCAAGCTTTCTACAACTTCATCTGCATTTATGTTTGAGACGTTGTCTGTAGGCCGTGTGGTACTTTATTTACTTGGCCCAAAATAGGTCATCGGGACGTCGTGGAAATTCAGCATCTCACGAAAGATAATATTGATGTCTACGAAGGAGAAACATTGCGAAAGATGCTGATTTCGTTTGACGGTGGATGCCTATCAGCATCAAGCGCCCGTTTTCATGGGCCACTGTCCCGATTGAAGTTGTTGCACTTTCTCATCTCAGCGAGTTCTCTGATGGCGGAATCCCATAAATACGTACTTGCGATACGATTCTCGTTTCATCAAAACTAATCGCATATTTGTTTAATTAGTACAATAATGGTTAAGACTCCGTGTCGGGGAAGGTAAACCGATGAACAAGTCAACACAGAGTGCATATGTTTCGAGGATTTGAAACGAGTGATTGAATTGTGGAGGGATATATAAACACGCTGTGTTTCCGTCAGAGCATACAAAAATTTAACAGGACATAGAGGACGCTCCACTAAACGAACATAGGGAACATTAGGTCGGAGAAGCCAGCTTAAGGAGACAACAGGTATAAAATCACATTACTATGTACTTTTTATTTACATTAACTACAGTTACCTGCAAAACCATCATTAACATAATGAAAGTACCATTTGTACTGCATTTTACAAAATGCGCTGAAACTGACAGCCATCAACCTCCAACTGCAATAAAATAATTTTAAATTCGAGGGAGATAGTTCGTGATTGAAATTTCGTGAATAGATCTCACCGCAACGACAAACGCCTTTACTTCACTGTTAGCCACGCAATTCCGCTTATCATATCCGTGACACTCTCTCCCTTGTTTCGCGATAGTACAAAACGAAGTGCCCTTTTTTGGACTTTCTCAATGTCCCCCGTCAATTCTGTCCTGTAAGGATCCCATCAGCACAGCATCTTCAAAGTGTTCTGCCGATAAAACAAAGTCTTTAGTTTACGCTCTCCACAACACTGTCGGCGAAATCGTTTCAGTTTAATCTATCAGGAATTGCAATCCCTATATATACAGCTAAATCTACAGCCTTTAAATATGTGTGTAATTGATCGTGTAACCGAAATTTAATATATTTCTTTTTTTACTCGTGTGAATGGCCTCACAGTTTTCGTTATTCACAGACAATAGTCACTTTTCGCACCACACAGATGCTTCACCGAAATCATTTTGCAACTTGTTTTGGTCTTCATATAACTTTACTACACGGTAAATCATAGCATCACCTACAAACAGTCTAATAAAGCTGCTCAGATTTTCTCCAAAATCACTTGGACAGATCAAGAGCAGCAGAGTGCCCTTAGCATTTTCTTGTGGAACACCGGATACGACATCAGCTTTACTTGATGATTTTCCGTCGATCACTACGTACTACAACCTCTCTGACAGGAAATTAAGAATCCAGGCGCATGGCTGCAGTGATATTCCATAGGAATATAATTTGATTAGTAGTCTCTTGTGAGGAACGATACGAAAAGCCTTCAGTAAATCCAGAAATTTGAATGTTTCATATCCCCTGTCGATAGTACTCAATACTTCGTGCGAATAAAGAGCTAGTTGCGTTGCAGAAGAACGATATTTTTTGACTCCGTGCTGACCATGTGTCAATAGATCGTTAGCATTCAGGTAATTCGTAATTTTCAGACACAATACATGTTCCATAATCCCAGTGAAAATTTACTTCAGTGATATGTGTCTGTAATTCACCGGATTACTCCTTCTTCCTTTCTTAAGTGATGATGTGACCTCTGCAACGTTCCAGTCTTTTGGTACGCATCTTTCTGCGAGCGAGTGATTGTATATGATTGCTAAGAATGGGTGTATTTCATCATAATACTCTGAAAGGAATCTAATTTGGATACTGTGTGAACCGGAAGACTTGCCTTTATTAAGTTATTTAAGCTACTTCGGTACACCGAGGATATTTACTTATAATTTACTAATGTTGGTACTCTTCTTGATTCGAATTATGAAATATTTGCTTCGTCTTCTTGGTTGAAGGAACTTCGGAAAACTTAAGTTTAATAACTCCGCTTTAGTGATGCTGTTATCAGTAATATTACCATGGTTATCCCACAGTGAAAGTATTGATTGTATCTTGCTGCTGTTGTGTGCACACGACAAGAATTTCTTTGGATTTGCTACCATATTTCGTGACAGAGTTTCGTTGTGCAAGCTATTAAAAGCATCTTGCACTGACGCCCGCTTTAAGTGTCGAGCTTCAGCAAAACATCGCTATCCTATTTTGCGTTTTTTAAATGTAGCTTTTGCAACAGTGTTCTGACCTGATATGTGTACCGTGTGGGATCAGCACCTCCTTTTATTAATTTATTGGCTATAAATGTCTCAATTGGCGCAGATACTATTTTCTTGAACTTGCCACATCCGGTCAACACTTATATAGTTGGAAGGAGTGTAGACTGTCTCTTAGGAAGGTGTTAAGCGAATTTTTAATTACTTTTTAAAAAAAGAAATATATTTTGTGTTTAGTTTTGGATGTTGCGGTACTCAGTTTCAGAACAACCACCTAAACATGAATCCCTGCATCCGTCATCATACTCTCTATTTCCTCAGTATTATTTGTTTCTAAGAGGTCTAATATGTTTTCGCGACCATTTACAAGAGAGGGCTCGTGAACTAACTGCTCAAAATAATATTCGGAGAAAGCATTTACTACATTTTATGACGACTTTTTATTCGTAACACAGGGTTTTAACATGTACCTCCGCCAACTTATCGAGGGTAGATTGAAGTCAACACCAACTATAACGGTATCTGTTTGAGATGACATCCAGGTTATCTTCTTCAAACTGTTCAGCAACTAAATCATCTGAGTCGGGGGGGGGGGGAGGGGGGAGGAGGAGTAAACGAAAGAAACCAATATTAATTTAGTCCGCTTGTCAAGTATAACCTCTACCCATAATAGCTTACAGGAAGTATCTGCTTCAATTTCGCTATAAATAAACTATTTCTAACAGCACCAAATACACCTCGAGCAGCTGTATTTAATGTATCCTTTCCGTACACCATTAGGCCCTTTGTAAAAAATTCGGCTGAACTTATCTCCGGCTTTAGCCACCTTCCTGTACCTATTACGAATTGAGCTTCAATGCTTTCTTGTAGCAATTGAAACTCTAGTTCTTTTCCAACACTGTTGCTAAAATTTACAGCTTATTGGTTGTTGCTATATCTACCCTCTTCCTCTGTTCATCTCGCTTTGAGTTCAAAGCCCTCTGTTTACGTCCCCGAGACCCTCTAACTTGAAAGACCACCCAGTCCATTCCAGACAAGCCCTACACGCAGCGGCCACCTGCGCAACAGATCCGGCAGGCGGGTGTCGGACGAGTAGGGGTCAGCCTGTCGGCCCCCAAGCAGAGCCCATGTCAAACCGGCAGCCGCCAGCAGGATCAGATACGGCGCTAGAGGTCTCCACGTACACGGATTAGTTTTTTGCGTACATATGGCTGAAAATATTGCACATTTTGCCGTGCGTATCCCATTTAAGGCCGCTGGGGCAGTTTGCGAGAGCAACAGCTCCCCCACATTCAGGAGCTTATTTCAGTGCATCCCGAAAGATGTGTCGCAGTCCATCCCCACTACGCCACCGAGTCGTCTCCCCCGGGTAACCCACTACACTCCAGACCATTACCAGTCGACCTGTGGCCTAAGACGCCGTATCAACAGTCTGGATCCGTAAATTATACTGGTTTTTGAATGGTTCAAATGGCTCTGAGCACTATGGGACATAAAATCTGTGGTCATCAGTCCCCTAGAACTTAGAACTACTTAAACCTAACTAACCTAAGGACATCACACACATCCTGCCCGAAGCAGGATTCAAACCTGCGACCGTAGCGATCGCGCGGTTCCAGACTGAAGCGCCTAGAACCGCACGGCCACACCGGCCGGCCTGGTTGTTGACTGGCTGCACCAAAGTTTGAAACCTTTCACTATAGGGGGCACTGACTATCAGTGGTTCGTGTCTAACTCCAGAAAACGTAACTGACCTTCTTATTTATTTTCTAAATTACGTCTAATTCAACGTGGCTGAAGTACATTTCAAAACCTGCCTTCTGCCAGACCAGATAGTGGAGGTATTAACGACTGCGCTGTTGCAATTGGCCTTTTGCCAAAAGTAATTTTGTTCTGTGGGCTTTTAGGCAACCCCTCCACTATCCATGTAGCCTCTGTGAATAGTGGCCCCCCTGACCCATTAAGTGGAACCCAAACATGTGGTAATTGGGGCGATCAAGTTACTGGACCGACTGGGGGAGACGAGGCTCGTGCTTCACATACACTGCATCCCAACGTCACATCCAGCCCCTCCACAGTGAAGCCGACTGGCAATGGCCTCAAGCTGTGCGACCGCAACCACCACCAATTGGGCCTGTCACGGAAGAGTCACCAACACAGTTCGCATCTTAATGCAGCAATCACACTCGCTCTCCATATTAAAGGCGGTGGTAATACACACTACACATTTACAAAAACGCAGGATAGTGGCTACTAGATACAAAAATACGTAATAAATTTAAGAAAACAGATCCAAAAAATATGTCTCTTCTTGCTATTGAAAGCGTGTTACAGCTCGAAAACGAGCTCTCGTGTGTTGCTGGCGACACGGGAAATGCTGCCCAAAATGTGAAATCCGTCTTGCATCCTTCTTCGGCGAAGTAGTTTCCGACGACGTAATGTTGTATTACTACACCTGTTTTATCACTTCCCGTCCCAGTGTCATCATAAAGGTCAGCGATCAGCTTTCTTCCATTGATTGAACACAGAGGTCACGTAACAACTTACTGATTCACTGAAAGTACCTCTCACACCTGTCTTTATTCTTGTTTTGACTTCACTCAACTTTTGTGTGTCAGTCTGCCATCGGCTTTGTCTAAATTTGCTACACACCCTCCCTGTTTACATAGTATATTCCGATAATTGTTACTAAACAGTGTTCGGCGCTTCCCATCCCTCACCATTTTTCAACGGGTTATCGTATCTGTGTTCACATATTACGTGTGAAGGACCTCCACATCCTTCTCTCCGGAGCTGAAAACTAGCGCTAGCAGTTTCTCGTCATTACCGCATTTACAAAACAGATAATTTTTCCCGTTTTCTTGCAACTTTGTTGAACCTCTTGTCAGTTCCACAAATATACACAGATAGGGCAAAGCATTGCGACTACTGTCCACTGCGACGTTGAATGGCACTATGGGCACGTGACGCGGTGACAAAAGTACACAAGCGGAGAAGACACGGAGCAAAGATGTAGGCTGCAAATGGGGAAATCCACTGAGATAAGCGGCTGTGAAAAAGAGCAGATTATTTGATATGTGATTCCTTAATCGTACCACACTTACACACCGTATCTTAAATACCATAAATGAGGAAGCGGGATGGAATCATGGTTGGTAGTCACAATTTATAATTAAGACATTTTATTGACATTACACCTTTTAAAAAATTGACAATTACAAATTGTGGACGAGCCACTAGATAAAACTTCGCAAATACAGTTAGAAACCCAACGTACTCAGTACTCTAACAAGCAATTCCAAATTAAGAAAACAGGGTTATTAACAAACTTCAAACTCCGATATAGGACTTCCCTCAAAATAGATATAATGAAACGATTACAAGTAAAGGGTGACTTAATAACACTTGAACACTAGTGCCAAGCTAAGATACCGTTACATAACATGATAGAATCACTTAAATAAAAAAACTACATCAGAGACACTGATCTTGAAAAAAATGTTTACGTGTTCAGACGTGTTACTAAAAATTTACTAGAAAAAGCTGCACAAGGAACTCAGCAGATGCTATGCAGTTTAAGGTTTAGCCAGTTGCCAGTCCCTAATATTTAAGAAAACAAGTTCATATACAAACAGGTTACATGCAAAATATATATCTACCAGCTTAACCAGCATTGACGGAAGAAAGATAAATACTAAACTTTGGAAGGCGATATGTGAACAACTCCGGTAGTGGCCAGGTTCTTAAACATTGCCAGACTGCTAGACCTCGGATGACATTTCACTCCCCGCCAAGAAGCTGGAACAATTAAAAGTTTCTGCCCGAATCACAAAGACATTCCAATAACTCTGAAACATAGGCACACACAGCAGAGCCTTTGACACACTTACACATACACAACTGTATTAATAGAGTGCAGGCTTTAAAAACGGCAACATAAAATCATTTGATTGCAAGAGACACAAGGCACTGGTAAAACGTCTGAGAAAATTTTCAAGTAACGGCTACCATTTAACAAGGGCTACTGAACTCTTCCACACCGTCTTAAGGTTCGACTATGAACGTCTCACCGTAATAATAAAGTCTAAAATCTCTGAGTGCGTCGGTGGACAAACAATTACGACGACTTACTCCGTATCAGGTACACAATACGAGGGAGCGGGTTCCACAGCTTCACCGCTTCCCCTCAAATTTTGTTCCCAGTGAAGTCACAGAACTTGTACCTCCAAGCTGCCCATGTCGGCAAAACGCCCAAACAATTTCACACCACAACGTGTAACGATCGTGACGCTCGTTCTGCAGCCGTTGACAGTCGTCTCCCCGCGAACGTCACGAAATCTTGAGGATTACCCGTCGTAGTAATAACCAACTCACTTCGCATGCGAAGCCGCCAAATAAGACACGTGAAAAGCAAAGATAGCTTACCTCAACCACAATCGATCTGAACAATACATGAACAAAATAAGACTGGCGCCAGCTCGCCACGGTTCATTGTTATTGTACAGGGCCTTTGAAAGACTACCTCGAAAATGGCGAAGCTGCTCGAATGTTCACGTGCTACTGTCGTGAGCATCTATGGAAAGAGGTAGAGGGACAGTGAAACTACCACTAGGCGCTGAATGGTTAGACGTCCACGACTCTGCACAAAACGTGGGTGTTCGGAGGCTTGTGTGCTCTGTAGGATAGATGGTGAAATGTGGTATCTCTGCCGAATGAGCACAATGCGGGTGCATGCAGCACGCTGTTCAGCGTACATTGTTAAACATTGAGCTCCGCAGCAAGCAACCCTAACGTACTCACATATTGACCCAACGACATCGTCAATTACTATTGTAGTGGGCACAGGGCCGCCGGGATTCGATCGTCGATCAATGGAAACGTGTCGGCTCTTCGGGTGAATCACAGTTTTGCTACTCTAGGTCGATGGTCGTCTCCACAAACGCGTCATTGAGGTGAACGGCGGCTCCAAACGTGCAGCGCGTCACGGACGCAGGCTGGTGGGAGCAGAATTATGCTATGAGGGACATTGTCCTGCGCTTGCATGGGCCCTATGGTACTACTCGAAGACACGCTGACAGCTGCGAGTCACCTGCATCCCTTCATGTTTAATGTCTTCCCCGGCGGCGATGTCTGCTATTAACAGTATAATTGTGCGTGTCTCGGAGCTACAACCTTGCTACAGTGATTTTAGGAGCATTATAGTGAACTCACGTTGATGTCTCGGCGACCAAATTCGCCTAGCGTAAATCCTATGGAACCCATCTGGGTTGCTATTGGGCGCCATCACCGCGTACGCAGATCGGCGGCCCGTTATTTACGCGAATTACATGACCTGTGCGTAGACATCTAATGACACATATCTCCACAAACCTACCAACAAACTGTAGGGTCCCTGATACGCAGAATCAGTGACGTATTTCGTTCCAAAGACGGACAAACAGACTCTTAAGCAGGTGGTCATAATGTTTTGGCTCATCAGTCTAACATGCAAGAGTAGTTCATAAGCAAATATGGACATCGAATATGGCTGTAAATTTTAAAGTACGCGTAGCATCTTGCTCTTATCCTACCTCCGCATAAAGTGTGCATTAAGTTTATGTTCCACTGTAGGCGCCGCATTTCCTGTGAAACGTTAGGACCACACGTTAGCTGAATTTTTAAAGACCTGTCGTTTGTCAGGGAATGCTAGATTTTGCCGCAAACGGGGAGTGTAGTAGCATTCTTCTGCGTCGATCAGGTAAATTCTCAGCTATAAAGTTACCTACTGTAGAGTGGTCACTAACCTAGCAGACTACTACATATAATGAGCACACTTCGTACTCCGTGATCACAGCGTAGACACTTTTATTGTTGCAAAATGACCGGTTTCAACAGCCTTGTGCTGCCATTATATGGTCATATGGAAATTGTTATAAAACTGCTGTTGTTGTTGCTGTTGTTGTGGTCTTCAGTCCTGAGACTGGTTTGATGCAGCTCTTCAAGCTACTCTATCCTGTGCAAGCTTCTTCATCTCCCAGTAGTTACTGCAACCCACATCCTTCTGAATCTGCTTAGTGTATTCATCTCTTGGTCTCCCTCTACGATTTTTACCCTCCACGCTGCCCTCCAATGCTAAATTTGTGATCCCTTGATGCCTCAGAACATGTCCTACTAAGCGGTCCCTTCTTTTTGTCAAGTTGTGCCACAACTCCTTTTCTCACCAATTCTATTCAATACCTCCTCATTAGTTATGTGATCTACCCATCTAATCTCCAGCATTCTTCTGCATTACCACATTTCGAAAGCTTCTATTCTCTTCTTGTCCAAACTATTAACCGTCCATGTTTCACTTCCATACATGGCTACACTCCATACAAATACTTTCAGAAATGACTTCCTGACACTTAAATCTATACTCGATGTTAAAAAATTTCTCTTCTTCAGAAACGCTTTCCTTGCCATTGCCAGTCTACATTTTATATCCTCTCAACGTCGACCATCATCAGTTATTTCGCTCCCCAAATAGCAAAACTCCTTTACTACTTTAAGTGTCTCATTTCCTAATCTAATACCCTCAACATCACCCGACTTAATTCTACTACATTCCATTATCCTCGTTTTGCTTTTGTTGATGTTCATCTTATATCCTCCCTTCAAGACACCATCCATTCCGTTCAACTGCTCTTCCAAGTCCTTTGCTATCTCTGACAGAATTACAATGTCATCGGCGAACCTCAATGTTTTTATTTCTTCTCCATGGATTTTAATACCTACTCCGAATTTTTCATTTGTTTCCTTTACTGCTTGCTCAATATACAGATTGAACAACATCGGGGAGAGGCTACAACCCTGTCTTACTCCCTTCCCTACCACTGCTTCCCTTTCATGTCCCTCGACTCTTATAACTGCCATCTGGTTTCTGTACAAATTGTAAACAGCCTTTCGCTCCCAGTATTTTACCCCCGCCATCTTTAGAATTTGAAAGAGAGTATTCCAGTTAACATTGTCAAAAGCTTTCTCTAAGTCTACAAATGCTAGAAACGTAGGTTTGCCGTTCCTTAATCTTTCTTCTAAGATAAGTCGTAAGGTCAGTATTGCCTCACGTGTTCCAGTATTTCTACGGAATCCAAACTGATCTTCCCCGAGGTCAGCTTCTACTAGTGTTTCCATTCGTCTGTGAAGAATTCGCGTTAGTATTTTGCAGCCGTGGCTTATTAAACTGATAGTTCGGTAATTTTCACATCTGTCAACACCTGCTTTCTTTGGGATTGGAATTACTATATTCTTCTTGAAGTCTGAGGGTATTTCGCCTGTTTCATACATCTTGCTCACCAGATGGTAGAGTTTTGTGAAGACTGGCTCTCCCAAGGCCGCCAGTAGTTCTAATGGAATGTTGTCTACTCCGGGGGCCTTGTTTCGATTCAGGTCTTTCAGTGCTCTGTCAAACTCTTCACGCAGTATCGTATCTCCCATTTCATCTTCATCTACATCCTCTTCCATTTCCATAATATTGTCCTCAAGTACATCGCCCTTGTACAGACCCTCTATAAACTCCTTCCACCTTTCTGCCTTCCCTTCTTTGCTTAGAACTGGGTTTCCATCTGAGCTCCTGATGTTCATACAAGTGGTTCTCTTATCTCCAAAGGTCTCTTTAATTTTCCTGTAGGCAGTATCTATCTTACCCCTAGTAAGATAAGCCTCTACATCCTTACATTTGTCCTGTAGCCATCCCTGCTTAGCCATTTTGCACTTCCTGTCGATCTCATTTTTGAGACGTTTGTATTCCTTTTTGCCTGCTTCATTTATTGCATTTTTATATTTCCTCCTTTCATCAATTAAATTCAATACTTCCTCTGTTATCCAAGGATTTCTACTAGCCCTCGTCTTTTTACCTATTTGATCCTCTGCTGCCTTCACTACTTCATCCCTCAAAGCTACCCATTCTTCTTCTATTGTATTTCTTTCCCCCATTCCTGTCAATTGTTCCCTTATGCTCTCCCTGAAACTCTGTACAACCTCTGGTTCTTTCAGTTTATCCAGGTCCCATCTCCTTAAATTCCCACCTTTTTGCAGTTTCTTCAGTTTTAATCTACAGTTCATAACCAATAGATTGTGGTCAGAGTCCACATCTGCCCCTGGAAATGTCTTACAATTTAAAACCTGGTTCCTAAATCTCTGTCTTACCATTATATAATCTATCTGATACCTTTTAGTATCTCCAGGGTTCTTCCATGTATACAACCTTCTGTCATGATTCTTAAACCAAGTGTTAGCTATGATTAAGTTGTGCTCTGTGCAAAATTCTACCAGGCGGCTTCCTCTTTCATTTCTTAGCCCCAATCCTTATTCACCTACTACGTTTCCTTCTCTCCCTTTTCCTACACTCGAATTCCAGTCACCCATGACTATTAAATTTTCGTCTCCCTTCACTATCTGAATAATTTCTTTTATATCATCATACATTTCTTCAATTTCTTCGTCATCTGCGGAGCTAGTTGGTATATAAACTTGTACTACTGTAGTAGGTGTGGGCTTCGTATCTATCTTGGCCACAATAATGCGTTCACTGTGCTGTTTGTAGTAGCTTACCCTCATTCCTATTTTCCTATTCATTATTAAACCTACTCCTGCATTAGCCCTATTTGACTTTGTGTTTATAACCCTGTAGTCACCTGACCAGAAGTCTTGTTCCTCCTGCCACCGAACTTCACTAATTCCCCCTATATCTAACTTTAACTTATCCATTTCCCTTTTCAAATTTTCTAACCTACCTGCCCGATTAAGGGACCTGACATTCCACGCTCCGATCCGTAGAACGCCAGTTTTCTTTCTCCTGATAACGACATCCTCTTGAGTAGTCCCCGCGCGGAGATCCGAATGGGGGACTATTTTACCTCCGGAATATTTTACCCAAGAGGACGCCATCATCATTTAATCATACAGTAAAGCTGCATGCCCTCGGGAAAAATTATGGCCGTAGTTTCCCCTTGCTTTCAGCCGTTCGCAGTACCAGCACAGCGAGCCCGTTTTGGTTATTGTTACAAGGCCAGATCAGTCAATCATCCAGACTGTTGCCCCTGCAACTACTGAAAAGGCTGCTGCCCCTCTTCAGGAACCACACGTTTGTCTGGCCTCTCAACAGATACCTCTCCGTTGTGGTTGTACCTACGGTACGGCTATCTGTATCGGTGAGGCACGCAAGCCTCCCCACTGCTATGTTACATTATATGAAGTCAAAGCATAAAAGGCAATTCTCACGTATAGAAATCCTGATGATACACTGAAGAATCTAAGAAACTGGTACACCTGCCTAATATTGTGTAGGGCCCCCGCGAGCAGAAGAGCCGCAACACGACGTGGCATGGACTCGACTGATGTCTGACGCAGTGTTGGTGGGAACTGACACCATGAATCCTGCAGGGCTGTCCATAAATCCGTAAGAGTACGAGGACGTGGAGACCTCTTCTGAACAGCACGTTTCAAGGCATCCCAAATGTGCTCAATAATGTTCATGTCTGGGGAGTTTGGTGGCCAACGAAGTTGTTTAAACTCGGAAGAGTGATCATGGAGCCACTCTATATCAATTCTGGATGTGTGGGTTGTCGCATTGTCCTGATGGAATTGCCCAAGTAAGTCTGAATTCACAATGGACATAAAGGACGCAGCTGATCAGACAGGATGCTTACGTATTTTTCACCAGTCAGAGTCGTATCTAGACGTATCAGGGGTCCCATATCACTCTATCCGTACGCGCCGCAAACCATTACAGAGCCTCCACCAACTTGAACAGTCCCCTGCTGACACGCAGGGCCCATAGATTCATGAGGTTGTCTCCATACCCGTACGCGTCCATCCGCTCGATACAATTTGAAACGAGACTCGACCGACCAGCCAACATGTTTCCAGTCGTCAACAGTCCAATGTCGGTGTTGATGGGCTCAGGCGAGCAGTGTCGTGCAGTCGTCAAGGGTACACGAGTGGGCCTTCGGCTCCGAAAGTCCATACCGATGATGTTTCGTGGAATTGGTAGCAGGTTGACACTTGCTGAAGGCCCAGCATTGAAATCTGTAACAATTTGTGGAAAGGTTGTACTTCCGTCACGTTGAACAATTCTTTTCAGTCGTCGTTGGTCCCGTTCTTGCAGGATCTTTTTCCGGCTGCAGCGGTGTCGGAGATTTGATGTTTTACCGGATTTCTGATATTCACGATACGCTAGTGAAATGGTCGTACGGGAAAATCCCCACATCGTCCCTACCTCGGAGCTGCTGTGTCCCATCGCTCGTGCGCCGACTATAACACCACACTCCAAATCTTGATGACCTGCCATTGTAGCAACAGTAACCGGTCTAACAACAGCGGCAGACACTTGTTGTCTTATATAATCGTTGCCCACCGCAGCACCGTATTCTGCCTCTTTATTCTGCCATTTTACATACCTCTGTATTTGACTACGCATGCTTTTAAGTCTCTTTGGCTCTTCAGTATAAAATGGACTCAGATGAAAAAATGCACACAGCTGATAAAATCGTCGTATAGTCCAACCATGTTGGTGGCCAACATGGTTCTCACAAGCCTGCCGATCAGCACTATCCCAGCAGCGTATTACTGTGGGGAAAACTTGTGAGAACCATATTCGCCACCAGCGTCCGTGGACTATACGAAGATTGTATCAGTTGCGTGCATTTTATCATCTGTGTGCGTTTTATCAACCGTGTGCATTATATCAACTGTATTTTTATCAGAATATATACACATTTAAAAAAGTTTGGCATCGCCTCAGTTCCGACAGTTCCGTAACCTGTACAGAAAACTGGAATAGAGATCAACACAAACATTATTTCCACTCTTTTTATTACTCATGAAAACCACACATTGCATGTTGTACTATCACACAGCGAGACCTTCAGAACTGGTGGTCCAGATTTATGTACACACCGATACCTCTGATACCCAGTAGCACGTCCTCTTGCATTGATACATGCCTGTATTCATCATGGCATACTATCCACAAATCCATCAAGGCACTGTTGGTCCACATTGTCCCACTCCTCAACGGTGATTCGGCGTGGATCACTCAGAGTCGTTGGTGGGTCACGTCGTCCATAAACAGACATTTTCAATCTATCCCAGGAATTTCAGATAGGGTTCATATCTGGAGAACACGCTGGCCACTCTAGTCGTGCGAGCCGGCCGCGGTGGTCTAGTGGTTCTAGGCGCGCAGTCCGGAACCGCGGGACTGCTACGGTCGCAGGTTCGAATCCTGCCTCGGGCATGGGTGTGTGCGATGTCCTTAGGTTAGTTAGGTTTAAGTAGTTCTAAGTTCTAGGAGACTGATGACCACAGAAGTTAAGTCCCATAGTGCTCAGAGCCATTTGAACCATTTGAACCTAGTCGTGTGATGTCGTTATCCTGAAGAAATTCATTCACACAAGATGTGCTCGATGTGGGCGCAAATTGCCGTCCATGAGACGAATGCCTCCCCAATATGCTACCGATATGGTTCCACTATAAGTCGGAGAACGGCATTCACGTATCGTATAGCCATTTCGGCGCCTTCCATGGCCATCAGTGGCGTACGTCGCCCCTCCATAATGCCACCCCAAAACATCAGGGAATATCCACCTTGCTGCACTCGCTGGATAGTATGTCGAAGGAGTTCAGCCTGACCGGGTTGCCACCATAAATGTCTCCGACGATTGTCTGGTTGAAGGCATATGCGACACTCATGGGTCAAGAGACCTGATGCGAATCCTGAGCTGTCCATTTGGCATGTTGTTGGGCCCATCTGTACCGCGCTGCATGGTGTCGTGGTTGCGAAGATGTACCTCGCCATGGACGTCGGGGTGAAGTTGCGCATCACGCAGCCTATTGCGAACAGTTTGACTCGTAACACGACGTCCTGTAGCTGCACAAAATAAAAGCACTAGTCAACATGATGGCGTTGCTGTCAGGGTTCCTTCGAGCCATAACCCGTGGGTAGTGGTCATTCATTGCAGCAGTAGCCGTTGGGCGGCCTGAGCGGGGCATGTCATCGACAGTTCCTGTGTCTCTGTATCTCCTCCATGTCCGAACAACATCGCTTTGGTTCACTCCGAGACGCCTGGCCACTTCCCTTTTTTAGAGCCCTCCCTGGCACAAAGTAACAATGTGGACGCGATCGAACCGCGGTATTAACCGTCTAGGCTTGGTTGAACTACAAACAACACGAGCTGTCTACCTCCTTCCTGGTGGAATGACTGGAACTGATCGGCTGTCAGACCCCCTCCGTCTAATAGGTACTGCTCATGCATTGTTGTTTACATATTTGGACGAGTTTAGTGACATCTCTGAACAGTCAAAGCGACTATATCTGTCATACAGTATCCGCAGTCAACGTCTATCTTCATGAGTTCTGGGAACCAGGGTGATGCAAAACTGTTTTTGATGAGCGTATGTATTTGTGGGGAGTGCCTTTTAGCTTTCACTACATGTAACGTAATACAGCAGTTTTAAAACAGGTTCCATACGATCAGGTGTTGTAAGCATAAGACTGTTGACTCCAGTCATCTTGCAACAGTAGAATTGTCTACACTGCAATCGCGGCGTACGGAGTGTGTTCATTTTCACGCCATATCGATCGTTCGACAGTATAGCATCTGTACCTTACTGAAGATCAAGCGTACACCACCTTAAAAGAACCCTGCTGTTTCTTTTCCGTAAACACTTGTCTAAAGAGAATACTTGATTTCACAAATCCAGTTATACTAAGATAAAACGTAAAAATAATCCTGTAGGCTTTTTTTGTTAACTGACCAAGGCCTTCGATTGTGTATATCGCAAATTTCCAACAGGGAAACTAAAGCTTTATTGTTTTTAAGGTCATTCCACTTGCCTGTACAGAATCATTTCTTAACGACAGAACACATAGGGTTACGTTAGAAAACGATTCCTCAGGAATACAGCTAGTTTCAGGGTGTGTAAATATTAAATACAGTTTTCCACAAGGTTTGATATTTGGTCCAATTCTGTTCTTGATATAGATAAGGGTTTACTATGGACATCGCAGTAATTTTCAGAAAGTGTGATCTTTGTAGATGACACAAATATAACACATTTGCACTAGAAACTGCCAGGAAAACTATGGACCAGGCTTACAATGTTTTATCTGAACCTCATATTACGCAATTCAAGGTAATTAAAAATCACTTACAGGCATCATAAATACCAATTAATAGCGTTGACGCTTTATATGTGCAATTTTTGGGATCCATATGGATAACAGGTAGATGTGGCGTCAGTGTGTGGATAAGCATTTACAAGAGCCTAGAGATTCTTTGAAATGCGTATCAATACATGTACTGGTTAAAGATATTTTGGGTTAATAATTAAGAAGAATCCATTTGGGATGAACTGTGAATTTCGCGATACCAAAAGTAAAAGTACTTTCCCAGTAGCCCATGTATCGCTGTCTATAAGACCAGAATTGTAGTAGAAATGATACAATAGTTTCTCTTCAAACATCAAACAGGAAATTTTAAATCCCCAGTTACTTAAAGTAAAGAAAGTCCGTTCTTTGCCGCCCATTACGTAATTTATCAGAACGTTTGATACTAGGATCTAAATTCATATTCCACGTCCCTGGAGCACGCCTTTACAATGGGATTCACAGAATATGTTCTTGTATATACGAATGGAATACAGAGGCTTTCATTTCGTCAGCTGGAGAAGACAGGTAATTTTCCCCTGAAGTGGGTTTGTGTGAGCAATAGACTCTCTGTAGGAGCAACAACGTTTAGACCCGCCGGGACACTAATTACAATGTTATTTCCGGGAAGAACAGGTACGGCACAAATATTCATGTATTATGGTTTGTGATTCCAGACCATTCTTATATTGTCGAACAGAATTCCTGTATATTAGCTACACGTCTGCATTAAGGAATTCAGAAATGCGAATGCTTGTATTTCGAAAGACATCACATTTACGCCAGTGACTGTAACGCTTTCTTTATTTCACGATTGCAATTTCGGCCGTAGGCCATTATCAAGTGAAGATCTTATGGCTATTAGGCCATGTTAACCTAAAATGAGCTGACACATTTATATGTCGTTGTCATTACTATCAAATACATTGGTGACGCCGTTACATAGTGCGAGCACATATGTCATAAAACAACATAGTCTGTAGACACTTGACCAGTAGCCTGTAAACAGTAACCTGCCGCTGCAGTTTAGTGCATATGTGTCTAGTGATGGGTTAAAGAACATGAGTGTCTACAGACTATGTTATTTTATGACATATGGATATGTGTGCTCACGCTATGTAACAGCGTCACCAATGCATTTAATAGTAATGACACTACATATAAATGTGTCAGCTCATTTTAGGTTGACATATATATCCGTAACATCTTCACTTGATAATGGCCTACGGCCGAAACTGCAATTGTGAAATAAAGAAAGTGTTACAGTCACTGGCGTAAATATGTCTTTTATAGAGGTCTACATGACTGTGAAGCCTAGGTATAAAAAGCTTGTATTTCCATTGAGTATAAAAACAGTTTTCACGCTCCTAGTCCATCACTAATAAAAACTGGCCTCTTGGGCTGAAACAACAGAAACGGGAAGTACACTCAGTCTTAACATACAGGGATTACATGGTCGAATTCCACGAACACTGCAGAGAAAATCTCCATGACCTGAAAAAAATAAAAATAAAAAAATCGTGTAAATTAAATACAATTAAGTGGCTTAACATTACTAAACCTTATTTTTTTCCAATGCAAACATTAAGTATAATATAATATCAAACGTTAGTTTCTAAACATTGTCTGAAGATACTCTTCAATAAAGAACTCGGTGTTTCAAAACCAATGTACAGAATTCAAGGTACAAAATTTTGAAAAACACAGCCCTCAGTTGCGAACACAATTAATTTGTAACCTAGGTTTCGGTGTCACAACGGACACCTTCTTCGGACAAAATTAAAACTAAATGTTACAGCATAATTTTGTGCGAATAAGGTGTCCCTTGTGACACCGAACCCTAGGTTACAAATTAATTGTGTTCGCAACTGAGGGCTGTGTTTTTCAAAATTTTGTATTATACAACAGTCGCTGATTGACAGCCATGTTAAAAACCTTAAGAATACAAAGTATTATGTTGTAAAAAACTATAGATCGCTGCACCACGTCACGTTTGTTGGAGGAACGAGTGTACTGTCTGTTTTTCATTCGTTGCCGTTAGATATTTGCTTGACTACCGCCACATGTTCCAAAATGGCTACTCCGCGGCAGAAATCATTTTGTGTTCTCGAGTTTGAAAAGTGTAGTTCCGTGATTAAAGTGCAAAGAGGTTTCAGGTTGAGGTACCCAAAGGATGGAACATTGGCAGATGGCATCGACTGTTTGTAGACACAGGATATGTATCCAAGAGAAAGAATCCTGGTCGCCCTCGCGCTTCCAACGAAAATGTCGCACGAATTCAACGTGCTTTCCAACGTAATCCTACAAAGTCAACGCGTAATTACAGTCGGGAGTTACACTGCCAATTGTTGATGAGTCATCAGTCGTCTGACTGGTTTCATGTGGCCCGACACAAATTCCTCTCCTGTGCCAACCTCTTCATCTAAGAGTAGCACTTGCAATCTACGTCTTCAATTAATTGCTGGATGTATGCCAATCTCTGTCTTCTTCTACAGCTTTTGCCCTCTACAGCTCCCTCTAGTATGATGGAAGTCATTCCCTGATATCTCAACAGATGTCCCATCGTCCTATCCCATCTTCCTGTCAGTGTTTTCCACATATTCCTATCCTCTCCGATTCTCTCGGCCAGAAATGCTCTTTTCACCAGTGCTAGTTTGCTTTTGATGCCCTCTTTGCTCCGTCCATCATTGTTTATTCTACTGCCTAGGAGAGTTACTGAACTTCACCTACTACGTGACCATCAGTCCTGATGTTAAGTTTCTCGGTGTTCTCGTTTCTGCTACTTCTCAACACTTTAGTCTCAGTCGATGTCCAGTACTCACTATACTGCTCATTCTAGTCAGCAGATCCTGTTATTCTTCTTCACTTTCGCTGAGGACAGCAATGTCATCAGCGAATCATATTATTGATATCCTTCCACCTTGTACTTTAATTTCACTCCCGAACCTTTCTTTTATTTCCGTCAATGCTTCTTCGATGTACAGATCGAACAGTAGGGGTGAAGGCAAATACAGGGCAGACAGATTCGAAGAGGAGAGCAGAGAAACCTGGAGGATAAGGATTATCACTATGGAGGGCTTTAAAATTGAAGTAAGCTTATTACATGTAGAAGTGTGGGAAGAAAAGCTTTGAATCTCATTTTCTCTGTTTTATATTTTTTTACGTTATTAGAAGTCTTTTCTCAAAATGTATGTGCGCTAATACCTTGAAATTTTCGGGAATTGTTTGCAACGTGTTGCTGTCTTCCTGGAACTAAAAAATATGAGATCCTGCAATTACATTCTGATTTTTAGGTGACTGTATGTAGAAAAAAAAGTTAATTTTGGGTGTACTAAATTAAAAACTCTGTTAATGATACAATTTGTACCATAAATTAATAACTGTTGTTCAGTGGTCTTATAATCTTCTCAGGGCAGGACAATAAAATTTTCAGATTAATTGCATGATTAGAATTTGAGTTATGGATTTTTACAAAAAAAAGACAATAAAAAAATAAAAATTCAAATTTCTAGCAAAACATTATTCTTGCATATTTTATTATATTTGACTCTTAAAACACAGCTCTTCTGCTTTACACAATTTTGCAAAATTTTAGATTTGTACAAAAATAAGTATGGCTGTAATGATTTTTAAAATAAATGTTTACATTTTCCGTAACATCTCCCCTAAGTGAGAAACTGAAGAAAATAAGGACAATAGCGTACGAAAAAGCACATCCTCCGTACAAAAATACATGTGTAATGTCTTCACTTACGTTGTTCCAAAACCAGCAGCACTCTTCGTTTCACCAAGCGTAGATGTCCCTTAAAAATTACATTCTCTCATCGAAAAAGTCAGCTTCTGGCGGAGTAACACAGCAGATGATGAAGTTTCGCAAATAGCTATATGACAAAA
Source organism: Schistocerca americana (assembly GCF_021461395.2). NCBI lineage: Eukaryota > Metazoa > Arthropoda > Insecta > Orthoptera > Acrididae > Schistocerca > Schistocerca americana. The sequence continues at coordinate 1,263,534,966 of NC_060119.1, forward strand.
TACTTCTTTGTCTGCTATTATTGGCAAAAATCTCGTTTCGATATCTGAAAGCGTTTATGAGATGTGAGGAATGTTATGGATACTTCATTCTGGCTTTATCAGTGGCGCCCGCAATAGCAAATGAGTGCACGACATAAGATCAGTTTTCTCGAGGCTAGTGACATATAGAGCTCCACCGAAGTCTAAAGAAAAATTTAGTATGTTAGGTAAATTTCATGCACACCCATGTTAAGTAATATGCACGAAACACAAAATCATAGCGACCCCTATTTTTCATTGCAATTTTTTTCGAATTTATCGCTTTATCTTACTTAAATTCATATATCACAATAAATATGACCACTAAGGAAATGGGTACGTCATCATGAAGCTGACGTTTGAATCATCAGTTAGGCTTTCAAAAGCACCATAGTACAGCAACTGCATTAATCAAAGTAACTGATGACATTAAACATGCTATGGACGGACGTGAAGCTACCATCCTAACACTGCTTGACTTTAGCAAGGCTTTTGATACAGTTGACTTTGATATATTACTAATTAAAATGAAGCAGCCGAATTTCTCAAACAGCGCAATACACTGGTTCGACAGCTACCTCAAAAACAGAAGTCAACAAGTCATTTGTGGGTCGGAAAAGTCATCATGGAAAAACGTGCGCTCTGGAGTTCCCCAAGGCTCCGTACTTGGTCCATTACTCTTCTCACTGTACGTTAATGATATTTCTTCAGTGATTCACTCCTGCAAATACCATCTATATGCCGACGACATCCAACTGTACATAAGTGCAAGCCCCAAGAACATTGCTGACGCAGTAGCGAGTATGAACGCAGATCATTGCTCTGTTTCTCGATGGGCACAGAACCTAGGTCTGAAACTAAACCCCAAGAAATCCCAGGTCATACTTATATCTCATCCAAAGTTAATCAGTCGGTACTTTCGCGAAACAGTCCCTCAAATACTACTCAATGGTACCCAACTACCGTACCAAAAAACAGTAAAAGACCTTGGAATAATCTTGGGTGAACACCTAAACTGGGACGAACAAACAGTCACAGCTTGCCGGAAATCGCTCTACTCCCTACATGCAATTCAAAGATTTAGAAAAATATTTCCAACCCATGTTAAACAAAAATTAGTCCAAACACTAGTCTTGCCTAATCTTTACTACTGTGATGTAGTTCAACACGGCACAAATAGTGAAAATTCGAGATGCCTCGAGCTAGTGATGAATGCTTGCGTTAGATACGTATGCAATATACGGTTGTATGATCATATCAGTCCTTCATACTCCCAGCTAGGTTGGATACGCCCACATAAGGCACGCGATCTCCACACGATGTGCTTACTTCATCGATTTCTTAGCCACTGGTCCCCCAATACTTATCTTCTCACATTAAACACCTATCATCATTCCACAACCGCAATACCAGATCGGATACGTCTAGCATCTTGGCTGTATCTTTACATAACACTAAATCTTTCTCCATGTCATTCTCCATCTCAGCCATACGATTATGGAACGCGCTCCCCTGTGATCTGCGTCTTATCCAAAACCACTCAACATTCAAGAGGGAACTTAAGACTTACATATTAGGGACGGTATAGCCACCATTTTTGTGCCCCTCTCATCTTTTTCTTTCTCCTCTCCATCATAGCTTCGAATTTTACCATTCTATTTCTCTTCCTCTAACCTATCTACCTCTTCTATATCTTTTTCACCCCATTCCATCGTCTTATGTCTCTGCTTGATGAGAATAACTCACAAGCTGCAAGAATATAAGGAGAAAATTCCCAACTACCAATAGGACTGACATTCATAAAAGAAAAATATGTTTACTTTCATGTACATAGTCATTATTATTATTATTATTATTATTATTATAATTCTTGATTGTTATAATTATTTTTTGATTGTTATAATTATCACTGTACTACTTTTATAATCTCTATTTTTTTTCTTTAACATTAATACTGTATAACATGTTATATGTCCTTAATGTTCTGTAGAAACTGAAATTTGTTGAATCTGAGTATGCCTGGTTAGGTGTAAGAGAGGGCCTGAAGGCCCTAATCTTGCCAGGTAAAATAAATGCATAAATAAATAAATAAATAAAGCTGTGTGTAGAATGGTCAGATTACGCTCCAAGAAATTTTTAGAAAAAGCACTTACATTGAAGGGCCTGACCCCACGGTTGTTCAACAGCAATTAGTAAGTTACACAAAAATGAAGTTTTTTACTGAATAGACTGTGTGAAACTGTTTGCGAAAGATTGCAGGGCGTGCGCCTCGATTCTGTCATTGAAGTGCGCCGCAATCGCGTCGAAAGCCGGCAAAAATGTCGGCCACCCCCTCTGCCACACGAATGAACTCGCCCTGTGCTTCCGACGAAAGGTGGTCGCTGTGCACAGGACACCGTATCAGGCGCGTACTATGTCGAGGTGCTCTCGTGTTCAAATTGGGTAACCGTTTTATTTGCAAGGGTACGTTAAGTGAAGTCACTTCTAGACCACATCGTTCAGAAGTTGACAGCTGTTTTGGCCACTGTACATGGGCCGTGATGAGTGAATATAGTGTACTCCATACGGGGCGTCCTAAAGTTAATTTTGTTTCATAAAGCAAAGATGGCTCATATGTACGTGCAGTGCGCATGATTTGCACAAAAATTAAATGTAATTTAAAATCATGTTACAGCTGTGGATCTGTTCCATACAGTGCTGCTTTTTATGTTGACTCACAACGAATGTTATTATTTAACCTGTGATTAACTCTCGTGTATTGTGAATAGGTATATTCTCTTCTTTATACGTACAATTGGTGAGCTGATTACTCAGACGTATGTGTGGGTAGTTGAGTGGTACCTTGTTATATGGTGTCTTGGAGATTTGGGGGTCGCTAGTAGTAGCCAGTCACAAGTAGCTAGTAGCTATTTCACATAATTTTTTTTTTTTTTTTTTTTTTTTTGTTACAGACAGGCTCATATTTTCTAATATGAATAGTTTGCTATTCTTATGATTACTGATGGCTGAAGAACGTAAATTGTAGCGTATTACGTCTGTAATTGGGTTGCGAGTATAAACTGAATTGTTTTGTATTAATTGCTGTTAATATTTCATGGAAATACTTTGTATATTCAAGCCACGTTCAAGATTATTCAGGCCACAAAAAGTCTTTACCTTAACTAAGGCCGTTTCCTGTCTTGTTAAATCGTTCTTTCGCAGTATTTATTTTCATTTATCGTATCCAAGACATCACCATTTTACAAAATAAATTATATTACAATGTAAGAGAAGCAGTTATAATACAATAATACATGGTTATAAGGTAAATTAACTACAATAATATAGAAAAGTATGTAACATATAATGGTAAGCGCTAAGGATGCGAAACAGAGCGATTTTCATATCCCACGTGAAGCCCAATACACTGCAGCTTGAATAGCCTTGTCATTTGCTTCAAATAGATCTTGAGTCGAACACGGGTTGTTTAGTTTCCTGCAGACCAGTAGGTGTTGTGGGTCTTGCTGTTCTCCACACTCGCAGGGCTCGTCTGCACTGATGTAGCCCCATTTTTCCAAGTTTGCTCTGCATCTTGATACGCCTGTTCGTAGTCTATTCAGGGCTTTCCAGGTCGTATATGGGAGTTCAGAGCCAGCTGTGGGTTCTTCCCTGGGGCTATTCCCTGGTCTTCCTGGGTCAACATTGTACCACAGCTCTTCTCGTCGTGCTCTAGGCGATAAAAGAGTTGCTTCAGTTGTTCGTAGGAAACTCTTCCTTGATTTAAGTCGGCGAGGTTGAAGATTGTATCCGATCATTGGATGCCTGGGATCTGTCTCCTGTTTATGTTTCTCAATTTCAGCGGCAGTCCTTCTTCTGATGTCTGGCGGGGCTATGCCCATGAGGTGGTACAGCTGCTTTGTGGGAGTTGGGCGGAGGCATCCTGTCACGATGCGTCCAGTCTCATTCAATGCTATATTTACTTGTTCAGCGTGGGTGGAATTTTGCCAAGCGGGTGCCGAGTACTCCGCAGTGGAGAAACATAAAGCTAAAGCTGACGTGCGGAGAACTGTAGGTTGCGCTCCCCATCTGCTATTTGTTAGCTTGCGGATGATGTTCCTGGCACTCACTTTCATCTTTGTGGCCAAACAGTGTTCCTTGTAGGTGAGAGCACGGTCAAGTTTAATCCCAAGATATTTTGGTGTGTCGCAGTGAGATAGATGTTGTCCCTTCCAGCTTATGTTGAGTTTCCTCCTTGCTTCCTTATTACGTAGGTGAAAAGCACAGACCTGGGTTTTTGCTGGTTTTGGCTTGAGGTGGTTATTATCATAATAGTCAGCCAGCTTTTCAATCGCTAAAGTTAATTTACTTTCTACCTCTTCAAAGGTTTTTCCCTGGGTGGCAACGACTGTATCGTCTGCATAGATGAAGGAGCGAGCGTCCATGCTGATCGGTTGGTCATTGGTATAAATATTATACAGCAATGGGGCGAGGACGCTACCTTGAGGTAGGCCGTTTTTCTGGGTCCGCCATCGGCTCTTCTTCGACTGCAGCGTGACAAAATACCGTCTATTCTGCAACAGGCACTGGATGAATTGCGCCAGTCGGTAGTCTTTTGTGGTGTTATATATTTTTGATAATAACTTAATGTGGTTTATGGTGTCGTAAGCTGCTGTAAGGTCGATAAAGGCTGCACCTGTAATTTGTTTCCCCTCGTATCCATCTTCTATGTACTGTGTAAGGTTGAGGATTTGTCCTCAGCATGACCTTCCTGGGCGGAATCCTGCTTGCTCTTTAATTATATTCTTGTCTACATGTTCTGAGATGCGGTTAAGGATCATTCTTTCTAAGACTTTATAAAGCTGACAAAGCAGGGAGATAGGCCGAAAATTTTTAGGGTCTGTGGGTTTTTTTCCAGGTTTTGGTATAGCTACTATATTTGCCTTCCGCCAAGTCTTGGGGATTTTCATTTCAAGAACACATTTGTTCATCATATCTAGTAACCACCGTCTGGTAACAGGTCCGAACATTTTTAGTTGTTCTGGGCGTAGATCATCTAGGCCAGCGGCTTTATTAATTTTCATTATGGAGATGGAATCTTCTAATTCTTTCAGAGTAAAGGGGGTGCCTAGGTGGTCTTTTTGTTGAGTGCCTCTCTGTAGTTTCTTTCTTGGGTGCTTCCTGTTGGTTTTACCATTAAGTAGAAGTTGATTTGCTATTTGGTTTGGTGTGACCTTATACAAATTTTGTGTATTAGATGAGGGGTCATTATTGATGTTTTGATGTTTTTAAGAAGTTGCCAGGCCTTTCGGCTATTCTGTTTCATGTCTAGGTTTGTGATTAGATTACACCATTTCATTGTTCTAGAGGCTGATATGGCCTGGAGGAGTTTTTTTCCCGCCATAGTTGTTTCCTCTGAAAAAGGGTTTTCCTCGAAGAGCTGTTGGTAATGTTCCAGAAGAACCTTTGAGTTTCCGTCAAGTCCAGGGATATAACTAGTTCTGCAGCCTCGGGGGATATTTCTTCGGGAGACAGTTTTAACTAATTCAATGAAAGTGTCATATTTTTCCGGGCTAGCATCAAGGTTCTCCACCTCTTTGTCAAGTTCTTCAGAGAATTTGTCCCATAGGGCACGTTTAAAATTAAAACGTCTTTGGAAATGGGTGGTTGCTGGTTCAACAACTGCTTCAACCAGACATAATATAGCTCGGTGCTGTGTATATGGGAGGGGTTCTCCCACATCCTTCCTGGTTTGATGTGCTACGTTTTCGCTGACAAAGATGTTGTCTGGATTGTATCCACGGTTCCACCTGCTGCTGTTGAAGGAATATGGAAGTTTGGGGTCATGTATTCGCATCTCGTGGTCGTGCGGTAGCGTTCTCGCTTCCCACGCCCGGGTTCCCGGGTTCGATTCCCGGCGGGGTCAGGGATTTTCTCTGCCGCGTGATGGCTGGGTGTTGTGTGCTGTCCTTAGGTTAGTTAGGTTCAAGTAGTTCTAAGTTCTAGGGGACTGATGACCATAGATGTCCCATAGTGCTCAGAGCCATTTGCACCACTTTTTTGGGGTCATGTATTAATTTAAGGCCAGTTGAGTCTGCCAGGTTTCTAGGTCGTCCCCACTTTTGTCTGTGTGCCTGTACCCCCAGGCTGATCCATGACAGTTGAAGTCGCCCATTACTATTTTCGTTGGTTGTGAGTTGAAGTTGGTTGGCTCACTGAATCTGAACTCCCTGCTCGGTGGCTTATATATAGGCGTCACAGTGCAGGACTGTAACTCTACGGTCAAGATTTCGATGTCTTCTTGAGATGTCAGTTCTGCAGATATAATACCTAAGCCCATTTTGGCGAAGATTGCGCTGCCATATTGCTCGTGTGGTCTTTCAATTACTAATTTCATTCCGTGGATCTTTGGTCTTCTGTTTGTGGGGCCAATGTGGGTCTCTTGGATTAGTAAGAGATCACAGTTGTGAGTTTTACATGCTACAGCAAGTAGCACTTCTTTCTCATGAGAGAGCCCTTCAGTGTTTATGGACATTATATTTAGCGCTGGCTTTGATAAAAGCCTTTTTGTGGTGTCTTGGTGTTGAAAGGATTGGCCGTTAGGCACAGGCCTAACGTTGCCCAGGGTACGCCCGATCGTTGTCACGGTCTTCGGGGAGGCTCCTTTCGTGTCTTTCGCAGTGTAAATTCAGTATTAATGAAAATACTGAGCCCCACGTTTGCACTTTCCCCAGCCCAAACCCCACTCTACCTAAAGCTAACGCTAAAAATATTATGACTAACTCTCGCACATTAATTGCTTCTGTTCCAGTATCCACAAGACATTACTTCTGAACATGTAATCTATCATTATGCTTATGTTTTGGCGTCTTCTGTTTCGGCAACAGAACAATCCGCAAAGTGATTGACTTCTCACCTCGAGTGTTCTACATCTCATAATACCATTTCTCCCATGCAGACTGAAACACAGAAACCACCCATTAGCTCAGCACCACTGTCTCTCTTCTAGATGAAAAAATGTAGTCTTCATATATCTCTCCGACCTAGTATATCCCATGCAAGTCTCTTCACCGCTATGCAACTGGAAGCTCGTACGTCCATTTTAACTTGTTTACTGTGTTGAACCATGGTCTTCCTTTAGTAATTTTATCTCTCACTCTTCCCTTCATTAACTAATTAACTACATCTTAATGTTTCTGAGCGTGTTCTTGCGACTCATACTTGATTTTATTGAATCTGTGCCAGGAAGCCCTTTTCACCCGAAACGATTCAGTACCTCTTCATTAATTACACAATCTAATCTTCGTCAACGTTCTCTATCACCACATCTCAGAGGCTTCTATTCTTGTCGGGTACTGATTCTAATCCAAATTTCACTTCCGTATAAGACATCACTCCATACAAAAACAATCAGAAAAGGCTTTCTAACACTTAATTTCATTTTCAACATTAAAGTACTCCTCTTTTTAATGAAAGCTTCAGTCGCCAGTGTCGATTTTACGTCCTCTTTACTTCTTCAGTAGTCATCTATTTTGCATCTCATTTCTTAAACAACAGTGCTAAAGAAAAAGAAGCACCCAGAGGACATGATCGGATGTCTCTACAACTTCGTACCCATACACGCCATCCTGCCGATGGTGATGCCACCTCTAGCGCCTGTGTCCTCTTACAGCCCTGTGCTGCCTCAGGTAGCTATACTTTTTACTAACGGGTATCTTTGATATGTCAGTTCCAATACCTGTTACTTTTATAACATTTTAAGCGTGTTTTTAAGAAGTTATGTTACATGAAGGGAGCATTTTGTTCGTAAATGTTCATCTGTCACTACATGTAATTGTTTTGGATTTTCTGGTGAAGACACCAACAGTCGGTGTCGAAACCAAGTAAAGTGATATCTTGTTACAACCAGTTGGCTGAATTATACAAATCATATTCTTGTACGGTTACTGGCTCACAGCCATGTTTAAAGTTGTAAGTGACTACGTTTCAGTTCTCTGTGATGGGTAGAACGATGATCAGAATTCATCAGCGTTGTTATTGTTTGGTGTCATTCCTGGTAGGGTACAAGGGGTGACTTTTTCCACTGTGTACAGACTCTAATGGTTGATCAATGAGAGGGTACGGAACAAAAAAGATGTAATGAACTTATGTCTGGAATCGCATGGTTTCCGTGTTGTTGTTGTTGTTGTCTTCAGTCCTGAACTGGTTTTATGCAGCTCTCCATGCTACTCTATCCTGTGCAAGCTTCTTCATCTCCCAGTACTTACTGCAACCTACATCCTTCTGAATCTGCTTAGTGTATTCATGTCTTGGTCTCCCTCTACGACTTTTACCCTCCACGCTGCCCTCCAATGCTAAATTTGTGATCCCTTGATGCCTCAGAACATGTCCTACCGACCGGTCCCTTCTTCTTGTCAAGTTGTGCCACAAACTCCTTTTCTCCCCAATTCTATTCAATACCTCCTCATTAGGTATGTGATCTACCCATCTAATCTCCAGCATTCTTCTGTAGCACCACATTTCGAAAGCTTCTATTCTCTTCTTGTCCAAACTATTTACCGTCCATGTTTCACTTCCATACATGGCTACATTCCATACAAATACTTTCAGAAACGACTTCCTGACACTTAAATATATACTCAATGTTAACAAATTTCTCTTCTTCAGAAACGCTTTCCTTGCCATTGCCAGTCTACATTTTATATCCTCTCTACTTCGACCATCATCAGTTATTTTGCTCCCCAAATAGCAAAACTCCTTTACTACTTTAAGTGTCTCATTTCCTAATCTAATTCCATCAGCATCACCCGACTTAATTCTACTACATTCCATTATCCTCGTTTTGCTTTTGTTGATGTTCATCTTATACCCTCATTTCAAGACACTATCCATTCCGTTCAACTAGTCTTCCAAGTCCTTTGCTGTCTCTGACAGAATTACAATGTCATCGGCGAACCTCAACATTTTTATTTCTTCTCCATGGAATTTAATACCTACTCCGAATTTTTCTTTTGTTTCCTTTACTACTTGCTCAATATACAGATTGAATAACATCGGGGACAGGTTACAACCCTGTCTCACTCCCTTCCCAACCGCTACTTCCCTTTCGTGTCCCTCGACTCTTATAACTGCCATCTGGTTTCTGTACAAATTGTAAATAGCCTTTCGCTCCCTGTATTTTACTCCTGCCACCTTTAGAATTTGAAAGAGAGTATTCCAGTCAACATTGTCAAAAGCTTTCTCTAAGTCTACAAATGCTAGAAATGTAGGTTTGCCTTTCCTTAATCTATTTTCTAACATAAGTCGTAGTGTCAGTATTGCCTCACGTGTTCCAACATTTCTGCGGAATCCAAACTGATCTTCGCCGAGGTCCGCTTCTACCAGTTAGTATTTTGCAGCTATGACTTATTAAACTGATAGTTCGGTAATTGTCACATCTGTCAACACCTGCTTTCTTTGGGATTGGAATTATTATATTCTTCTTGAAGTCTGAGGGTATTTCGCCTGTCTCATACATCTTGCTCACCAGATGGTAGAGTTTGTCAGGACTGGCTCTCCCAAGGCCATCAGTAGTTCCAATGGAATGTTGTCTACTCCCGGGGCCTTGTTTCGACTCAGGTCTTTCCGTGCTCTGTCAAACTCTTCACGCAGTATCATATCTCCCATTTCATCTTCATCTACATCCTCTTCCATTTCCATAATATTGTCCTCAAGTACATCGCTCTTGTATAGACCCTCTATATACTCCTTCCACCTTTCTGCTTTCCCTTCTTTGCTTAGAACTGGGTTTCCATCTGAGTTCTTGATATTCATACAAGTGGCTCTCTTTTCTCCAAAGGTCTCTTTAATTTTCCTGTAGGCAGTATCTATCTTACCCCTAGTGAGATAAGCCTCTACATCCTTACATTTGTCCTCTAGCCATCCCTGCTTAGCCATTTTGCACTTCCTGTTGTTCTCATTTTTGAGACGTTTGTATTCCTTTTTGCCTGCTTCATTTACAGCATTTTTATATTTTCTCCTTTCATCAATGAAATTCAATATTTCTTCTGTTACCCAAGGATTTCTACTAGCCCTCGTCTTTTTACCTACTTCATCCCTCAGAGCTACCCATTCTTCTTCTACTGTATTTCTTTCCCCCCATTCCTGTCAATTGTTGCCTTATGCTCTCCTGAAACTCTGTACAACCTCTGGTTCTGTCAGTTTATCCAGGTCCCATCTCCTTAATTTCCCACATTTTTGCAGTTTCTTCAGTTTTAATGTACAGTTCATAAACAATAGATTGTGGTCAGAGTCCACATCTGCCCCTGGAAATGTCTTACAATTAAAAACCTGGTTCCTAAATCTCTGTCTTACCATTATATAGTCTATCTGACACCTTATAGTATCTCCAGGATTCTTTCATGTATACAACCTTCTTTTATGATTCTTGAACCAAGTGTTAGCTATGATTAAGTTATGCTCTGTGCTAAATTCTAGCAGATGGCTTCCTCCTTCATTTCCCTCCCCCAATCCATATTCACCCAATATGTTTCCTTCTCTCCTTTTTCCTACTCTCGAACTCCAGTCACCCATGACTGTTAAATTTTCGTCTCCCTTCACTACCTGAATAATTTATTTTATCTCATCATACATTTCATCAATTTCTTCATACTAGAGACAATTTATTCAATCATACTTTGTTACAGAGACTGCGGTCTAGTATGAGGTGTACCATGTAGCCAGAGTTAGAGTACGCATGGTTTCCCTAGAGGGTGGTACTGTCCTTCATATGTCATGCCCAAGTGCCCTCTCCCGCCATGGTAATGTTGTGTCCGATTCACTTCTCTTTCTGACTCACCTAGCAGTGGATGTGATACAGCTTTGTACACAAAGGTTCCGCATTCGAATTGAGAGCTTGCCGGCATTGTGTCTACTTATGGAAAGGCAAATGGCAACAGGCAGCGGGCAGCAAGATTTCTAAGGTGGTGTGGTCTCCTGACCTTCGTTTCTTACATATTCCATCCTCACAATCGTATTCTGCACATCAAGACGCTTCATTCGAACCAAAACTCGATAAGGTAAAGTCAATTCTGTATGAATTCATGTAAGTGTTATGCAAATCTAGTAAGTGAATCGCAAGTGCGCACCAAGGCCGAAAAAGTCGAGGCTGGAGTACACAACATGATGGCCACAGAAGTTTTCCCTCTAAAGAGGAAACCATCCCCCTGGGAAGACTGTCCCTTCAGAGGGCTGTGTCAACAACATACCTACTTCGGCCGGAGCGACTGCCCAGAGAGAAGACAGCTTTTGCCAGAGTGAAGGGATAACGACCCCCGTGTTCGGCTTAAAAGCAAATTCCGCTACATTGCGTGGAAGCGCCCAGAAGACGCATTTTTTCACAGACCGACTGCGTAGTTACGGAGGTCTCACAGGAGGACAGTATACGCCTAACGGAGATGCTACAGATTTCCGCATTGGCCGACTAAAACGAAACGTCATTCCCCCGTTTAAAACAGCAACGCTGATTGGCAGAATATTTCTGACGCAAAGGGTCACAGGAGTGAGGGGAGACAGCAAATGATATAGCCTTGCAACTTTTCCAGAAAAAGGGGCCGTTCCGTTCTCGCTCTTGGAGCAGGAACACATAACGAGAGTGAGTGCGCTCGTATGTGTACGCAAAGAGTGAGCAACAAAGTCTCTACTCAGTACTGCACTGAGAGAGCACCTCTGTTGTTAGCGAATCGGAATGATACTCTATATTGAGTCACTCGCGGTTAAGTGTTGTTCACTGTATTGGCCACCACACTTATTGTGTGGTGTGACCAAGGACAGAGTACTAGTTAAACGCCTGCGGGCGAATACTGAGTGAACTGGTTATCTGACTGGTGTACCACGCCAATAGTTAGACTAGGGGCGCATAGGAATCCTTCACTTCATCAAGGCTTAGGGAGAGTTTGATTGGCGAAGGTCAATCCAGATAGAAAGAGAAAGTTGTGTTATTTGTCAGCAGTGTTCAACACAGGCAACAGTCATTGCAGCTCACTGTATTGTGTGCTACAGTGTATGCGAGCCCCATCTGTCCATAACAGCACCCTCCATCACATTTCTCACCTGACAGCCTTCACCGTACCTAGAAAAGTTATTCAAATTGTGTAGGCGTGGCTCTCAGCAATTCTGCCGAGTAAATAACATTCTTAAAGAAAAGGGAGAAAAGAATCTTTCCATACTTTGTAAAATAATAGCATTCCTATCCATAAGAGGCAATCTACTGTTCCCACAAGAACCCAGAAATTTATTATTTTATAAGTACAAGTTTCGCTTGATTTCTTAGAATTTTTTGCAATAAATAATATTTTTCGTTCGTTTAATGTTTTTCTTACACTAATTAGCAATACTCCAATACCCAAGTATTCCACTGGTTACGTAATAATATAGAATATTTTTGTATCTTTTCCTTACAGCGGACTACTGCAGAAGATATTTGTTGCTGAATGTTTATCAAGCAGTTCTTGTTGGTACATTAGGAGCGTGTGTCTGACTTCTGTAGTAGTGTGAGGTGGAAATTGTTTTTTGGGAACCAAAGGGTACTTGTTGGATCAATCCACTGCGAAACTTGACAAAGTGAAACCCACACACTCACAGGCTGTATCATGAGACATATCCCCACTGGCAACAATCACAACGTTCATATTTGCAACAATGTTTCACTATTTGTCTGAGACAGGGTCGTTTCAGGAAATCATCAAGGATGTACCCAAAATATTCGGACACAAGACTTGGAGGAAAATGTGATCAACAGTGTGGAAGGCTACAGCCGTGTCAGTACCGGGCAGTTGGCGCGCCAGTACAAGGGTGAGCCAGACGACCGTGTGGAACGTTCTCCATGATAACTGTTAATACCCACATCAGTTACAGTGTGTGCAAGACTTACTAGCGACAGACTTTCCACATCTGGAGCAGTTTTGTCACTGGTTTCTTCACCAGGCAACAACTATTCCAGGATTTGTGTCATCCAGCCTACTCAAAGATTAGGCCACCTTTATGCGGAGTGGTATCTTCAACATTCATAACAGTCATCTGTGAGACAGTATGCAGAACCCTCACAATATGGTAACAGCGAATCATCAGCATCGGTGCAGCCGGAATGTGTGGCCCGGGATAAATGGCGACCGTATTTTTGGACCAGGCTTCATTCCATGTCGCCTGACAGGCCAGAGCCATCGGCGTGTCTTGTGGGTGACTTTGCCTCCCCTGCTGGAAGAAATGCCATTGATGATTCGATGGATTATGTAGCTGCTGCCTGAAGGCACTCCAGCCCACTTCCGGACGAATCTCAATCCTATCTTTCTTGGTCGATGAGTCATGCTATTTCTGGTCATGGGGCCATCTCAAAAGCACAGCCCATTCCAGTTGTGGAGACACTGGAGCAGCGTATTCATGCTGCCTTTGACACTGTTCGGATGCAGCCTGGCCGATGTGAACGTGTGAGACAAAACACGCTACAGCGTGTACGAGTATGCATTGAGGCACATGGAAACTATTTTCAACACATACTATAAATGTGGTTAAGTGGTACAGCGCGTATTAGACCGCAGTCTCTGTAACAATGTATGATTGAATAAATTGTCTCAAGCATGAAACCCATGCATTTCCGGACATAACTTCATTCGGCCTCTTTTGTTCTGTATCCTACCATGGATCAATCCCTAGAGTTTGTACAAGGTGAAGAAAATCACCCTGTATAATGGGCGTGAAAAGCGTCAGATACTGAGTGATCGCTGAAGGGCAGGGAAATGCCGCATACTAATGTGAGACAACGATATCAGCCCCTGACAAAGCTTGAAAGGAGCATCATTGTGGATCACTATTTGGCGGGATAGTCGAATCGAGCAATAACCAGACTTTTTAACGGATTCAGATGTGACAGCAGCTCAGTGTTGGAATGCATGCCACGTAAAGGCCGTCATACTTGTCGTCGTGGATTGGTCGAAAACTTCTGATCAAAGTTGTAGTGTTATGTATCAAACTCATCATAACCCCTTCACATCTGCCGAGAGCACTGAGCACACAGCAGAACTTTGTGTCATCCCACAGCATTGGTCAGAGACTAGCAGCGACCGAACTTGCGAATTACCATTCCGTTCGTAGGCTGCTATAACATCATTACACAAACGGCTGTTTTGGTGTTGTGCCGTGATTGAGAAACATGGACTGCTGATAAATAGCGTGGCATTGTGTTCAACGGCGAATCGCGGGATTCTCCACTACTTCGGACGACCATCATCGGCGATTAGGGCAGCTGCGCAGGAACATATCCCAGTATCCTAATACTTTATAGAGGCACAGCGGTATTACTCCTGGTGTCGTGTTATGGGAAGCCATTGGATATGACGTCAGGTGATGGGTGCTAGTGATTGGGGGAACTCTGGTGAAACAACGGTACATCACGGACATCCTGCGTCCGTATTTGTTACCTCTCATGCGACAATATCCTGACGCCATTTTCCAAAGGACAATGCTGGTTAACACAAGGGATGTGTCTCTGTGAACTGCATGCGTGATGTTGAGGTACTCCCAAGCCAGCGAGACGCCAGATTGTCCGCGGCCGAACACGTGTGTGACCAGCTCGAACGTCATTTCCGTCCCAGTACCAATACCCGCGATATGAATGACCAGCTACAACAGTTGTAGGCTAGTTTGCCTCAGGAGAGAATAAAACGGCCTTATGACACCATTCCCAACCGAATCGACGCATGCATGCAGAGCAGAGGGGGAGGGGAAGATACGTAATATCGATAAGTGGGCTCATAGTGCCATGTTCTTTGTAAATTTGACTCGATTTTATGATCATTGAAATAACGTCACGTGATGAATTCTTCTCGGGTTATCAGCCAAGTGGTGGCATCGTCTTGTCGCGACAAGACGACGCCACCACTCGACTGATAACCATAGAAGAATTCACCAGTGGAGAGACTACAGTCGCATATAACGTCACGTGTCCTTCCTTTTATTTCCTCCTCCTTTTCTGGGTGCTTCATTCTGTTTGTCAGGCAGTTTACACTGAGGTAAGAAAAGTCATGGGATACCCAATTATATCGTATCGGACCTTCTTTTGCCCGACGTATTGCAGCGTCTCGACGTGACATGGACTCAACAAGTCTTTGGAAGCCCTGCACAAATATTGAGCCACATTGCCTCTACTGCCGTCCGTAACTGCGAAAGTGTTACAGGTGTAGGATTTTGTGCACGAACTGGCTTCTAGATCATCACTGATAAACGTACGATGTAATTCACGTCATGAGATCTAGGTGGCCAATTCATTCGCTAGATATGTCCGGAAAGTTATTCAAACCCATTACGAACAACTGTGGCTCATAAGATTCCATCGTTGTTTGGGAACATGAAGTTCATGGATGACTGCAAATGAAGTAGCCGAACATTACCATTTCTTTCGTACATCCATGGTTGAAATGGAGGACAGTGCGACGTCAGCTGGTATTTATATTAAAAATGAAGAAATTCCTCCAGCTATATTTAAGGTGTCAATTTTATTTTGGCAACTAGTTTCAACGTTACTAACCACCTTCCACGCGGAGCACGTCCGTATCTCACCACTGACTTCTAGTATCAGCCGCACGCAGTTGGCGTCAACAAGTGTATGGGCCTGAAGATGACGTTGTTGCAACGTTGAAACTAGTTGCCAAAATAAAATCGACAGCTTAAATATAGCTGGAATTTCTTCATTTTTAATATAAATTACCATTGCCAGCCAATAACCGGTTCAGTGGAACCAGAAGATCCATTCCATTCCACGTTTCGGGAGGACGACGGTTCAATCCCGCGTCCGGCCATCCTGATTTAGGTTTTCCGTGATTTCCCTAAACCACTCCAGGCAAATGCCGGGATGGTTCCTCTGAAAGGGCACGACCGACTTCCTTCCCCATCCTTCCCTAATCCAATGAGACCGATGACCACGCTGTCTGGTCTCCTTCCCCAACCAACCAACCAACCAACCATTCCACGTAACGACAGTCCACACCGTTAAGGAGCCATCGCCAGCTAGCACAGTGTTGACAGTTTGGCTCCGTGGCCTCTTCGGGTCTTCGCCACACTCGAACCCTACCATCAGCTCTTCCCAACTGAACTCGGGAATCCTCCCACGAGGCCACAGTTTTCCAGTCGTCTAGTGTCCAACCCATACTACGAGCCGAGGAGAGGTGCTCCTGGGGACGTCGTGCTGTTAGCGAAAGCACTCGCGTCTGTCGTCTGCTGCCATATCCCTTAAAGACAAATTTCGCCGCACTGTCTTAGCGGACACGTTCGTCGTACGTTCCACATTGATTTATGCTACAGTGTTGCTTGTCTGTTAGTACTGACAACTCTACGCAAACGCCGCTGCTCTCTATCATTAAGTAAAGGCCGTCAGCCACTTTGTTGTCCGTGGAGAGAGGTAATGCCTGTAATTTGTTTATTCTCGGGACGCTCTTGGAATGTGGATATCGGAATATTGCTTTCCGAAATGGAATGTCTCGTGGGTCTAGCTCCAACTACCATGCCGCGTTCAGAGTCTGTTACTTTCCGTCGTGCGGCCATAACCATGTCGGACGCCTTTTCACACGAGTCACCTGAGTGCAAGTGAGAACTCCGCCACTGCACTGCCCTTTTATACGTTTTGTATGCGATGCTACCGCCATCTGTATATGTGCATACAGGTATCCCACGACTTGTCACCCCGAGAGTAATTCCCGTGTTATTAAATAATTTAATTCGGCTACACTGCATTTCCCTTGTTTCATTACTTTTTAATACATTATGGGAGTGACAGTGATCAATATGTTACAAATGTTTACTATTAAAAACAGTCTTGATCACAATTTATTTAGTACGGTGACCGGTTTCGACCACTACTGTTGTCATCTTCAGACCAATGAGTAAGAACCTCCTACTGCTACAGAATCACTCACGTGAGTAGGAGGTTCTTACTGAATGGTCTGAAGATGACCACAGTAGTGGTCGAAACGGGTCACCGTACTAAATAAATTGTGATCAAGACTGTTTTCAATAGTGAATCCCTTGTTTCACTTTTACTAATGTTCATCTTATAACCTTCTTTGAGCCACTACTCACTCCGTTCGACTGATCTTCTTCGTTATTATGTCATCGGCGGACCTTAAAGTTTTTTATCTCTTCTCCCTTTAGCACTCCTTCCAGACTTCTCCTCTTTTCCTCGCTGCTTCCTCAATTTACAGATTTAATAAGAATAAAGGATAGGTTACAGCCCCGCCCATTTCTTCCCACCAAATACGCTTCCTTTCGTAGGGATACAGAATGCAATAGATAAATAAAGAGTTCAGCGCTATCAGCACCGTACATTCTGGTGTTTGCTCCGTGCCAAAATTCTCGATGTCGTAGCTCTGGCTAAACTACCACTTTCCTCTATCACACACGCGCACACACATATTCACGTGTTTGAAGCTTTACTAGCAGCCAGAGAACGGTCGCACGCAGAACACCATAAACACGGCTTTACGGCAGGAATCGCGCGGCCGCTAATGGAAGGTGCGGCGCGTATAACTGACACAAAACTACATTAACGATCAGCGTGGCGCCGCCGGCGGCCATACGCAACGCAGCGCTGATCCGCGTAAAGTCGTACGTCCGGAAATAAGATATAGAGCGGCGGGCGCCCGTGTCCGCCATTAGCCAGCTATGGCTCATTAAAAGTTAACACCCCTCATTGCGTATTGATAGAATTCCATCGTAATTTCGGGCTTAAAATGCCGAATAATGTGCCCGTCATTTTTGCGGCGTTGAACGGTTTCCCAATTAATGGGCCACTGGTTCCTTTTTTTTTTCCTGCTGCCGTCCACTCGGCCCTCCATCATTCATTGCGTCACGCCCCCCTCCCTTCCCCATAGATCGCTCGTCACACGTGTGACCAACGGCCTCAGAGCACCCGCGGTGTCTGCGCCAGCTACCTCCAAACACCATTTTCCTATCTGCTCACCTATTGATAGCCGCGGAAACAGCAACTTCTGGTCACTCGTAAAAATAACAGCAAGCAAGAATAAACTTGGTAGCCTGCCACAAAGGGCGTAGGACGTAGGTGGAAAACTCACAAATTTACAAAGTCCAGCTCTGCGTCACTCATGTCCATAACGAACATTCTGTTGGTGATATCAGGTACAGCTTTCCTGTGTCAAATTGATTCAAATGGCTCTGAGCACTATGGAACTTAACATCTGAGGTAGAACTACTTAAACCTAACTAACCTAAGGACATCACACACATCCATGCCCGAGGCAGGGTTCGAACCAGCGACCCCAGTGGTCGCGCGGTTCCAGAATGTAGCGCCTAGAACCGCTCGGCCATCAGGGGCGGCTTTGCTGTGTCACGCATAACAGACCAAGGATTACAGATGGATCTGCTTGAACGGAGATTTACATCCACAAGCTAAAATAATCTCACAAAATCCTCAAGGAACGAAATCAACACAGAACTTTTATTCCAGAATCAAGCGACTGTGTCACTAAATCATTTTCAAAGACGACAGTAGTAAGATATATTCACCCTAGTCTAATAGGCATTTCAGTATCAGGATCGTTATAGGTACAGAAAGCTGGCTTAAGCCAGAGATAAATTCTGCCGAAATTTTTACAAAGGTACAGACGGTGTTTAGAAAGGATAGATTGCATGCAACCGGTGGTGGAGTGTTCATCGCTGTTAGTAGTAGTTTATCCTGTAGTGAAGTAGAAGTGGATAGTTCCTGTGAATTATTATGGGTGGAGGTTACACTAAACAACCAAACTAGGTTAATAATTGGCTCCTTTTACCGACCTCCCGACTCAGCAGCATTAGTGGCAGAACAACTGAGAGAAAATTTGGAATACATTTCACATAAATTTTCTCAGCATGTTATGGTCTTAGGTGGAGACTTCAATTTACCAGATATAGACTGGGACACTCAGATGTTTAGGACGGGTGGTAGGGACAGAGCATCGAGTGACATTATACTGAGTGCACTATCCGAAAGTTACCTCGAGCAATTAAACAGAGAACCGACTCGTGGAGATAACATATTGGACCTACTGATAACAAACAGACCCGAACTTTTCGAATCTGTATGTACAGAACAGGGAATCAGTGATCATAAGGCCGTTGCAGCATCCCTGAATATGGAAGTTAATAGGAATATAAAAAAAGGGAGGAAGGTTTATCTGTTTAGCAAGAGTAATAGAAGGCAGATTTCAGACTACCTAACAGATCAAAACGAAAATTTCTGTTCCGACACTGACAATGTTGAGTGTTTATGGAAAAAGTTCAAGGCAATCGTAAAATGCGTTTTAGACAGGTACGTGCCGAGTAAAACTGTGAGGGACGGGAAAAACCCACCGTGGTACAACAACAAAGTTAGGAAACTACTGCGAAAGCAAAGAGAGCTCCACTCCAAGTTTAAACGCAGCCAAAACCTCTCAGACAAACAGAAGCTAAACGATGTCAAAGTTAGCGTAAGGAGGGCTATGCGTGAAGCGTTCATTGAATTCGAAAGTAAAATTCTATGTACCGACTTGACAGAAAATCCTAGGAAGTTCTGGTCTTACGTTAAATCAGTAAGTGGCTCGAAACAGCATATCCAGACACTACGGGATGATGATGGCATTGAAACAGAGGATGACACGCGTAAAGCTGAAATACTAAACACCTTTTTCCAAAGCTGTTTCACAGAGGAAGACCGCACTGCAGTTCCTTCTCTAAATCCTGGCACAAACGAAAAAATGGCTGACATCGAAATAAGTGTCCAAGGAATAGAAAAGCAACTGGAATCACTCAATAGAGGAAAGTCCACTGGACCTGACGGGATACCAATTCGATTCTACACAGAGTACGCGAAAGAACTTGCCCCCCTTCTAACAACCGTGTACCGCAAGTCTCTAGAGGAACGGAGGGTTCCAAATGATTGGAAAAGAGCACAGATAGTCCCAGTCTTCAAGAAGGGTCGTCGAGCAAATGCGCAAAACTATAGACCTATATCTCTTACGTCGATCTCTTGTAGAATTTTAGAACATGTTTTTTGCTCGCGTATCATGTCATTTCTGGAAACCCAGAATCTACTATGTAGGAATCAACATGGATTCCGGAAACAGCGATCGTGTGAGACCCAACTCGCCTTATTTGTTCATGAGACCCAGAAAATATTAGATACAGGCTCCCAGGTAGATGCTATTTTTCTTGACTTCCGGAAGGCGTTCGATACAGTTCCACACTGTCGCCTGATAAACAAAGTAAGAGCCTACGGAATATCAGACCAGCTGTGTGGCTGGATTGAAGAGTTTTTAGCAAACAGAACACAGCATGTTGTTATCAATGGAGAGACGTCTACAGACGTTAAAGTAACCTCTGGCGTGCCACAGGGGAGTGTTATGGGACCATTGCTTTTCACAATATATATAAATGACTTAGTAGATAGTGTCGGAAGTTCCATGCGGCTTTTCGCGGATGATGCTGTAGTATACAGAGAAGTTGCTGCATTAGAAAATTGTAGCGAAATACAGGAAGATCTGCAGCGGATAGGCACTTGGTGCAGGGAGTGGCAACTGACCCTTAACATAGACAAATGTAATGTATTGCGAATACATAGAAAGAAGGATCCTTTATTGTATGATTATATGATAGCGGAACAAACACTGGTAGCAGTTACTTCTGTAAAATATCTGGGAGTATGCGTACGGAACGATTTGAAGTGGAATGATCATATAAAACTAATTGTTGGTAAGGCGGGTACCAGGTTGAGATTCATTGGGAGAGTGCTTAGAAAATGTAGTCCATCAACAAAGGAGGTGGCTTACAAAACACTCGTTCGACCTATACTAGAGTATTGCTCATCAGTGTGGGATCCGTACCAGGTCGGGTTGACGGAGGAGATAGAGAAGATCCAAAGAAGAGCGGCGCGTTTCGTCACTGGGTTATTTGGTAACCGTGATAGCGTTACGGAGATGTTTAATAAACTCAAGTGGCAGACTCTGCAAGAGAGGCGCTCTGCATCGCGGTGTAGCTTGCTCGCCAGGTTTCGAGAGGGTGCGTTTCTGGATGAGGTATCGAATATATTGCTTCCCCCTACTTATACTTCCCGAGGAGATCACGAATGTAAAATTAGAGAGATTAGAGCGCGCACGGAGGCTTTCAGACAGTCGTTCTTCCCGCGAACCATACGCGACTGGAACAGGAAAGGGAGGTAATGACAGTGGCACGTAAAGTGCCCTCCGCCACACACCGTTGGGTGGCTTGCGGAGTATCAATGTAGATGTAGATGTAGATCAATATGTAAAAGGAGTAAATGTTGCAATTATGGACGACAGGTGCGCTGTAGTAAGCGAATTCTAGTAATACACAATCAGAAATTCAACTCGTGAACACGTCTACAGTTTTCCACATTCATTTGTGTCTGTCATGTATGTTTGTAATTGTTTCAGTCTTTAATTCATATAACTACTACTTCACTCTGTAAGTTAATGAGTTTAGTCTTCATTATTTTACATTGCCATGTATCCACAAACAAAAGCTCAGCTCATGTACAAACCTACAGCTTTTCGTGGTCAGCTGAATCACATACACTAGCAACACATTCACCCTATAATTATGTAGTAAATATTTCATTTTGTTATCTCTAAATTTTTATATACACTATGTGATAAAAAGATCCGGACACCCCCAACAATGTACGTTTTTCATATTAGGTGCATTGTGTTGGCACCTACTGTCAGTTACTCCATATCAGCGACTTCGGTAGTCGTTAGACATTGTGAGAGATCAGAATGGGACGTTCCGCGGAACTCATAGACTTCGAACGTGGTCAGGTGGTTGGGTGTCACTTGTGTCATCAGAGACCGCCGACAGTTGAAGAGGGTCGCAGACATATATCCAGACCACCGCAAAAGAATTCCAAACTGCGCCAGGGTCCACTGCAAGAACTATGATATTTAGGCGGGAGGTGAGAAAACTTGCATTTCATGGTCGAGCGGCTGCTCATATGCCACACATCACGCCTGTAAATTCCAAACGACGCCTCGCTTGGAGTAAGGAGCATAAACAGTGGACGATTGGACAGTGGAAAAACGTTGTGTGTAGTGACGAATCATGGTACACAATGTGGCGATCCGATGGCAGGGTTGGGGTATGGCGAATGCCCGGTGAACGTCATCTGCCAGCGTGTGTAATGACAACAGTAAAATTCGGAGGCGGAGGTATTATGGTGTGGTCATGTTTTTCATGGAGGGGGTTTTCACCCACTGTTGTTTTGCGTGGCATTGTTACAGCACAGTCCTACATTGATGTTTTAAGCACCTTCTTGCTTCGGGGATGGCGACTGCATCTTTTAACACAGTCGAGCACCTGCTCATAACGCAAAGCAAGTGGTAGACTGGTTACACAACAATAACATTTCTGTAATGGACTGGCCTGCACAGAGTCCTGACCTGAATCCTATGGAACACTTTTCGGATGTTTTGGAACGCCGACTTTGTGCCAGGCCTTACCGACCGACATCGATACCTCTCCTCAGTGCATCACTCCGTGGGCTGCCATTAAGCAAGAAACCTTCCGGCACCTGACTGAACGTATGCCTGCATCATAAAAACCTTAAAATATGCATGCAAATATGCATGTAAAATGCTTAAAATGCATGAAAAGTGACGAAACATGAAAGATCAAAAAATAAATAAACATAGTAGGTACTGCGTACGTTATAGCTCAAAGTCGATCCTGCGCATATCAGTTACGAGGAAGCACACCGGTCACGTGTAAAATCGGTACATTTATAACGCTATCATTTTCTGAATACTTTCTGGTAGAGGATAGGAAGAGGGTATTATTGGGATTATATTCTAATAATTTGCAAACTGAGGACGCATACCGTGTTTTAAGAATTGTTCCTTGATTGCTGTTGTTGTCGGTAACAAGCGGATGTGATGCGAGTGAGTCGCACCGAGACAGTCGATATGTACAGGGAGCAACTTCGAGATATATCTCACGCAGAGGGGCACCCGCAAAAGCTCCGTAATATTTCATTTAAAAAACAAGATACTATCATGAATTTTCTTAGAACTTAACTTTTGATTAATACTATTGGACCAAAGCATCATTTACTATTTATTTTACATTTTCCTACTATTTTAAACGTAAACGACAAAGTACTGTTCCAAATGTTCGGTAGTAAGATTGTGTCTTAGATTACTCAAAACATTTTTATAAGCAGACAAGGACCGTTCTACATCAACTGGGATAACTGGACAGTATCTGAATTTGGGTGCTATGTTGGCACGTATTGTTTTTAGTAAAAGTTCACCCATCCCATTAATAAAACTATCAATTTGTCACAAGGGTTAAATGCCTGGGTTATTGTGTAAAATGTTTTCAAACTTTTCTTGAAGTTTTCTCGGGAGTACCTCCACCAATGAGGAGTTTACTATAATAATAGTATTCATTAACTGAATAGATGTATTCAACGCCAAACCTTGAGTTTTAACCTTTTTAATACTTGCAGGTATATGGGAAAAATAAGTGCTAATCACAACTACGTCTGTTTTAATACCGAAATGATTAAAAGCTTCCTTGCACTGGAAAGCTGCCAAATCCTGTGCACTATCCAAGTCGTTTACTACACCTCTAATGGCTTCGATATGTTCATTGTAAAACAACACAGCATCGGCCCACGTACCACATTGAGTTAACACTGTTTCGGGAGGTAAGGGTACATTTGGTAGATTTTCTTTGTCGGTTTGATGCGAGCAGGAGCCTTTAGAAACACTTTGTTTGTGGCTTAAATCAGTTTATTTACATTCACAAACGTTGAACGTATTTCTACAGCAAGGCGATTTACTCCATCAGCTAAGCACGTCACATGAAAAAAATCGGGATAAAATACTCGGAGGGCTTTTCCTGCTTTGATGATACAGTGAGCAGCATCTGAAATAAACACAAACACCGTTTCATGTGCAGTAGATTCTGGAAATATTTTTCTAAATACTCTCATTCACAAATCTGGCGATCGTAGAATGATCTACTTTTTCAAGTTCTTTGCAGGCCTCTAAGTAGGAAGAAGAAGGCTCTTCTTTTAAAGCACCAACAATTAAATTTGCAATGTATCTGCCGCAAGTGTCTGTAGTGTCGTCAACTGAAATCCAGATACTGCTGCCCTTGAGTTCATTGCTTATTCCTTCCAGAACATTTACGTAAATTGTAGGTATGTAATTTTTACGGAATGTTGATTCATCTGGTATATATTGATTTAAGCAATATTTGCGCAGGAAGCATTTGAATGTACGGTTTTTAAGTTTGTGAAGAGGAATAGTGCTTGCAATGAATGCTTCACATAGAGCCATGTTAGACCGACTGTTTTGGTTACCTTTGGACATATCCCTGCTACTGCAACTTACTGTTGTCAGAAGTTGTTGTAGTCCTTTCGTCTGCGTTCCTGTGATATGAAGACTTGTCTTGACATCTGGTCCACTTGAAACTTTTTTTGCACGAAACGTTTTTCTCGCAAACTTGACAATATAGAACAATTCCATCATATATAAATGTTCCAAGATGGTCAGCTACCCACGAAACGACATTTCTTTTTTCGGGCGGCATGGCGCACAACACGTTACACACTACACGTCGTAAACACGTTCAACTGTGTAAAAGTAAGTAGAAAGCTAAACTGAAACAACTGGCGTGCGACTAAAAGCTTACCTAGTTTAATTTATTTGTTGACGACGCCTACCGTAAGATTGCAGAGGGGATTAACCAGGGGCAAGTGCGCAGGAGCATTGAAGCTGTCTGCCTGTTCCTCTTCTGTAATGATTTCGCTGAGCAGTGGCGTCTCGATTAGCGATTGCACGTAGTTCTAGGTTGCGGTCAGTCTGGAGACCGCCCGTCTAAATTTTTAAAATAATTGAGCGAAAATTTGCATCGTCACTAGTTTTTGGTTAAAATATGCAATAACCGGTGATAAGGAGCCATATATGCAAATGCATATGCAACATGCAAATGCATATAATCCAATCTCTAATAATGACCTTTTTGTTTCATGAACATTGAATTAAATTATGCCTAAATGGTTCAAATGGCTCTGAGCACTATGGGATTGAACATCTGAGGTCATCAGTCCCCTAGACTTCGAACTACTTTAACCTTACTAAGCTAAGGACATCACACACATCCATGCCCGAGGCAGGATTCGACTTAGCGTCGAAATGCATGTTGTCCAGAAATTGATGTACCTGTAACAGCTCCATTTGATGACGATCTTGTAGTGGCTCGGAACTCTGTCATCTTCAGCCTTGACTCGATAGCGTCCATTCGCGTAAACAGGGCGTCTGGTGACCAGTGCGTCTCGCTAGCGTCCGACGCAGCCTTACAGCAGGCGTACCACCACTCTCGCGCACATCCACAGGGTGTGCGTCGGTAATCTCTCAGCAACTCTGCGCGTTGTGGAGATGGACAACAGCATATCCCTTCCACCCAGGTAGGCCGGGGATAGTTACAGGTACTAGTCGAGGGCATCAGCGGTTACCGCATATAGCGCTACGCCTATGCAGGCGAGCGATTTGGTCGCCTACAGTTGGTAGGAACTGAAGTGAATTTGCTTGAGCGGGCCTGGGGCACACGGCGCAGAGTGGCCGCTCAGCCACAGCGCCGCGCGGTTGGGCAACCCGCAGCAACCGGTAAAGCCCAGCCCGTGCAGAGTCGAGCAGCGTCGCCAGAAACAGGTAAGTCACAAAGCTGGCAATTTGGACGGCTGTTGCTTGCCTGGCCTTTGTGATGCAGACAAGGCTCCAAGAAACGACAGACAAGTTGAAAGATGGCTTTTTACCGCTCTTTGAGAGTCTATAATAATTTACGATCAGATATTAAAACAAATCAGAATATATAGGCGATGCATTAAAATGAGCCGCATCTAATGACACAACGATTATTTCGGTATCTTGAGAACACCAAAAGTTGACCATTTACAGTCACTCAATCCTCTGAATTGACAACTTTTAAGCGCTTCATGCGGTTTCAATAATACCATAAAACTACACTATAGCGATCATCTCTGAAAGCTGCGTGCCGGCCGGTGTGGCCGTGCGGTTAAAGGCGCTTCAGTCTGGAACCGCGTGAAAGCTACGGTCGCAGGTTCGAATCCTGCCTCGGGCATGGATGTGTGTGATGTCCTTAGGTTAGTTAGGTTTAAGTAGTTCTAAGTTCTAGGGGACTGATGACCACAGATGTTAAGTCCCATAGTGCTCAGAGCCATTTGAACCACCCTAAGCTGCGTCAGTACTTGTTTTGTTCCTTGATTTAACACGTATTTTATATGTTGTCACTATGACAATTTTTCTCAGGACACAATTACGTAGCAAACGAATGCTTTATACATATGTCACATTTCGTCATTCTTGTGCATTTATGTAATGAGAAGTTTACTCTGTTGGCAGGAACTATATTTAAATACTAACTACAGTTGATAACACTAAATTTTCTACATCTACATATGTACTCCGCTAGCCACCAAGCGGTGTGTGGCGGAGCGTACAATTCGCGCCAGAGTCATATTCCCCCCCCCCCCCCCCCCCCTTCTGTCCCACTCGCGGTTTGCACGAGGGAAAAACGACTGTCTGAACGCCTCAGTACGAGCTCTTATTTCCCTTATCTTTGAATGATGATCATTGCGCGATCTGAAAGTTGGTGGTAATAATATATGCTCTACATCCTCGGTGAAGATTGCATTTTGGAATTTAGTGAGCAGCCCCTTCTGTTTAGCGCGTCGTCTATCTACAACAAGTGTGTCCCACTTCAAACTTTCTATGAGATTTGTAACGCTCTCGCGATGGCTAAATGTACCAGTCACGAATCTTGCAGCTCTTCTTTGGACCTTCTCAATCTTTTGAATCAGACCCAACAGTTAAGGGTCCCATACAGACGAACAATACTCTAAGACTGGACGAACTAACGTATTGTAAGGTATTTCCTTTCTCGAAGGACTGCATCGCTTCAGGATTCTACCAATAACCCGCAATCTAGACTACGCATTACCCGTTACTTGTGTAATCTGATCATTCCATTTGAGATCATTTCGAATAGTCACACCCGGATACTTGACTGACGTTACCGCTTCCAAAGACTGATCATTTATTTTGTATTCATACATTAATGGGGATTTTCCCCTTGTTATACGCAGCAGGTTACATTTACTAATACTGAGAGATAGCTGCCAGTCATTACATCACGCATTTATTTTCTGCGAATCCTCATTGATTTGTTCACAACATTCGTGTGATACTACTTTCCTGTAGACTACAGCTTCATCGACGAACAGTCTGAGGCCGCTGTCAATACCATCAACCAGATCGTTTATGTAAATCGTAAAAAGCAGACGACCTATTACGCTGCCCTGGGGCACACCTGAAGTTACTCTTGTTTCTGTTGAAGTTACCCCGTTCAGGACGACATACTGGTCCCTGTCTATTAGAAAACTTTTGAAGTGGTTAAACGCATGTGTTAGTTAGCACCGCCTTTGTGAAAGACTGTGAAAAGACGCTTCTAACGATGGGGTCCACACAACTGTTTAAAAACTATTTAACGAGAATCTGTTGTCATTTATCATAAGAACACTTGCACAAGTATACTGGCTTAATTATTTAGCCAAGCCTATATTTGTATTTATTTTGAATGGTCTGAGTGTGATCCAATTTATTATTTATTATTATTCACGTTTGGGCCCTACTGGACCACGCGAAGTACAATCACGGGGCATTCAGTTATTTTCTTTTAGACTTTCTCTCTGCCCAAATTGTTTTCATTCTCTCGGAATGAGCTCTTTTCCTTTCATCAGACCATGTGGTTCCAGTTTTCTTTGGTTTTTCAGCTTGACCAACTACCCAGTCATGAATTTTTTGCCTAAATAATTTTCTGTCTTGAATTTCATCTTGTTTTATATCTGCCTCTTTCATGTCCTCTTTTATAGCAGCAATCCATTTTATTGTCTCAAATTTAGCTTTACTTCGATTTTCGTAGAATTCCACTACTTGTTTAGTTAGTCTGGTAGCATCCATTCTTTTAATATGCCCATAAAATTTTAATCTGCGTTTTTTCATATCCGAATATATGCTGGTGTATTGTTGAATTTCACTATTTGCTCTTAGCCTGTATGTTCCTTCTTCAGTATATTTTGGACCTAGAATTTTTCTGATTACTTTTCTTTCTCTTTTTTGGATTTCTTGAATGTCCTTTTTTCTGTTTAAAATTAGCGTTTCAGCCCCATAAAGGCACTCTGGTTTTATGACCGTGTTGTAATGTCTCAATTTAGAGTACCTCGAGAGACATTTTTTGTTGTAGATGTCTTTTGTAAGTCTAGAAGCTGTCTCCATCTTTTGACAACGAATTTCATTTCCAATTTTTTCTAGACCAGTCTCTGAGATTGTTTCACCTAAATATTTGAATTGCGAAACTCTTTTGATTTTTCCATACTTAGTTTCCAAAAGTTTGGGTGCCAGTTTGTTGCTAGTCATATACTGTGTTTTTTCAAATGAGATTTGGAGACCTACTCTTTCTGCTGTTTCTTTAAGAATTTCTATTTGTTTCTGAGCAATTTGGATGTCCTGCGTTAGAATAACCAAGTCGTCTGCAAAGGCCAAACAGTCTATTCGAATATTTGTTCGTCCTCATTTCACTGGTTGGTCAATTTTGAACTCCAACTTTCGTTAGCGCCACTTTTGTATTACTTTTTCTAGAACGCAGTTAAATAGCAACGGAGAGAGTCCATCACCTTGCCTCACGCCTGTTTTTATTTCAAAGGATTCTGAAATTTCTCCTCTGAACTTTACTTTTGATTTTGTACCAGTTAGCGTGTCTCTGATAATTGCCGTGGTTTTAGGATCCAGGCCTTGTTCTTTCACAATTTGGAAAAGAGATTCACGATCCACTGAGTCATAAGCCTTTCTAAAATCTACAAAGGTACAAACTAGTTTTTTATTGTAAATTTTTTGATGTCTGAGAATTAGTTTGAGGACTAAAATCTGTTCTGGGCAAGATCTATTTGGCCTGAAACCTGCTTGATATTCGCCAATTTTCCATTCAAGTTGTTGTTGTGCTCGGTTCAGAAGACATTGAGAGAGGATTTTGTATGTGACTGGAAGAAGAGAAATTCCTCTGTAATTATTAACATCAGTTTTGTCTCCCTTCTTATGAAGTGGGTGAATCAAGGCGGTTTTCCATTCATCAGGAATTTTTTCAGTTTGCCAAATGTTTTGCATGATTGAAGTAATTTCTTTAACGGTTTTTGGACCAGCTGCCTTTAAAAGTTCTGCAACAATTCCATCTTCACCAGATGCTTTGTTGTTTTTCAACCTATGAATTTCTTTAATGATTTCCTCTTCATTTGGTGCAAGTGAAACTGGATTGCATTGTTGGGGAATTTTTGGTGGAAATCTTTCTGTGGGCTCGGGGCAATTTAGAAGATTCTTAAAATATTTAGAAAGTTCTTTGCAATTTTCTTGGTTGTTAAGAGCCAACTGTCCATTTTCCTTCTTGAAGCAAAGATTCTGGGGTTGGTACCCCTTTATTTTGGTTTTAAAAGTTTTATAAAAATTTCTGGTATTGTATTTCTGAAAATCTTCTTCAATTTCTAAGAGTTGACTATTCTCATATTGTCTTTTTGTTTGTCTAATTAGTTTTGAAGTGTCTTTTCTAGTTGTCAGGAATGTATCATATGTGTCTTCTGTCTTGTTGCTATTCCATGCTTTAAATGTCTCTTGTCTGGCTTTGATTGCATGATCACAGTTTTCATTCCACCAAGCATGTTTCTTGTGTTTTCGTAAAGGAATTTGATCTTGAGCTGTTTTGATAATCTTGTGTTTGAGTTGTTCCCAATTTTGTGCACTTGTTTTGTCAAATAATGATGGTTGGATTTTACTGGTGTCAAATTTGGGGATTAATGGTGTCCTTTTGTTGAAATTTTGGGGTTTTAGCTTTAGTTTCACGCGGGTTAAGTAATGGTCTGAGTCAATATTGGCGCCTTTATGAACTTGAACATTTAAAATTTCTTTGTGACATGGATACGAGATTGCAATATGGTCAATTTGGAATTCACCTATGTCCTTGTTAGGTGATCGCCATGTCTTTTGTTTTGAAGGTTTTTTCTTAAAATGACTTGACATAATTTTGAGATTGAAATTTCTGCAAAATTCTACCAGCCTCTTTCCATTTTGATTGGTCCATTTATGTGCAGGGAATTCAATTTATATGAAATTCCTTTATTTAAATACAGTTGCAATACGTTAGTTTAGTGTGGGAAGTGGTCAATTCGAGTCAAATGATGTACATGGAATGTAAGGACGATGTATTTTCTTGGGGTGGCCTTCAGCCAATGGAAAAGCAGAGAGTAGCAGAACACTACGGAAGTCAAGAGGAAAATTTTCGAGTGAAGAGCTCAAGGGAGTGATTCTGGCACTTTGATACGAGTTCTGTAAGGAGACAGACCTACCTGTGGTAACGACTGGTATTCGATCATGTGAGTGACAGATTGTGAGCAGTAAATGGCCATTACAAGACTGTAACTTCCGGGCCGTGAACAGGCGCACAGAGCTCTAACTTCTGAAGGGATTTATGTTTCGAGAGGTCTGAATGTGCTCCAGTGTAGGGCCACGTTTTTCCGCTCGTAGTACAGAACTGAGGATAGACAGAGAATGAGTTCCTATTCTTTGTATCATGTGTGATAATTAGTAAATCATCATTTTGAACTCAACACTTTTTTGAGCTGGTGAGTGTTTGTGTATTGCGTTTACGAAATGGACTTAGTTTTTGCATATCTTTGATGAGTATTTAGTTTGGGATTTTGTTACCACTCTCTTAACCCACTCAACGTAACTTTGCTGCAGTTGATAAGGGTATTTTCTACCTCCAGTTTAACTGAAAACTGCGCTCAGTGAAATTTGCAGCCAACCAGAAAATTTGCGCCTACTCTTCGTTCATTTAAGATGTCTTTTCTTGAGTAAACATTATTTAACGTAGTCCTCTGTGTCTACATCAATTACAGACGTTAGAATAGAACCTTGTTATTAAATTGTTCATTTAACTTTTATTTTGTATTTCTGCTTATTTTATTAACTCACTGTTGCAGCCAATGCATAGACTGACTGCGAATTAGCTCCGCGGCATGAAAGCAGACGTGGGCGTCTCGATCTTATAATTACGTCGAGGTATTCTTTTTAAACAGTCGGCAAAGACTCTGCTGATTTTCTCGTATGGGGTGATGTTTAGAAAAGCAAGTACACTATTACTAACCGTTAGATACCGTCGCACACGCCTCCGTAAAACTGCGACAGGTGAAAGTGTGTAACACCAGTATCGATTGTAAGTAGTTTATACTGCTTAATTCTATGTATGTGACTATGAATTGGTTGTTCTTTACTGATAAAATTCATTGAGTTGTGAAAGGAAAGTTGATATTTGTAATATA